>NC_088235.1:67960437-68282469 GCF_036934945.1 Oncorhynchus masou masou
ACTCAGAGTGATGTCGGCACTTTATGTATATGTACCAGTTGTGGCTGGTGTCACTTTAAATCAGTGGGCGGGCTCATAGTAATGGCTAAAATGGAATAAATTGAATGAATCAAACACATCAAACACAAGGTTTCCATGAGTTGGATACCATTCCATTCCAGCCATTACTACGAGCCATCCTCCCCTCACCAGCCTCCACTGATATGTACAGTGGTTTGAATACTCTTTCTCTACACATGTTGGTAACTGAAACAGGTGCTTCCTACTGTACAAGAGGTTGACAGGGTTAAAGAGGCAGTAGCAACCGCTGTGAATTATAGGTTGAGATGTGAGAAAGAGATAGTCATCCTCTCTTGGAGGACAACGGAAGTTGAATTGAAAATGTCCCTGCAATATTATAGAAAATAATTTTTGTACAGGGTTAGATGTTAAAGAGTTCGGCCAAATATGTTTCCTCAGCTTTACATGCAGTCAGACTGGGAGAGACCGCAATCCAAGCATTGAAACAAAACTATGTCAATTTGTAAATTGGCTGAACTGTCTTTAAAGCCTAGGAATGGATAGATAGAACTGACTGAATACTTTCTTACCATTAATAATTGTCTCTGCACGGTTTGCACCTTCTTTCTTTTCATGTTTGCAGCAGTGACAATCGCATATGGCATAACAGCGCTCTTGACATGGATGTGCTGTTCTGTGAGTTAGAAGGGGCTGATGTGTCCCACAGGAGAAGGGGTAGCCTTTTCTAGAAAGTTAAAGAGGGGTGAGAGGGTAGCCCTCGGTAGTACCCCCTTCCTTCTCCCTGGTCCCCCACCACGCCTGAAGCATTGTCAACGTCTTTGCAAGCTGCGGCAGAAAAGAAGACATGATGATGTGTTTTATGTTGGGAAGGAGTGACGGGGAAGGAGACGGGGAGAGCCCTGTGGACTGATAGTAAAACAGGGAGGACATGTTAAACATATTGATACAGTCGCGTCAGGAAATTCCTTACCCCCATGCCTTCCTCTCATCCCCCCCAGTTTTCATCCACGACAGTAGCAGCAGCTACATACCCAAGGTCTGTCTGCGCGTTGGTCTGTGTTCCCCGTACGCAACTTAATTCAGGACCAAATACTGGGAAGAGTACTTGGGAGAGTGGTTGCTATTTAGGTTCTGCTGTATTGTAAATTGTTATAAGGAATTATCAGTTGTGATAATGATATTCTCTGATATACTGTACTGAAAATTCCCCCAAGATCCACAATAAAATTATACTATTTGTATTCACTCAAATCCGTTTTCCAGCAATATTTGCTTACCAGTTTAAGATTGAATAGGGTTATTAAGCATTGCATTTAGCAATTCACATAACCGCTAAGAAAATGAGTTCTGACGGCTGCCCCGGTTCTCTTCTACTTCACTCTTTAGCCTTCACACCCATCACCACAGCCACCTGCAGCTGCTCCACACCACACACATAGATGGACACAGACACATGGACACGTGGACAGATGGACTGCTTGCCAGTGAGAGTGATACCTACCTGCACTGATCTGGAGCTTGTTGGAAGTCAAGGTAAACAGGGCCATTATCACTAGGTCTATCTCAGCGCAAGTCAGGCCACTTCACTTATTTTGAGGAATGGCTCTATCTGTCTCTCCCAATCTCTCCATTCGCCATCCAGGCAGCAATATTGGCCAGTTGTTGCAATGATTTCTTGGAGATTTGATCCCCTCTCATCCATGATAATTGATTTAATTGCATAATAAATGGACATCTAATAGTTTACATGGATCATAAGTTAGTCGACACAGAGGATTTGTCTGTAAAAGATTACAGGCCACAGTGTATGATAACATGATAGAATACATAGATTCTTACATTTTCTCAATATAGTCAGTTTAATATCTTTTCTCTTTTTAGTTAGTTTGTCCTCATGTAGAGTATATTCAAATGTCTGATGAGATACTGAAATTATACTGAAATTAAATTGAAATTATATTGAACTGAAATATTAATCTGATAATCCCTGAAACCCTGAAAACACTAAAACAGATTTGGTGTAGAGGATGTATGTCGTGTGCCTGAACTTTTGAGGTCTAGTTCAGCTCAAACTTCTTGCTCCGCTTCCTGTCTTTAAATCCGTCATATGCCTGCCAGTTTTCACATACTATCATCAAATCACTAATTCCCCTTTTATTTTTAATAAAATAAACCAAATCAAGTCTTATGTCCTAAGAGAATGCACAATTCTAGATTTTCCTCCTCCGAACAGTGGAAATAGACACTGCGACAGTATGTCCTAATGAAATATATGTTGTCAGACACATATCTGTCTCTATAGGGTGGCGTACAGTGCAAAACAAGGCCTCCCGACAGGAAGAGTCGAATGTCATCTGCTTTGACGGATAGGTTCCCATTGGTGTCCCACAGGTTACAGAGGTGGGGGATGCTGGGGTGGAGATGGAGGGGAAGTGGATATGTACTGGGATACTCTCTCGCCCCCATCGCCCCTGGCCCTGTAGGCCTGCCTAAAGGGAGCCGAACAATAGAGCAAAGCTATAAGGCCCGGCTGGCTGGCTGGCTAGCCGACTGACTGTTTGGCAGGCTTGTGTCTCGGGGTGCATGTGGCATCTGCAGGAAGCCCAATCTCCAGCAGCAGTAAGGGTGTGGGCTCTCCCTGGCCGCACAGATCTAGTTTCCACATTCTTCCTATCGCCACACCTTAATCCTTAATTGTCTGGCCACAGACAAAGTATTTTGGAGACCACACCGCTGCAGCCAGCGTTCAGCTGCAGACCCGGAGTGTTTAAATTGGTCCTGTACCCAGTCTGTAACTTGATGTTTCGTGCAGGACCGGAGTGAGATGAGATGAAAAAAAAAGAGAAATCCTTTTCGGAATTTGCATCTGGCATGTAAGACTGAGCAAATACATTTTTACATTTTTTGTTATTTCAATCACCACAATTCTGGAAATGAATATGGGCGGATGGAGATGTTTTTTTGAAACATTTCGATTTCAGTTTCATTTTAAATTGTATACTGTGAATTAGAAATAGAGATATGCTTGCTTGCTTTTTCAAGAGCATTTTGACACACTAAATGGATTTTTGATTCTACTTTTCTCATTCTGAAAGATCGCCCTGAAATATGAAGGCAGTTATAATCATCTGCCATCCTCTCAAAGAGGTGAGTGGCTTAGTGAAATGAGCACACACACACACACACACACACACACACACACACACACACACACACACACACACAGTATATTTTGTCTAATGGCATCATTATCGCGCCATCTATTTAAACCGAGCCCTACCATTTGAATTTACTGCGCTGGGGAGTCTATAAAAAAATCTGGTGAGAACATCATTTTCCTGGATGTCAGACGTTTTTCCCCCCCTCCCCTCCTCCTCTGTTGTTTCTGATCAATAAAGGTCTATTTTCTCCCACACACAAGGTTCCCCATTCAATACAGCTTCCACTGGGTTTAAAAACATAGAAGCATGATCCATTTATTATTGGCTGTTACTATGATTTATCTGCCCAGATACCTGCCATTGAAAAAAGGTTCTGTTTATTTCCTGTATATGGTCTTATTGACAGCCATTGGTGGATGGCCCATTCATCATCATGCGAGGGAGCTGTGCAGGATTGAATGCATGACTCCACACCGTGTGGAAAGCCACATCTTCATCTGCCTTCCATTGCATAGTGGTGTGAACGGGATAGGAAAATGTTAAATAAATATTTAAATGGAGTAAAGATGCTAATACTGGAGTAAAGATACATGTAGTATTGTGCTGGTACTGCATGTTATTTTTATAATAATTGAACATCAACTTTGGCCACGGTGATTTGAATAGTGCTATTGTTATTGTCTGTAGTAGCAAAGGAGATGCGGTCAAAAATATTGGCACCCTTGCACTTTACAATGGAGCAGAATGTTCTGTTTTCTCTTTTCAAAACTGGTCCCCTGTAGGCACCTGCAACTTATCACAAGTGAGATCAATTACATATAAACGTGAATCACTGGCCCCCAACCAAATTCATTTGTATTGTTAATAATAATTTTGCTTAATAATAATTGAACTTTGACGTTTTGATTTGTTTTATTTCATTGGGTCCCGTGCAGTTGTAAATCAAACAAATACACGTGTGAACACCAAATATTTCAACTTATTATTAGAAGAATTTGTGAATTGTGCATGGGTGCCAATATATTTGGCCGCATCAATACTTAGGAATCGTACTGTATAGTTAGTAGTAGTGATTGTTGTAGTAGTAGCAATAGTGCTTCTGATATTGAGCTTTGTAATAGCTCAATATGCACATTAGTCTACTTGTGTTATTGTAAACAAAGTACACTCTACATTATTATGGCCACAGCAGATGGACTTAGCCGAACCGTGAATATTTTATAGCATGAATTATTACGCTGACTCAAAAATAGTAATCGATGAGTGTCTGCATTTGGGGTGGGGGGGGGGGTGTATGCGTGTAAGTCTGCGTGCACGTGTGTGTGTATGGTGAATGAGATGAGACTCATTGAAGGCAAACAAATGTGTATTCCCAGGGGGATTCAAAGTGGCCCGTTTTGGATTTTTGGATTCGTTTACTTGTCATATCCTGCTTTTTCTTATGATAGGAAATGTGATAGTGCAGTTGGAACCCCTTTGACTAAACAGAAACTGACATTTTCTATTGTGCTGTCATGCAGAAACCAAGAGAAAATAAGCAAACACCTCCCTAGTTAAGTTGTTGAATTATTCTGGTGATTTCTTTAAGCCTGTCTGCCAAACATTGCTGTTTAATTTAAATGTTTTTAATCCAGGTTTCACAATGAAATCTGAATTTTGTTATGCTCTACATGCTAGTTTATGAATAACACTTTGAAATGCGAGTGATTGTGTGTGTGTGTGTGCTTGTGAGTTTGTGTGTGTGTGTACATGTGTGTGAGACACCCTATGCGTGTCCCTCAGAATCCTGCCAAACTCTTCAAATGCCAACCGTAGTCTCGAGGGGAGTTCTTTGTCAGGTTGTTGGCTGCTAAAGCCCCACATTTGACCATTTTAACTTGGAGGTACTTTATTAATGTGGTCTGTTACAAGCCAACTTTTATATAGCTACATTCAGCCATACATCTCCCGATCAGGGTCTGTTGTAAAAATGGTTTTGAGTAGCCTCAGCACCACATTCTATAAATACCACACACGATCCCCCCTGTTGGTCCAACTTCACTTCAATAACTTCATACACACACTTTCCACTGTTGTTTTTTCCCAAATACTAATTGCATGTAAGCAGATTCCCTGGCCACTGTTACTACTCAGGCGAATACACAGTGCGAGAAAAAGACAGAAACATTTTGATTTTGGGGCCGAAAACATCACAGGTTTTTTTTTTGCAAATCTTTGGGAATATAGATGAGGGGAAAAGGATTGGAGACGGAGGTTTCAACGTCTTTCCTAAACTTGCTTACGACAGGATGTTCTCCCTGGTCAGCGGAAAAGATGCGGGAGCCATTTTGTCCGGATGATGAATGGGGAAGGCTGACAGGTCACTTCTCTCACCCCCACTCCTCACCCCACTCTCCTTGCTCCCTCCCCCGAAAGACACAATTTGTTCCCTCCAGCAGGCGAGAGACGGATCTTCTCGGGGTGACAGATTTATTGGTGTCTGCATGAGGTAAAACGCCTCAAACCCCCGATAACGCCTCGAGACCACTGCCGAGAGAGATTGAACCACCATTTATATCCAGTTGGCTATCCAGTAAAGAGCGCCACCGATATATTTCATCCACAGGGCCTGTATGTGGGGCAGGAATGGATTCCAACACCAAAACGTCTCTCCCCTCGAAAGCTTCAAAACTGGATAACATTTTTGCATGGGGGGCATTTTTTGGCCCTTTTTATTTTGGAATAGGTCACATTTTTACAGGAGTTTAAACAGTATTTAGATTTCGTTCTCTTTTTACATTGTACTTTAACCAGCATAAGAAACAGATGTCAGAGATTTCCTTCTGTCTGAGGAAGCTGGAAGCCATTTCACCATGCCGAAGCAAAGTCCGTCTTGAGATTTTGGTGACAGCCCACATCTGAGTTCACAGGTGTCCCCACCACAAAACCACCTCACACAGGGCCCTCAATTAGGCCATACCCAGGCTTCACCGAGAGGAGCAGCCTATGGGTGGTCCTCAAACACACACACACTTAGATCCCCCACCATCACACAAACCCTGCACACACACACACACACACACACACATGCACACACACACACAGCTAGCTGCCTTGCTCGGAAAATATACAGTACAAACCCCTCGCCACCCTCTCAGGCCAAGTCTGTCAGAACGACGAAGGGTTCCTTCTAGCCCAATTTAACTCTAGATCCCCCAAACCCCACATGCACCCACCTCCATTCCCCATGTCACCTTAAAGAACAACTACATTTTGCACAGCAAATTGGCCAGTGTTGACTTTTCAGTGTAACATTTCTGTCTTTGATTCAGGAGTTAAATTCACTCTGTACGAGTGAAATTAACCCATTACAGTCTAAGCCCTGTCTAAGCCGGGTGGGGGGCTGGGGGGTTCTACTAAGCTGTATGGAATTGTTTTAAGAAAGTCATACCAAGGATAAATTTGCTATTTGATTTTGAGTTTTAAGACCCCTTGAAGAATCAAAAATAAATAGCTGCTATTAGCACATACAAACGCATTGAATAACAGATTCACTACATGGAATAACAGATAAATAAAGATAAAGTGCCTGTACTATATCGTAGAGATAATTTTTTTACATTTATTTAACCCCTTATTTTTGGCACTAAACAGTCTCCATATATACCTCCAATCTGTTTTTGTACGTGTTTGTGAGAGACTCGCCTTTCCACAGAGGGGTCATATTTGTCACGCCCTGACCTTAGTTATCTTTGTTTTCTTTATTATTTTGGTTAGGTCAGGGTGTGACGAGGGTGGTATGTGTGTTTTTGTCTTGTCTAGGGTTTTTGTACATCTATTGGGGTTTGGTATGTCTACCAGCGACGGTCCCCAGTCCGGGGTCTCCAGAGACGGTCCCCAGCCCAGGGCCTACGGAGAGGAGCCGCAGTCCAGAACCTCCGACAATGATCCACGGGTCAGTGCTACAAGAGTGGACTTGTAGGGGGGGTACTGTCATGCCCTGACCTTAGTTATCTTTGTTTTCTTTATTATTTTGGTTAGGTTAGGGTGTGACGAGGGTGGTATGTCTGTTTTGTCTTGTCTAGGGTTTTTGTATATCTATAGGGGTTTGGTTTGTCTAGGTAAATGTAGTTCTATGGTGGCCTGAATTGGTTCCCAATCAGAGGCAGCTGTTTATCATTGTCTCTGATTGGGGATCCTATTTAGGTTGCCATTTTGGTTTTGTGGGTTATTGTCTATGTGTAGTTGCATGTCAGCACTCGTTGCAGTAGCCATCTGACAAAGAAATGCATGTCGGCGTCATAGCATGCCACTGGCATATCTCTATTTCTCTGGGGTTAGGCCTGAGCTTCTCTTCTTCCTTTATATAGGCCACATATCACATTGTATGATTTTTAAGTAATTCATTTGCATTTTATTGCATGACATAAGTATTTGATCACCTACCAACCAGTAAGAATTCCAGCTCTCACAGACCTGTTAGTGTTTCTTTAAGAAGCCCTCCTGTTCTCCACTCACTACCTGTATTAACTGCACCTGTTTGAACTCATTACCTGAATAAAAGACTCTGTCCACACACTCAATCAAACAGACTCCAACCACTCCACAACGGCCAAGACCAGAGAGCTGTGTAAGGACATCAGGGATAAAATTGTAGACCTGCACAAGGCTGGGATGGGCTACAGGACAATAGGCAAGCAGCTTTGTGAGAAGGCAACAACTGTTAGCGCAATTATTAGAAAATGGAAGAAGTTCAAGATGACAGTCAATCACCCTCGATCTGGGGCTCCATGCAAGATCTTACCTCGTGAGGCATCAATGATCATGAGGAAGGTGAGGGATCAGCCCAGAACTACACGGCAGGACCTGGTCAATGACCTGAAGAGAGCTGGGACCACAGTCTCAAAGAAAACCATTAGTAACACACTACGCAGACATGGATTAAAATCCTGCAGCGCACGCAAGGTCCCCCTGCTCAAGCCAGCGCATGTCCAGGCCCGTCTGAAGTTAGCCAATGACCATCTGGATGATCCAGAGGAGGAATGGGAGAAGGTCATGTGGTCTGATGAGACAAAAATAGAGCTTTTTGGTCTAAACTCCACTCGCCGTGTTTGGAGGAAAAAGAAGGATGAGTACAACCCCAACAACACCATCCCAACCGTGAAGCATGGAGGTGGAAACATAATTCTTTGGGGAGGCTTTTCTGCAAAGAGGACAGGATGACTGCACCGTATTGAGGGGAGGATGGATGGGGCCATGTATCGTGAGATCTTGGCCAACAACCTCCTTCCCTCAGTAAGAGCATTGAAGATGGGTCGTGGCTGGGTCTTCCAGCATGACAACAACCCGAAACACACAGCCAGGGCAACTAAGGAGTGGCTCCTTAAGAAGCATCTCAAGGTCCTGGAGTGGCCTAGTCAGTCTCCAGACCTGAACCCAATAGAAAATCTTTGGAGGGAGCTGAAAGTCCGTATTGCCCAGCGACAGCCCCGAAACCTGAAGGATCTGGAGAAGGTCTGTATGGAGGAGTGGGCCAAAATCCCTGCTGCAGTGTGTGCAAACCTGGTCAAGAACTACAGGAAACATATGATCTCTGTAATTGCAAACAAAGGTTTCTGTACCAAATATTAAGTTCTGCTTTTCTGATGTATCAAATACTTATGTCATGCAATAAAAGGCAAATTAATTACTTAAAAATCAATGTGATTTTCTGGATTTTCACAGTCTCTCACAGTTGAAGTGTACCTATGATAAAAATTACAGACCTCTACATGCTTTGTAAGTAGGGAAACCTGCAAAATCGGCAGTGTATCAAATACTTGTTCTCCCCACTGTATATATTTATTTAAGGACACGTTAATGTGGCTTATTTGCCCAACATCCCTTGTTTATTAATGACGCTGGCTGCTCCAGGTTGGATCTGAATGCATATGGATGTCCGTAAAATTTCACAAATATCCAGTAAATTAAAATCTTCCCTGTCATGTTGTCCGGTGTTAAATTTTCCAAAAGGAATCTGAAATGGCACATTGTTTTTATGGAGATTTTAGAACATTCACAAGTAAATCTGTCGCCAATTGGATGGAAATCTAGCTAATGCCTGGACATCATTGTTCACCAGGAGCCCCAAACATCTAAAGAATAAGCTACCAGCCAAACAAGCTTGTAAGAATTTCACTCAATCTCCCCCTCATACTCATCTGGAGGTTGAACATCGTTTTGTCTCTGTCTCTGAAATTTGTATCTACAGTATCTAATTGTCATTTAGATTTATTAAAAATGGAATGGAACCACAATGGAAATAAGTCCCAGATTTTATTGTGCCATCCCGGTCACTTAAAAACAAATATTTATGTATATATGTATTCTTTTTACTGACAAATAAAATAAATCAATCAATCCAAACTGCCAATCGATGAATGAAAAGAGACATGTTACATAACACCAAAAAGTTTATTGAAAATCAGAGATGGTGGTGAGGGTAGGTAGCAACACATCTTCCACGCTGATCCTCAACACTGGAGCTCCCAGGGGTGCGTGCTCAGTCCCCTCCTGTACTTCCTGTTCACCCATGACTGCATGGCCAAGCACGACTCCAACACTATCATTAAGTTTGCAGATGACACAACAGTGGTAGGCCTGATCACCAACAACGACGAGACAGCCTATAGGGAGGAGGTCAGGGACCTGGCCGGGTGATGCCAGAATAACAACCTATCCCTCAACGTAACCAAGACTAAGGAGATGATTGTGGACTATAGGAAAAGGAGGACCGAGCACGCCCCCATTCTCATCGACAGGGCTGTAGTGGAGCAGGTTGAGAGCTTCAAGTTCCTTGGTGTCCACATCAACAACAAACTAGAATGGTCCAAACACACCAAGACTGTCATGAAGTGGGCACGACAAAGCCTATTCCCCCTCAGGAAACTAAAAAGATTTGACATGGGTCCTGAGATCCTCAAAAGGTTCTACAGCTGCAACATCGAGAGCATCTTGACTGGTTGCATCACTGCCTGGTACGGCAACTGCTCGGCCTCTGACCGCAAGGCACTACAGAGGGTAGTGCCTGCGGCCCAGTACATCACTGGGGCTAAGCTGCCTGACATCCAGAATCTCGACAACAGGGGGTGTCAGAGGAAGGCACTAAAAATTGTCAAAGACCCCAGCCACCCCAGTCATAGACTATTCTCTCTACTACCACATGGTAAACGGTACCGGAGTGCCAAGTCTAGGACAAAAAGGCTTCTCAACAGTTTTTACCCCCAAGCCATAAGACTCCTGAACAGGTAATCAAATGGCTACCAGGACTATTTGCATTATGTACCCCCCCCCAACCCCTCTTTTTTACGCTGCTGCTACTCTCTGTTTATCATATATGCATATTCACTTTAACTATACATTCATGTACATACTACCACAATTGGGCCGACCAACCAGTGCTCCCGCACATTGGCTAACCGGGCTATCTGCATTGTGTCCCACCACCCATCACCCGCCAACCCCTCTTTTATGCTACTGCTACTCTCTGTTCATCATATATGCATAGTCACTTTAACCATATCCAAATGTACATACCACCTCAATCAGCCTGACTAACCGGTGTCTGTATGTAGCCTCGCTTCTGTATTTAGTCTTTTTTTAGTCTTTTTACTGTTGTTTTATTTCTTTACTTACCTATTGTTCACCAAATACCTTTTTTGCACTATTGGTTAGAGCCTGTAAGTAAGCATTTCACTGTAACTACACCTGTTGTATTCGGCGCACGTGACAAATAAACTTTGATTTGATTTGAGATTGTCAAACCAAGCCATTGATACTGGGCAAGCCTACAACTTAGGGAGGGATGTATTTTCTGTTTGTCAAAATTGAAATAGTCTATTAATTGGGATGTTGAAAACGCAAACCATTATATTAAATTGCCTGAAGTCGGTATGCGTTGCTTATTGTTTGTGTGGTGCATTGGCACAGAAACCTGTTGATGGAAAATTCATTGCATATATTTTATATAATTATAAATATGGCATCAAAAAGTTGATAATCTGATTTTCCCCCTATCTGATTATTGTCTACAGCTGGTTCTGTGTAATCGTAGTGTAATAAATCGTAGTGTAATAAAACAGGTGGTCAGCAAACCCTCAACCTTCTGATCCGTAGCCCTGTGTGGCATCAACTGTGCCACAAAAGCATGCTGAAGTGACAAAGTCGATATCCACGTTTATAAACACAGTTATTGTTATTTGTGATCATAAACATTATTTTTTGTTTATTCTATGAGGAGGGAGGGTGTTCAATTTATTTTACAATACAATAGGAGGGTCATGTGAAAATATTATTCACATTGGTGAGGGGGGTGCATTTTTTTTTATGACACTTTGAGTTGGACCAGCCCCTCCCCCCAGTACATTTAGATCTGTCCCAAGGAATTACACATCACTTTGCCAGCATAACGTGACTTGTAGGCCTGATTTGGCCTGTGAACCAGGAGTTTCCTAACACCACTGTGTTAGGGTAAAACTAGGCCAATAAGTAAGGCCTTATGATATAGTGTCATAGATATTGTCAATGATAACATTCGACAAGAAACTCGCAGGGGTGGAAGAAACGGGCCTTGAAAAGGAAATAATTCAACAGCCATGACTTTGTCACTAACAAATACAGTCATGGGTGTTAACTCTACAATTTACTCAGAAAGAAAACATACCCTGGGAAATATGCTAATTAGACTTTACAACATACAGTGTTAAAACGTCACCCCAAAATGATTTAATGTAACACTACAGTTGTTAATTTCTTACACTGAAGAAAGTGTAACAGCGTCAGCACTAAGCAAAGTGAGTCCAATTTACTTTAAATCAAATGTTATGTTTGACACTTTAGGTGTTAATTACTCTACAGTAGTTAATTACTCTATGCAAACACAAGTTACTTTGAACACTTTAAGAGTAAAATGGGGAACACTGCAACAGAGAAAAATCTTTAACAATTTCAAAATAGTTATTTTAAGAACAGTTCAGTGGGACTCATGTGAACTGAAAATGTTTTACACTTTACACTTTCAGAGTTAAATCTACACCATTGATTTGATACTGTGTGTTTTTTAAATTCAAGTTGAAATAGATGATATCGTTTTGCTGTCGCTTAATCAAAGAAGAATCTTCTATATTGGAATAACTTCCAAAACTTTTTCTAAACGTTGGGTTCAGTGCCATGAAGAGAAGGAAGGAATAGACTTGAGTGAGCCTTTGCACAATGCAGATTGATCTGGGCCAAAACAAACAGGAGCCATTCAACCTTCATGACATTTTAATGGCATGGTGTCTAAGGCATCACGTTTAAGAATGGCCCTTTAATGCCAATGGTAGAAGGAGCTGTCTGTTCTTGTCTGCGATGCTTTATTCAGAAGCATGATGCACAGAGTGAAGGGGATTGGCATTGGAGATCTCTCACAAAGAAGAAGTGTGTGTGTGTGTGTGTGTGTGTGTGTGGGTGTGTGTGAGTCTGTGCATGAGTGCATGCTTGCACAGAAGTGTGTATATGCATGTATGTGCGTGTGTTGCATGTGTGTGTGTGTGTTATGCTTTACTGTAAGTGCTCAAACACTCACATGGGAGTGAGAATTCTCCCTGGTCACTAGGATTTCACCTTTCGTGACCTGTTGGTCTAATGGGTTAATGATCGGCTTGTGAGTTAGAGTGCCATTATACGTTATGCAAACTGTATTTAGCACATGGCCATAATACACACACACACACACCGTTCAAGGGAGAGTCATATCTTGCTCTGCAATAACATAATATCATTGTATATCTATGGGGTTGCACAAATTATGTGATTGAAAAACATTTTAGAGGTTCAAATTGATAAGTGCTCTATGAAGCTAATGTCATGTTTAAGATCAAATCAGTGTATTTGTCACATACAAATAATCCCAAGGGGAAAAAAATAAGAAACAAGAGATTGAACCTGTCAGAACTACCAATGTCAGAACAAGCAATGTCAGGATGGGGGCCATGTCCATTCATTGTTTATCATCACAAACAGGTAAGATAGCATCAACCTTACACAGAAAACAGGTTACCGTGATTTTGACAGTAACTTACTGGCAGCTCGGTGGCAAGTGAAATGCTGTATTTGAAATTACAGCACACCTACTGTAATATAAATAAGGTATCAAATCAAGTACTGTGTCATGACAGTACAATACTGTAAAATTGAATGTATTATACTGTAAAAAATAAAAATAAATAAAAAGTCAATGCTACCGCAATTGAAATGAATGAATTAATTAGTGGCTGAATGATTGAAATTTGTTGAGGGTGTGTATTTTCACACAATTTACTGTAATTACAAGGGATGTACAAACATTACAGCATATTCAAATTGATGTTACGTTTGATACTAGAGCTCCGAGGCGTGCGTTGAAATCGCTAAGCAGTGTGCCTATGCCTGTATCACTTTATCAGAAGCACATGATCAATGGTCAATCAGGTGTTTTGTAAAAAAAAAAAAACACCTGATTAGTTTGGTATAAGAGAAAAAGGCTACGCTGCGCATGCGGTATAGAGTGTGGGACATCATCTATAATAATTTGTCTGCTCTATAATAATTTGATTAAAGCCTCGAGGGTGGAACCTATTTGAGACACAATTGGCCGGAAAACCTCAATGCTACAGGAAGCATTGTTCCCCATTACTACCTATTAATGAATGCCGTTTTATATCACCCGCACTTCTAAAAGCCTTAACAAAGGCAGCGAGTACAGGTCAAAACAGGCCAAAAGGATATGGCAAAATGCTCAACCATTTAAAGTCTAAGACTTAATGACACGCCAAATTGTCCCCTACACATTTTAAATTGATGAGGCACTATAAACGTATAGAAGTTAAATTGGTACAGCATTCTCACTCACGGGTGCAACAAACATGGCCTTTTACAAGGCACGCCTCAAAATACATTTTATGAGCCAGAAACAACAATACCATGCATCCACTAGCGGTCAAAATATGTTTTGGTGCTCCAAAGATACAGTACTGTATTCTGTGGGGTGGAATTACAGTACCATTCGAAATACAGAAATTATATCCCCACCCAAAACATTTATGCACAATGCACCATAATTTACAGTATGCTGCAGTAAAACGTTTCAAAGTATTTTACTGTTGATAATACAAAAAATTACAGTTTAATTTAATTTACAGTTTTCTGTTACAGTGTACATCTACCTTATTTCCATATTTTCCTCCTTACCTGAACCACATTAAAATGGGGGGGCCCAGCCATAAATGCCATTCCCTTGTATTGACCTGTCCAAACACAATGACACTGTTAATGGTTAGGCCCAGTATTTGCCCTCCATTAGTACTTGGTTAACCGGCGCAAAGCTAAGTCTCGATGACAGAAGGAAGTAAGGAAGTACACACAGCCAGAGATGAGTACATGGGACAGCTTACAACCATGGTGTGTGTGTGTGTGTGTGTGTCTGCCGCCGTCTCTTATGGAGAGGTGTGCAAACAACAGTATTTAGCGGAAAGAACTAGTCAAACCTCGCTGAGTTTGTGTGCACGCTGTCTGACAGATATCCACCCTGGGAGTTTATCTGAAGAAAACAATGGTTCTTTAAATCCCTCTTTAGTCTGAGAGCTATTTCAGTCTCTTCGAGCCGTAAACCGCATCTTTTGACCTCCTCACCTCACCTGTCTACATTGATAGATTGACTCGCTGCGATGAACCTTTATTATGGCCCGCTGCTGTTATGCTGTTAATGTAGGACCTAATTGAAAGGTATCACATTGATTCGGAGGTGTTTGCACATCAAATAAGGGTGGGGGGGGGGCATTTTATCTCATCAATGGTTAATAAGGACGATATCTTAATGCTTGTGCTCTGAAGATTGGTGGTTAAGAGGCTTTGAGAGTCTCTAAGCAGCCTCTTAACTGTTCTGTGTCATTAGCATGGTGTTAGATGATACCTTTGCGAGGGCCGGTGGTGAAATAAAAAAGGTCCGCTCCATTGGGTTCAGGAGTAGAGTGTAGATAGCAGTGAATATGGTGACCTGGGTCACAGAGAGGGGACGGGATCACTCTGTTACAACTGACTGCTCACCAACACACACACACACACTCTGGCCTGGGGTGTGTGTGTGTGTGTGTGTGTGTGTGTGTGTGTGTGTGTGTGTGTGTGTGTGTGTGTGTGTGTGTGTGTGTGTGTGTGTGTGTGTGTGTGTGTGTGTGTGTGTGTGTGTGTGTGTGTGTGTGTGTGTGTGTGTGTGTGTGTGTGTGTGTGTGTTTAACAACCAGAAGTCCTCGCAAGAATAGTAAACAAACAAAAACTGGACCAACTGGGGATATTTTGTTAGTCCCCACGAAGTCAAATGCTATTTCTAGTGGGTTTTGGGTTAAGGTTAGAATTAGTGTTAAAATGTAATTAAGGGTTAGGAGCTAGGTTTTTCGGTTAATGTTAGGGTTAAGGTTAGGGTAAGATTACAGGTTAGGGTTAGGTGTTAGGGAAAATAGGATTTTAAATGGGACTGAATTGTGTGTCCAAACAAGGTTAGCTGTACAAGACTGTGTGTGTGTGTGTGTGTGTGTGTGTGTGTGTGTGTGTGTGTGTGTTTCACAGATTACCTTTCACCTACCTGGTACACAAAATAATCACCTGAGGTCAACTGGATGAAAGAAAGAATGCTAAGTTATATACAGTACCTTCGGAAAGTATTCAGACACTGACTTTTTCCACATTTTGTTAGGTTACAGCCTTATTCTAAAATTAATCAAATAGTTGTTTTCCCCTCATAAATCGACACACAATACACCATAATGACAAAGCAAAAATAGATTATTAAATGTGTTTTTCTAATTTAAAAAAAATATGTAAATGTGATATTTAAGTTTTTAATATATAAGTATTCAGACTGTTTAATCAGTACTTTGTTGAAACACCTTTGGCAACAATTACAACCTCAAGTCTTCTTGGGTATGACTCTACAAGCTTGGCACACCTGTATTTGGGGAGTTTCTCCCATTCTTCTCTGCAGATACTCTCAAGCTCTGTCAGGTTGGACGGTTAGTGTTGCTGCACAGCTATTTTCAGGTCTCTCCAGAGATGTTCGATCGGGTTCAAGTATAGGCTCTGGCTGGGACACTCAAGGACATTCAGAGACTTGTCCCGAATCCACTCCTCTGTTGTCTTGGCTGTGTGCTTAGGGTCGTTGACCTGTTGGTAGGTGAACCTTCACCCCAGTCTGAGGCCCTCAGTGCTTTGGAGCATGTTTTCATCAAGGATCTTTCTGTACTTTGTTCTGTTCATCTTTCCCTCGATCCTAACTGGTCTCCCAGTCCCTGAAAAAATAAAACACAGCATGTAGCTGCCAACGCCATGATTCACCGTAGGGATGGTGCCAGGTTTCCTCCAGACATGACGCTTGGCATTCGGGCCAAAGAGTTGAATCTTGTTTTCATCAGATCAGAGAATCTTGTTTCTCATGGTCTGAGAGTCTTTAGGTGCCTTTTGGCAAACTCCAAAAGCGGGCTGTCAAATGCCTTTTACTGAGCAGTGGCTTCCGTCTGCCCACTCTACCATAAAAGCCTGGTGGAGTGCTGCAGAGATGGTTGTCCTTCTGGAAGGTTCTCCCATCTCCACAGAGGAACTCAAGAGCACTGTCAGAGTGACCATCGGTTTCTTGTTCACCTCCCTGACCAAGGCCATTCTCCCCCGATTACCTAGTTTTGCAACGCGGCCAGCTCTAGGATGAGTCTTGGGGTTCAAAACTTCTTCCATTTAAGAATGATGGAGGTCACTGTGTTCTTGGGGACATTCAATGCTGCAGAAATGTTTTGGTACCCTTCCCCGGATCTGTGCCTCGACACAATCCTGTCAAGAAGCTATACGGACAAGTCCTTCGACCTCATCGCCTGGTTTTTGCTCTGACATGCACAACCAGCAGTGGGACCTTATATAGACAGATGTGTGTCTTTCCAAATCATGTCCAATCAATTGAATCTACCACAGCTGGACTCCAATCAAGTTGTAGAAACGTCTCAAGGACGATCAATGGAAACAATATGCACCTGAGCTCAATTTCGAGTCTCATAGCAAAGGGTCTGAATACTTATGTAATTGTGATATTTCAGTATTTTCTAAATTTTAAATTAGCAAACATTTCTAAAAACCTGTTTTCTCTGAGGATTTTTATTAAATCCATTTTAGAATAGGGCTGTAACTGAACAAAATGTGGAAAAGTCAAAGGGTCTGAATACTTTCCGAAAGCACTGTAGCTGTAGAAAATCCTATTTTTGTAATAATACTTGAGTTCCTTAAAATAATTATTACATTCATAGCATAATATATCACCAAAATCACTGTATCTGTAATATGTCTGTAATTTAATATAATGCGTTATAACAACACCATATTTCCCTTTGAGCCTCCAATTATTCATCGGTGTGGCAGGGTAGCCTAGTGGTTAGAGTGTTGGACTAGGAACCAGAAGGTTGCAAAGGTACAAATCTGTTGTTCTGCCCCTGAACAGGCAGTTAACCCACTGTTCCTAGGCTGTCATTGAAAATAAGAATTTGTTCTTAACTGACTTGCCTAGTTAAATAAAGGAAAAATAAAAAAATCTAACCTAAATATCCATGGCAATATAAACATATATATCTACATATATTTGTTGAAATCCTCCCTCACACACACAAATACTGAGGTTCCCAAACAACCCTCATTTGGGGTCACCTGATATGAAAATGGAGTAGCGGGAGAATTGACAAAAAAGGGCCTCCCGAGTGGCACAGTGTTTTAAGGCACTGCATCGCAGTTCTAGCTACGTCAGTGCAGCTCCTGGTTCAATTCCAGGCGGCGCACAATTGGCCCAGCGTCGTCCGGGTTAGGGAAGGGTTTGGCCGGCCGGGTTGTCCTTGTCCCATCGTGCTCTAGCAACTCCTGTGGCAGGCCGGGCGCAATGCACACTGACACGGTCGGCGGGTGTATGGTGTTTCCTCCGACACATTGGTCCGGCCGGCTTCCGGGTTAAGCGAGCATTGTGTCAAGAAGAAGTGCGGCTTGGCGGGGTCGTGTTTTGGAGGATTAACGGCTCTCGACCTTCACCTCTCCCAAGTCCGTACGGGGGTTGCAGCAATGGGACTAGACTGTAACTACCAATTGGATATCACAAAATTGGGGGTATATTTTTTTTCAAAACAAATTATGGAATATACAAAAAAATAACATCTTTGTATCTCAAAATCATTGTAATATGGTTAACCTTAAAAATTAAAAATAATTCAAATCTAAAAGATCAAATTCAACCAGAAAGCGCTCTTAGATCATGGGAAAAGGCCGCACTTGACCATTGTACTTGAATCGTTCCCACAGTGAATGGCTAGGCCTGCTACGCTATGAAACCACACACAATTGCAGAGACTTTGATATTAACGGCCGTTATTGATATGGTGAAAACAATGTGTGGGGAGGCAAAGGCACATAAATTCACATTAATACTTTTGTCAGAGCACACTGTTAAACAAATAATTTATGCTGTTGCTAGCCATCAAGAGGAAACTTTGACTGAACGACTCAAAAACTCCCAAGCTTATGCTCTCCAAATGGATGTTAGCTGTGAGGGTTGAGATCCCCATGCATTCACTTTTGTTTGCTATACATGTCGGGAGATGCTATTCACAAGGAAATATTGTTCTTCAATTGACTGCTATAGCCACATTTAAAAAGTAAACATTGGCTGTTAATTCAAAAATACATTTTACATGGTTGGGGTCGAGATACTTTTCAGATATCAAAAGGGGTCGTTTGCCAAAATAGTTTGGGAACCCCTACACTAACACAATGCACCAAATGTACTGTACATTCTTCACACAGCTGTTTTCGCATTCACAGTCCTTCTCTGTGGCACATAAGAAAACTATCGTTAACAAGTCAAGTACTAGACTTACACCCCAGCTCAGGAGATAAAGGCTATACTGTGAACAGGCTTTCCCATGTTCGGGCTCAGACAGACTGCTAGACACTGACAAAGCCTCTGAGCCTACTGTCTCTTCACTGTGACGCAAACCTGGGTTCAAATACTATTTGGAATCTTTAAAGTACTTTGCGTTAGCCTGCCTGGAGTGCCAGATTGGTGGGGTTTGCAGTTTTGGGACTATTCTATTGGTCCATTAAGCCAGGCAAGCTCAATCAAGCACAGATAAAGTATTTGACATGATTTAGAATAATATTTCAATCCAGGTCTGGCTGTGTTGTTCTTGTTTTCACTGAGGCGCAAAACATACAGTAACCCCGCCTTGTTATGGTTCAAGCCCTAGCCGCCCTAGTCGAACACCTGACAGCAGCTAGCAAGTTGCTGCTATTGTTCCTTCGACCTCTTGAAAAAAATAATCATATAAGGAAGCAATGAACAATGACCGTTGCTTGACCTGCTAATGGTTCTAACAGTGTTTTAGTTTTTTTTCTCACTGCGTTCTAGTTTGCATGCCGTGGAGAAGTCGGCATCTCTATGAGTCGGAGGAAAACATATGGAATTTAATTAGAATAGGACACAACATAATATATACAGAAATACGATGAGGGCATTTTGCCGGTAGGAGATGAATGTCGACTGTACATACTGGGAATGGGGGAACTACTGTAGAAGTGCAGGGGCACGGGAATGTAGACTACACCAGTGATAAACATGTGTGTACTGTAATTTGCGTCCCAAATGGCACCCTATTCCATATATATTGCTCTACTTTTGAAAAGTAGTACACTAAATAGAGAATAGGGTGTCATTTGGGATGCCACCTAGGTGTCTGAGAGGGGATGCGTGTTGAGAAGCGAGCTACGTGACATGAGCAGGGTTGGGTAGGTTACTTTCTAACCATAATCCATTAGTTACTAGTTACCTGTCCAAAATTGTAATCAGTAACATAACTTTTGGATTACCCAAACTCAGTAACATAATGAAATTACTTTCAGTTACTTTCGATTTCTTTCCCCTTAAGAGGCATTAGAAGACAGAAATGAATATTACCAATTGAACGACATCTATTGCAGGATAAATCAATGTTAGAGTTCATATAGCTGGTCATAAATGGATGTTGCATTTAACTTTAAGGGTTGGTTATGTAGGTTTCTTCTAACCCACTGCTTTCCACTACAGATAATAATATGATTAGGCTATATCTTTATTGTATATTAAAAACCAAAGTTTATCATCTGATAGACTTTAGTTTTTAATACATTACAATTAATTGAATACCCCTTGATCTTCATGAATCGGACATGGAAATAAGGAAATATAGATTTGCCATATTGTTTTACCTGAGCATAACCCAAAAACAAAATATTTATTAGCCTCCTCTGTTGTTTAGGATTTTGTTGTGATGGAGGACTAATTGGACTCATTGCTTCAATTAAAAAAAAAAAATGCTGCTCTGATGGAATGGCATGCTTTGAGCACTACTGAAAAGTGCTATTTGCATGTGAAAAATGAATGCCATATGCTGCATTTGCAATAGGCCTATTGTTTACATTTTAGTTTTTGTTTGACACTTTGATATCACGATAATTTGCAGGTGTCAAGGCTGTCCATCAAAAGTGTGCGAGTTTGAACATGTGTCCGTTAGCCCTATGGAAATAAACATTTGGAATCAGCACGAATTAAATTAAACGTGTCTTTGATAGTATAGAACACATTACCGCGGAGGAGTTTAGAAGGGACGAACTCCCTAAAAACTTTTAAAGGCTGGGATCTGCACAATGCACTATGTTGCAAGAGAACATTTTGCCCACTGGTTGCAAAAACAAAGATTGAGAGGCAGTTTAAACTTCTTCAATTAAACCATTATTGGGTTAAAATACACATATACATTTGTGAACAGACATCCACAACCACAATACGTAAATCGCAAATAGCTCATGAGAAAGCAGCAGTGCGCTATGTATATATAACTAATAAGTGATATCCGTATCGCCCATAGGCTACACCACGGCTGTTGTCCTTACCTCCAAGCGTTTATTCAAATTGGATAATCTTCGGATGCCGACATTAATCGCACTATTGGAAGGTTTAGTTTGAACTGTAGCCTACAAAAACCTATTCCTGCTCTTTTCTCGCGATCCACCGAATGCATGTCATCATAGTGGGCTCGCTCAGGCGGAACAAATGTACGTGAAACTTTTTTCAATGCTGATTTGAATGTCATTGTGAAAACAGAAACTTGTCCGCAATCATCCTTTTTGAATTTAAAAGTCATAATAGAAGTTGTCGTCTCGTTTTCAAAAGTATCTGTAATCGGATTACAATATTTTAGCTGGTAATGGTCCTGGATTACAGTTTATCCATGGAGGTTATTACAAACTTCACTCTGTTGATCTACGTACGTGAATGGACACTTTTCGCTAACATGGTATCCTCGCTGGTCCCATTCCCATTCACAAGGGGGTGATAAGCAGCGTTAATTTTGGGGGGTCTTTTAATTTTGTGAAAGCAAGGAAGAGTCACCTTCCCTTACTATTAGTAGCTAGCTGGCAGCCTGGCTAACTAAATACATAGTTGGCTAGCTAGCCTTTTTGTAAAATAATCAGATTTACTGCTTATGTATCCATTCCCATTTCAGCTCAAAAATAGTTTAGCTGATCATGTTCTGGTCACAGAGAACAAAGCACATGGCTTAGCTAGTTGGCTAAAGCAGGTTCTACCATTTCATAATAGCCTGTAATCACTAGTTATTACTTTTAAACAAGATACCTTTTTTTGGTGGATTATTGTTGTTTGGTTTACTTTATGAACAGTCACTGAGATTATATTTGGTTATCAATGCAAAATAGGCTACTTTGATGAATAGCCTATAGATCAGATCAAGGAACCAAGCAGCTACACTGCCCACACGGCTACGGAATAAATTATATGGTGTGTCTCAAAGTTCAATGCCAGAGCGTATTGCAATGAGCCACTCCTTTGGTGACAAAAAAAACTGACATTGCAACACTCTGAACCTTGCGTCTGTGTAGAGCTTGTAGTAAGCTTTACTCCCCAATACTGTGCATGAGTCATGACTGTCGTGACCGTGGCACACATCCCTGTGCTTTCCCAGGGTCAAGTGTTTAGTCTTTTTTCCCCGCTCTCGATCTCTCTATTTCTCTCTGTCATTTTCACCGTCTCTTTCTCTCTTTTCATTCATATCTTTCACTCTCTGCCTCTCTCTTACTTTCCCCCTCTGCCTTATTTCTCACTTTTACTTTGTTATCATCCCTTCTCATCATTCCCAAGTACAATAAAAATGTGTATTGTTGGGGGTACTCGAGGACCAGGGTTGGGAAACACTGGCCTACATGATGACATCATTATAGACAAAAGAGCAAGATCATTTTTTGTCAAAAGGCAACCAAGCGTCGATTATCAAGTCAACAGAATAAGACCCTCAATATTTATTGGAAAGGAGGATCAAGCTCATCACCTTGCACTTTCCCCACCCTGTGAAGTTTATCATAATTTATTTAATCTGTAGCGTAATAAACTGCATTCTTTTCCAATGAGTCATAGTGGGAGGATCACACAACATGTTATTGTGTGACTGCAAGTTTACTTTGATTTGATGGTTATTGTATCAATGTTTGTCCATAAAAGCGTTTCCACTGACATTTCTCGCATAATTCACTTTACGGACACAAAAAGATCCCACATTGTCTGTCATATTTTGTTTTGTCAATATTTGGAAAGTTTGCAGAAAAAAATTCTGTTTCCATTATCTGAGTGCCTGAGTGCCTGAAAGTGCATCATTCTCTGTTAGAGGTGAATAAAGGACTCCCTCTAATGGAACTTTTTTTTCAGAAACCATTTTTAAAATAGATGGCCAGCTGAAGCATAATGGTTATTAAAAGCACCACAAATGTAATTTGTGTCTGTTATGGGACCAGAGGCTGTCATAACCTGCTGGGGCAATGAGGGCGTGATTTGATCACTTTCAAGAATTTTGCTGGATTTCCACCACTCTCAGATACACAAACATATATTTCTCAAATGTCTGAAGGACTGCTAGTCAAAGGTAGAATCAGTCAATCTAGCCTTAGCCAAAGCTATGTTTCTTTCATGAACATTTTCTGACAATTCATTCGTGAACCATGGGTTAGATCTGTCCTTAACTCTTAATCTCTTATGGAGCATGCTAAACCGAGAGGTAAAACATTTAAGGACCTGATCTGAAATTAGAGATAGAAGACACACCCTACCAATCATACAACACCATACAGGAAATGTTGCTAATTGAAAGTTTTTAAAAATTCCTCTTTGTAATAATGCGTGGACATGATTTAGGTAGTTTAGTATCTCTAAAGCAGGTAATGGGACAATGGTCACTGAGTTCATTAGCAAAGATCACATTGGCTGTAAACTTATGAGCGGCGTGCTTTTGAGCATGATATCCAAAATAGTCGATTTTTAGAAGGGGTTGTAAGTTTGGACGGATTAGTTTAGTTATCAGTTTAGTTAAATTTAGCTGAGTACAAATATACTTCAGTCTATCTGACACAGGCATCTACCAATCCAGGTATTAATAATTCAGATTTAGCATAGTTAGACAGCAAGCCAGACAGTTTGCTGAGAGCAATTGCTGAGAGCAATTGGGAGGGCGATAAACTCCCACTAAAGTTAGTCTTCGTAATAATGCCAAACTATCATTTAGGACAAGATATTCAAATAGCTTAGGGACAGATGTGATAATATACACAGGAACATCCAAGCTGTTCTTTATGAATATGTCGACACCCCCACCTCTGCCAGCCCTGTCAGATCAATAAGAATTACAGTGCATTCGGAAAGTATGCAGAGCCCTTGACATTTTCCATATTTTGTTACTTTACAGCCTTAATCTAAAATGTATTAAATAAATGTTTTCCTCATCAATCTACACACAATACCACATAATGAATAAAAATACCTTAAGTATTCAGACCCTTTGCCATGAGACTCAAAATTCAGCTCAGATGCATCGTGTTTCCATTGATCATCCTTGAGATGTTTCTACAACTTGATTGGAGTCCACCTGTGGTAAATTCAATTGATTGGACATGATATGGAAAGGCACATATCTGTCTATATAAGGTCAGACAGTTGAATGTGCATGTCAGAGCAAAAATCAAATCATGAGGTTGAAGGACTTGTCTCTAGAGAGCCGAGACAGGAATTTGTCGAGGCACAGATCTGGGGAAGTGTACCAAAAAATTTTGGGAGCATTAAATGTCCCCAAGAACACTGTGGCCTCCATAATTCTTAAATGGAAGTAGTTTCACTCTGTCAGAGCTCTTCCGTGTTCCTCTGTGGAGATGGGAGAACCTTCCAGAAGGACAACCATCTCTGCAGCACTCCACCAATCAGGCCATTATGGTAGAGTGGTCAGACAGAAGGCCCTCCTCAGTAAAAGGCGCGTCACAGCCCACTTGTAGTTTGCCAAAAGGCACCTAAAGGACTCAGACCATGAGAAACAATATCCTCTAGTCTGATGACACCAAGATTGAACTTTTTCGCCTGAATGCCAAGCGTCACGTCGAGAGGAAACCTGGCATCATCCCTATGGTGAAGCATGGTGTTGGCAACATCATGCTGTATGGATGTTTTTCACCGGCAGAGACTAGGAGACTAGTCAGGCTTGAGGGAAGGATGAACAGAGCAAAGTAAAGAAAGATGCTTGATGAAAACCTGTTCCAGAGCACTCAGGACCACAGACTTGGGCGAAGGTTCACTTTCCAACAGGACAACGACCCTAAGACAACGCAGGAGTGGCTTTAGTACATGTCTCTGAATGTCCTTGTGTAGCCCAGCCAGAGCCCGGACTTAAACCTGATCGAACATCTCTGGAGAGACCTGAAAATAGCTGTGCAGCAACGTTCCCCATCCAACCTGACAGAGCTTGAGAGGATCTGCAGAGAAGAATGGGATAAACTCCCAAAGTGCAGTTGTATCAAGCTTGAAGCGTCATACCCAAGAAGATTTGAGGCTGTAATCGCTGAGTAAAGGGTCTGAATACTTTTGTGAATGTGATATTTTCATTTTTTAGTTTTGAATGAATTTGGTAAAATTACTAAAAAAGCAGTTCTTGCTTTGTCATTATGGGGTATTGTGAGTAGATTGATGTAGATTGAAAAAATGTTCAATACATTTTAGAATAAGGCTGTAACGTAACAAAATGTGGGAAAACTCAAGGGGTCTGAATACTTTCTGAATGCACTGTATATATTTATTCAGAGACACATCAGAGTCTGGCACAGACCTTTTAACCAAGTCTCAGTAATTATCAAAATGTCTATGTTAGTTTGAGAAGCAAGAATTACAATAACATCCATTTTCGAAACCAACTTCTGGCATTTACATGAACCAGTCCAAGGCCATAGCTGCAGGATTTCAGATCAGATGGAGTCTCTAACACAAACATGCTGTGAACAGTAGGTGACCCTCTATATGAAATAGCCATAGCCATGGTTGGCTTGAAATGGTATAGATACAAGATTGCTTAGAACTGTGCCATTTGCTCTATGCCTCGAACGAGAACGTGGATTTAATACAAGACTCAATGAGGATTACCTGTTTCAGGCAAGGACTGATATCCCATCACTTTCTTAGTACTTTTTCAATGTTAGCACTCAGTAACCAAGCTCCTTTCTTGTTCGGGTGCAGGCCGTCCCTTCTTAGGAACTGCAGTTGCTCCCAAAACAGATTGAAATTGTCAAAAAGATTCAACGCTTTTTCAGAGCAGAATAGCCAGTTGACGTGATCAACTCCATGATCGTGTGTTGGGATAGGGCCAGGAAAAACAATATGCTTGCCCGTAGCCAATAGTCTGTATTTGAAGACCCGTCTCAACTCAGCCCATTGCCGCAGCTTGATGTCATTTGTACCAGCATGCACAATCATTACGTGCAACTCCAGGTTTTGGTCTAGAATGACCGTATGCTCCCGAGTGATGTCACGCACTCTGGCACCAGGGAAGCAGAATGTCTTTGTGCCATCAACCACCACTTCCCTTACAAAGGAACTCTCAATGATGGCTATCTTGGGAGAGGGAGCTGGTGGATTTCCAGGTGCGTGGTGCAGCGAAGAGCGCCGTTGCCTAGAAGGGGGGGTGTGCCTCAGAGAGAGGGGTGCCTCGAAAGAGGTGTTGCAGGGGGCGACGAGGACCTCCGTTGGCTCGGTGATCCAAAGTCGCTGAAGTTCGGTGGTGAGCAGTTGGGTAAGGCAGGGGGCACGGTCTGGCTGCCAGCTGAAGGCGGACCAGACAGGTGGACATGGGTAAAGGGACTGATGTCGTCGCCCTGTTGTTTGATGTTGGTAATCACTTGCCTGGCATCAGGGTCAGAATATGTGAGCATTGGAAAACTGAGTTGAGCGGTCGGAAATCCTGCTCATCGCTCATGGAGCACTACTTGCGCACTACTTGATGTTTCACATCCTTTCCAACCTTTCAGTTAAGATAAAAATTAAACAAAAAATGCCTTATTAGGCTTAATCTACCGTGCCTTTGAATTAATTTTTAGAAACACCCGTTTGGCCAGAATCTGTTGCTTCAGGCTCATGCGATGGTGCCTGGAGAGAGTATATATCTCTCTGCTCTTGCAGAGCGACTGGGGATGCTAAACACCCTGTTGGCCACTCTTGCCAGGCTAGGCAGGGATGCATTTTTTTATATAGGTAGGCCTAAAGGTTTTTATGCAAAATAACCCACTCAAAATGGAAAGCTCCTTGAAAGTTGGAGTACGCCATGCCTATTCGGCTAAAATCAATGATGGCCTATTGTATAGACAATAGAACAAAAATGAAGGAAACTTTTAAGAGATCAGATTTTTAGTTTATAAATACTTTGCTACAATGACACACTTAACAAACTACCCACCCCATTCCTTTCTTTTAGCATGTGCATGTAGTAAGTACCCCATCATGCTGTCGGGATATGTGTATTTTCAGATTCCACAATGGTTCTTTAGTTGTGGATATTACATCGCCACACTCCCTCTCATGCTCTTGGTCCTCATCTTTGTAAGTCACCTTGATTTTGCTCCACCCAGGTGGAGGTTCCCTCTGGCCCTTTCGCCTAAGCACCTCGGCCCAGTCTCTGTGGTGAAGTGGAGTTGAATAAGCCACCTGCTCCAAGATGTGGGACAGATCGACTTCGCCCAACTCTCCACCACCCTGGGCGAGACAGATTTTCTGCGCCAAGATATGTTTAGCCTGGGCTCTAGCTACGGTACATTGGTGAACTCGTCAATGAGTCTCTCCTACTTCAGCTCATCAGATAGCCTGCGAACTTCTTTCTGCAGCAGCAGGGTTCGGAGTAGGGACAGGCAAGGGTCGAAACCAGGAGGACTAGAAGCAAACAGAGACTGGGAAAAATAGGTGCAAGGAAAACCGCTGATTGACTTGGCAAACATGATAAACTGGCCCAGAGAGACAGGAAACACGGGGATAAATACACTGGGGATAATAAGCAACACCTGGAAGGGGTGGAGACAATCACAAGGACAGGTGAACCAAATCAGGGTGTGACAATAAATTAAGATAAAATAGCTCACAGACGAGTGCAGGCTTTCCTGAATTTGAGCGTGTGCATGCAGACGTGTGTGTAAGTGTCTGCTTGCTTGAGTGTGTGTGTGATGTAAATCTTCTAGATAAGTAAAGCGCTCTTACTGTGTTAGCTCTTCTGGCGTTATCAGCAGACGTCCACTTATGATAGTCAGGACACGGAGAGAGGGGTCAGTTGTACCAGCGCCGACTAAGCAACTTCGGGTCACAGGGGGCCTTTCTTCAGTCAATAGGCCAGCCTTTGTTTGGCCACTTGTCCCACAAGGGTTTATCTCTTGACCTTCAATGTAAACGTCATGTTGTTGACAGACTTAACATCTCGCCTGGTCAGAAACGACTGATTTTACAGCCACTCTTACCACAATGAATGCAGGTGACCATAGAATGGAGAATAGACCCCCTATAGGACAAGAGTGATTTTAAATAGAATCAATGTTTATAACTGCTAATCAGATGTGCTGTGTAAAACGAGCAAGAGTTGGGTATATGTTTAGTATATTATATCTTTGTCACGTTCTGACCATCGTTCGTGTGTGAGTTGAGACGGGTCTAGTGTTTTAGTGTTGGTCAGGACGTGAGCTGGGTGGGCATTCTATGTTGTGTGTCTGGTTTGTCCATTTCTATGTTAGGCCTGATATGGTTCACAATCAGAGGCAGGTGTTAGTCATTGTCTCTGATTGGGAACCATATTTAGGTAGCCTGTTTTGTGTTGGGTTTTGTGGGTGATTGTTCCTGTCTTTGTGTTTGTTACCAGATAGGACTGTTTTAGTTTTTGCACGTTTCTTGTTTTGTAAATTGTCGTACTTTCATCTTTATTAAAGATGCACAAAACTAACCACACTGCATTTTGGTCCGCCTCTCTTTCCCCACAAGAAAATCATTACAGAATCACCAACCAACCAAGGACCAAGCAGCGTGGTTAACAGAGGCAGCAGCAGGAGAAGCGACAGGTGCAGCAGGAGCAACAGAGGCAGCAGCAGGAGAAGCAGCAGCAGCAGTGGGAGAGGCTGCACTATTTGGAAGAATGGACTTGGGAGGAGATCCTTGACGGGAAAGGACCCTGGGCAGAGCCAGGGGAATATTGCCGCCCCAAAGCCGAGCTGGAGGCAGCGAAGGCAGAGAGGCGGCATTATGAGGAGCTAGCGCGGCAGAGCGGCTGGAAGCCCAAGAGGCAGCCCCAAAAATGTCTTGGGGGGGGCACAGGGAGAGTGTGGCAGAGTCAGGAGTCAGACCTGAGCCAACTCCCCCTGTTTACCGTAAGGAGCCATGGATGAAATTGGAGCTGTCGGCGAAGCTGAGGGCTGAGTCTGAGAGTGTTGAGGATGTATTGGACAGAGTAGAGAGAAAGCTGTTGGTTTGGCATAGTATGCACGGCATTCGCCCTGAGGAGCGTGTTAGCTGTCCGATGCCACCTGTGTCAGTTCCTCGTACTCAGCCTGAAACGTGTGTTGGAGTTCTGGGGGATTTGATGCCGGCTATACACACCAGGTCTCCAGTACACCTTCACAACCCGGTGTGTCCTATTCCTTGCACTCACCCGGAGGTGGGTGTCCCCGGCCCGGTACCACCAGTGCCGGCTCCCCGCACCAGGCTGTCTCTCTGTCCCATCAACACAGGTGCTCCCGCCTGTCCGGCGCTACCAGAGTTTCCGCCCCTCAGTCCAGAGGCGCCAGAGCCCCTTAGTCCAGAGGCGCCAGAGCTCCTCTGTCCAGCGCCGCCTGAGCCACCAATCTGCCCAGCGCCGCCAGCGCCGCCAGCCTGCCCAGCGCCGCCAGCCTGCCCAGCGCCGCCAGTGCCGCCAGTCTGCCCAGCACCGCCAGTCTGCCCAGCGCCGCCAGATCCGCCATTCAGCCAGGATCTGCCAGAACTTCCAGTCAGCCAGGATCCGCCAGTCTGCCAGGATCTTCCAGAACTGCCAGGATCCGCCAGTCAGCCAGGATCCGCCAGTCAGCCAGGATCCGCCAGTCAGCCAGGATCCGCCAGTCAGCCAGGATCCGCCTGTCAGCCAGGATCCGCCATTCAGCCAGGATCTGCCAGAACTGCCATTCAGCCAGGATCCGCCATTCAGCCAGGATCTGCCAGAACTGCCAGTCAGCCAGGGTCAGCCAGGATCTTCCAGATCCGCCAGTCAGCCAGGATCCGCCAGTCAGCCAGGATCTGCCGGAACCGCCAGTCAGCCAGGATCTGACGGAACCGCCAGTCAGCCAGGATCTACCGGAACCACCAGCCAGCCAGGATCTGCTCGATTCATCAACCTGCCTGAGCTTCCTCTCAGTCCTGAGCTTCCTCTCAGTCCTGAGCTTCCTCTCAGTCCTGAGCTTCCTCTCAGTCCTGAGCTTCTTCTCAGTCCTGAGCTTCCTCAGTCCCGAGCTGCACCTCAGTCCGGAGCTGCCCCTCAGTCCAGTGTGGCCCGTTGTTAGGGTTCCTAGGCCAAGGTTAGCGGCGAGGGTCGCCACTCAAGGGACGCTAAGGAGGGGGACTAAGACAATTATGGAGTGGGGTCCACGTCCAGCGCCAGAGCCGCCACCGCGGACAGATGCCCACCCAGACCCTCCCCTATAGGTTTAGGTTGTGCGTTCGGAGTACGCACCTTGGGGGGGGGGGGGTACTGTCACGTTCTGACCATCGTTTGTGTGTGTTTTCCTTGTTTTAGTGTTGGTCAGGACGTGAGCTGGGTGGGCATTCTATGTTGTGTGTCTGGTTTGTCCATTTCTATGTTAGGCCTGATATGGTTCTCAATCAGAGGCAGGTGTTAGTCATTGTCTCTGATTGGGAACCATATTTAGGTAGCCTGTTTTGTGTTGGGTTTTGTGGGTGATTGTTCCTGTCTTTGTTTGTGGCACCAGATAGGACTGTTTTGGTTTTTGCACGTTTCTTGTTTTGTAGATTGTCGTACTTTCATCTTTATTAAAGATGCACAAAACTAACCACACTGCATTTTGGTCCGCCTCTCTTTCCCCACAAGAAAACCATTACAATCTTGGGTATATTGAAGACAATGTTTCCAGGGGGAAGGCCATCATTCTAAATAACATTTTATTCTTAACTAGTTAAATAAAGGTTACTTTTTTTAAATGTAATAAAACATTGCACATTTTTTTTGTAAAAAAATGTTTTTTTGATCAAAATTGTGTTTTTTAGACACACGTGCAAACTTCATGGAGTAGGCCATTCAAGGAGTTGGTCTGATGGTGCCCTCAGATGTCATCGACCTCCCTCATTTTCACCTTATTTAACACCTGATTTACTTCACAAAAGACACTACTTAATAGGTTGTCCACCTATAAGTATTGACATAGCACAAGTGTGGGGGGTGAGTCTTTCCTCTTTTGCTTTCTATTGTTTCTCAAGCAAGGGTGGGAGGACGATGACCTCATGGATTCCCGTCAGACCAACACCTTGAATGCCCTACTCCTTGAAGTTTGCAGTTGTGTCTAAAAAAACTTTTCTCAACAACGCATTTTTTTTTACCCTTTTGTGTGTACTGTATTGAGACTTGGGATATCGCTTTTCAACTGTAAAAGTCACCCGAGGACATCTTTAACAGAAGGCACATCTTAATAGGTGGTCCAAGTAAGTCATGACATTGCACAAGTGGGGGGGTGGGCCTTTCCTCTATTGTTCTCTATTACTCTTCTACCATTCCTCAAGCAAGGGGGGAGGCTGATGGTATAATAATACAATAATCACGACTTCCCATCAGCCCAACTCCTTGAATGCCCTACTCCTTGAAGTTTGCAGTTGTGTCTAAAAAACACTATTTTGCTCAAAATATATATATTTTTACCCTTTATTTAGTGTGTGTACTTTACTGTATTTATACAACAGGAAAATGTCAAAATTTACTGGCGAAGGATGTCTTTAAGTAAAAAATAAGAATAAACTTGAATAAACACCTTCTGACCTCAACAAGAGGATCTCATGTCTTGGCCTATCAGCCAACATGTTGGGTTGACAGTTGCAAGGCTGGGGTCAAGCCCCGGTCAGGACTACCCCCTGACTTCACTACAATACGTTGTCCACTCACCTCCTGATACAGTATTTACAACTGAGAACGACACAATGGATGCTGATCTTGGACTGCATTTTTGGAAGCAACTGAATGTTTATATTGTCCAGCGGATGAAGAGAACAAGCGGAGTGATCTGGTTTCCTGGATATGAGGCGCTAGGAGCAGTTGATTAGACTTTAATGATGCTGGGCAGTGTGTTGTTGGACTGAGCTCAGGTCATTATAATGAGTTCCTTATCAGATCGGGAAGGTCAATGGAACCTGCTTCAGGATTTGGTATAAACACGTGTTGCCCCCTGCCAGATAGGGAAGTAAATGTGTACCCAAAAGAAAGTTTGGGTTTTTCATCCCCTTCTTTCATTTGTATCTGGAATCATTTCAGAGCCCAGAGACAAATGTTGCATTGCCTAGCTAGCTACTTGGTTTGATGCTGGGGGTGAAGCTGTTGACGGGAACAGCAGATAAGTCTCTACCCCCCGTCAAAGTCTATGCCAAAGCTCGCACACTAGCCCCAACCCTTCCGAAAAGTCCATCTGTGTTTTCAGTCCTTCATGCTTAAAATCACCGCCTCGACTTCAAGCAAGACCTCTGCGAATTCAAAGTAAGTGCCAATAAAGTGCCATTTAATTAACAGGGTTGACTGTAACAGGGTTGAGGTTTTCATCTTAAATCAGCCATAAATCCCCTTGTGACAGAGGGAATGGAAGCTTGATGATAGTAACAAGGTGGGGCAATTGAATGCAAGTTCCCCCAAAATTGTTTTAATTGTTGGGTAACAGGGTTGAAGAGTTATGCTCAACGTGCACAGTTTTCAACTACAAAACCCCAGAAAATCCAACTGCTTTGTTGCAGGTGTTGGGTCACTTAGTAGGGTGGTTTTCTTTAAAAAGAGCTGTTGACACTGGGTTATTAAGATTTGACCCAGCGGGAGGCATGGTTTAGTAGGTGGGACCTTTGTAAGGATGAGTTGTACTCTTGCATTGACATCAATGCATGGAATACATTACAGTTGAAGTTACACATTCATCTCTTCAGCGAATGATCTCTCTCTCTCTCTCTCTCTCTCTCTCTCTCTCTCTCTCTCTCTCTCTCTCTCTCTCTCTCTCTCTCTCTCTCTCTCTCTCTCTCTCTCTCTCTCTCTCTCTCTCTCTCTCTCTCTCTCTCTCTCTCTCTCTCTCTCTCTCTCTCTCTCTCTCTCTCTCTCTCTCTCTCTCTCTCTCTCTCAGATCTGCCAGTGACCCCATATCTGTGTCACTTTATAACCAGCCCTTATCAACCACCTGACCACCCCAGGACCAATCCCAGCCCAGCAGTTTGAATACTAGTTTAACGCAGGTCACTACATGGATTGGATGGGGGGTGGGGGAGGCAGGCTATTTGTGTGTGCGTATAAGGGGGATGTTTGAAAGGAGGGAGAGAGAGGTTCACCAGGGCGAGTTCACTTGACTTCAGAGCTAACTAACTTTTTAACCCCTAAAGTCTCAGCCCTCTTCATTGCTCTGATTGTCCCAATGAATTCTCACAGAATGAAAGAGGTTACGAGTGTCGATCACTGTTGTTAGGAGTTAGATGTTTACTCTCTGGAGCTGTGGATTGGGACTCGAGTATGTCTTCTTCCAGCCCTGAGAGAGACCAGTGCAACTCTACAGAGGACCTGGCTCGTGCAGGTGAGTAGGGACTAATGTGTTGTAACATGGCTCCGTGTGCAGTGTATGGTGCAGTGTGCCATGTTTCAAGAGGCCCCTCTATACCTCATTTCTTTATTAGACTGTTTTATTAGACTTTGATGTTTCCATGAATACAGTGTAAACTTGCATATTTTCTCAATTAACCTTTTGAATGTCCATTTGATTTGCGTTGTTGAATAACATCCATGACATTTTCCCTCTTAGGCTTATATACAATGTACTGTTCTTTTTTGCTACAAAAACACAATGCAAATGTTTTTATATGCATAAAATAGTCATTTGTGTTAAAGGTAGATGTTAGCAGATGTTGCAAATGAGGTAGCTTCAACGTGTGGTCTCGATTGCAACAAGTCGGGGCATCATCATCGATAGGCTACAGCTTGCAATTGTTTCAGGAAAATATCAGAGAAGATGATGAGCTTTTCAACATTGATTACTATTCAAAGTTTAGTAGATTTTAAAAGTAAATAATTGGTGCATTCTAATCGTAAACATAACAGGCAAACGCATTCCAGCAATCTGACTGAAACGAGTTGCCCAACACTTTACAGTCTAAGTGGTATATGAGGCTATTGTGTTTTACAACTTTGCTGTGACATTTTGATGTGCTTGTAGAAGTACTAGTGTTCGGTTTAAATGTTAATTCTCTAGATGAAATAATTGCAGAGTAGCCTTATGCTCGGAAATTATCAAGACTTTAAATGATATGGTAATTTGGGGTATTATCAACTGTAAAATACTCTGAAACGTTTTACTGCAGCTTACTGTAAATTAATGGTGCAATGTGGGAAAATGTTGTGGGCGGGGAAATGATTGCTGTATTTCGAATAGTACTGTAATTCCACCCCACATAATACAGCACCATTCTGTATCTTTGCAGTGCCAAAAACCTTTTGACCACTAGCGGGTGCATGGTATTGTTGTTTCTGGCTCATTAACATACCAATTTACCAATTTAGTTATAGTGCCCCATCAATTTGTATAGGGGACAGATTGGAGTGGTAGCAAGACTTGAACCTTAAATGGTTGAGCAGTTTACCATGTCCTTGTGGTCTATTTTACCATGTAGATGCTGCCAGCTTGGAAGCCTTTGTTAAAAGGCCTCTAGAAATGCAAGTGATATAAAACATAAAATATACATTAACATACTGTAATGTGTGAACACTTTACCTAGAAGCCAACCTGCTTGCACCAATCCTTTGTAACTACAGTAAAATACTATGAAATTCATCTATTCATTAATTCATTTCGATTACGGTAACATTTCTTTTTAAAAGTATAATCCAGGCAATGTTATGGTATTGTACTGTGTCATTACACAGTACTTGCTTTGATACCGTATTTATATTACAGTAGGTGTACTGTAATATGAAATACAGAATGTTGCTTACCATCAAGCTTCCTGTAAGCTACTGTCAAATTCATAGTAACCCCTTTACACCGCATGAACAATATGCATGAGAAATTCAAAAAAATTCATGTTATTTAGAATGATAAAACACCACAATTGCAACAATTATTAGTAGTATTGCCTATTTGATAGTTTGGAAATAATTATTAATTTGTAGTTTATGTAAGAAAAGATAATTACATTTGAATTAAAAGATTATGTCTAATGGATAGGGTATAATGAAATCAGTGTGTGTGTGTGTGTGTGTGTGTGTGTGTGTGTGTGTGTGTGTGTGTGTGTGTGTGTGTGTGTGTGTGTGTGTGTGTGTGTGTGTGTGTGTGTGTGTGTGTGTGTGTGTGTGTGTGTGTGTGTTTCACAAATTACCTTTCACCCACCTGGTACACATAACAATCACCTGAGGTCAAGACAGTTATTTACAATTTCAAATATTACATTACATTTCATAACACTTTACCCAATACATTTAGTGTGTTCCCTTAGGCCACTACTCCACTATCACATATTTACAATACAACATCCATGTGTAGAGTGTGTGTCTTATCAGGTGTATATGTGTCTGTGTATGTGTCTCTTCACAGTCCCCGCTGTTCCATAAGGTGTATTTTAAATCTTACCATGATACCAAGCTAATTTGAGAACAAGGCTGCCTAAATTCTATCAAGCATATTGATTGTAGCACTCGTGCTGGCAATACACTGGATCACTGCAACTATAACTTCCGGGATGAATACAAGGCCCTAAATGACTATCGCCCCGTAGCACTCACTTCTGTCATCATGAAGTGCTTTGAGAGACTAGTCAAGGATCATACCACCTCCACCTTACCTGCCACCCTAGACCCACTTCAATTTGCATACCGCCCCAATAGGTCCACAGACAATGCAATCGCCATCACACTGCCCTATCCCATCTGGACAAGAGCAATACCTATGTACGAATGCTGTTCATTGACTACAGTTCAGCATTCAACACCATACTACCCTCCAAGCTCATCATTAAGCTTGAGGCCCTGGGTCTCAACCAGCCCTGTGCAATTGGGTCCTGGAGTTCCCGACGGGCCGCCCCCAGGTGGTGAAGGTAGGAAACAACATCTCCACTTCGCTGATCTTCAACACTAGGGCCCCACAAGGGTGCGTGCTCAGCTCCCTCCTGTACTCCCTGTTCACCCATGACTGCATGACCATGTACACCTCCAACTCAATCATCAAATTTGCAGATGACACAACAGTAGTACGCTTGATCACCAACAACGACGAGACAGCCTATAGGGAGGAGGTGACGGCACTCAGAGTGTGGTGTCAGGAAAACAACCTCTCACTCAATGTCAACAAAACATTCAACCTTCTCCACGGCTGTCCCGTCAATGTGGATAGGGGGGTGCTCCATCTGCTGTTTCCTGAAGTCCAGAATCATCTCCTTTTAAGTTCTGCAGTGTACATGTCACAGACAAACTGAAATGGTCCACCCACACAGACAGTGTGGTGAAGAAGCCGCAACAACGTCTCTTCAACCTAAGGAGGCTGAAGAAATTTGGCTGTCACCTTAAACACTCACAAACTTTTACAGATGCACAATTGAAAGCATTCTGTCAGGCTGTATCACCTCCTGGTAAGGAAACTGCACCGCCCACAACTGCAGGACTCTCCAGAGGGTGGAGCGGTCTGCACAATGCATCACCGGGAGCAAACTACCTGTCCTCCAGGACACCTGCAGCACACGTTGTCCCAGGAAGGCCAAGAAGATCATCAAGGGCAACAACCACCTAAGCCACTGCTGTTCACCCCGCTACCATTCAGAAGGTGAGGTCAGTACAGGTGCATAAAAGCTGGGAACGAGATACTGAAAAATAGCTTCTATCTCAAAGGCCATCAGACTGTTAAACAGCTATCCCTAGCACAGAGAGGCTGCTGCCTACATACAAACTTGAAATCATTGGGCACTTTAATAAATAGATCACTAGTCACTTTAATTATGCCACTTTAATAATGTTTACATATCTTGCATTACTCATCCCATATGTACATACTGTATTTTTATAACATCTATTGCATCTTGCCTATGCCACTCCGTCGTCACTCGTCCATATATTTACATGTATTCTACCGTTCAAAAGTTTGTGGTCACAGAAATGTCCTTGTTTTTTAAAGAAAAGCACTTTTTTGTCCATTAAAATAACATCAAATTGATCAGAAATACAGTTGTAAATGACTATTGTAGCTGAATGCCTCACAAGTCCTCAACTGGCAGCTTCATTAAATAGTACCCGCAAAACACCAGTCTCAACATCAACAGTGGAGAGGCAACTCTGGGATGCTGGCCTTTTAGACACTCTAATGTCCTCTTGCTCAGTTGTGCACCGGGGCCTCCCACTCCTCTTTCTATTCTGGTTAGAGCCAGTTTGCGCTGTTCTGTGAAGGGAGTAGTACACAGCTTTGTACGAGATCTTCAGTTTCTTGGCAATTTCTCGCATGGAATAGCCTTCATTTCTCAGAATAAGAATAGACTGACGAGTTTCAGAAGAGTTTCTTTGTTTCTAGCCATTTTGAGCCTGTAATCGAACTCACAAATGCTGATGCTCCAGATACTCAACTTGTCCAAAGAAGGCCAGTTGTATTGCTTCTTTAATCAGGACAACAGTTTTCAGCTGTGCTAACATAATTGCAAAAGGGTTTTCTAATGACCAATTATCTTTTTAAAATTATAAACTTGGATTAGCTAACACAGTGTGCCAATGGAACACAGGAGTGATGGTTGCTGATAATGGGTCTCTCTATGCCTATGTAGATATTCTATTTCTGTTTCCAGCTACAACAGTCATTTACAACATTAACAATGTCTACACTGTATTTCTGATCAATTGTATGTTATTTTAATAGACAAAAAATGCACTTTTCTTTCAAAACAAGGACATTTCTATGTGACCCAAACTTTTGAACGGTAGTGTATATGTTCTTATTCAATCTCTTTACTTAGATTTGTTTGTATTAGGTAGTTGTTGTGGAATTGTTAGATTACTTGTTAGATATTACTGCACTGTCGGAACTAGAAGCACAAGCATTTTGCTACACTCGTAATAACATCTGCTAACCATGTGTATGGGACCAATAAAATTATTTTATTTTTTATTTGAAATAGAGTTCCATGTACCCATGGCTCTATGTAGTACTGTGCATCTCCCATAGTCTGTTCTAGACTTTAGGATTGTGAAGAGACATCTGGTGGCATGTCTTGTGGGAGATGCATGGGTGTCCGAGCCTTGTGCTAGTAGTTTAAACAGACACCTTGGTGCATTCAGCATGTCAACACTTCTAACAAAAACAAGCAGTGATGAAGTCAATCTCTCCTCCACTTTGAGCCATGAGAGATTAACATGCATATTATTAACGTTAGCTCTTCATCTATATTTAAGGGCCAGCCATGCTGTTCTGTTCTGAGCCAATTGTAATTTTCCAATGTCCCTCTTTGTGGCACCTGACCACACGACTGAACAGTAGTCCAGGTGCAACAGAACTAGAGCCTGTATGACCTGCCTTGTTGATAGTGAGTGTTGTTAAAAAGGCAGTGCAGCATTTTATTATGTTCAGACTTACTCCAAGCAGTTGTGTGTGTGTGTGTGTGTGTGTGTGTGTGTGTGTGTGTGTGTGTGTGTGTGTGTGTGTGTGTGTGTGTGTGTGTGTGTGTGTGTGTGTGTGTGTGTGTGTGTGTGTGTGTGTGTGTGTGTGTGTGTGTGTGTGTGTGTGTGTGTGTGTGTGTGTGTGTGTGCACAGCGTGCCTTAGGACCTCTCAGATACAGTGTGTCTCGAGTTGACCTTTGATATGTAATATTTGGTTCTAGGACCGCTGTGCATAATTTTTCAATAAGACTGAATTATGTTGGTTTCCGCAGAGCCAAACCTTAAAATAAAAATGTGTGTGTGTGTGTGCATACATGCATGTGAAAATACGCTAATGTCTTATTTGCCTATTTTAACACACACAAATCCTGATTTTCATTTTGTGGTTTTAATTCAATGGTCCATGTCACTAATGTTGTCTCTCCTCGTTATGCCTACACTTTAAACCACAAGTCATCCTTCTAGGAAGTTGAACTCAGCAGTAGCCGTGTGTGGGTAAAATCACTGGGGAAGCCAAGCCAGGGAAAAAAAGCCATATTACAACCTGTGTTGTGATAATTGTGTTGTTTGCTCTATAACCGGTTAGTTCATACGCCTTGGCACCGTGATATATAGGCCTAAAGCCGAGGCAATAAGAAGACACAGTGGCAAAGTAAATTCAAACAAACCTTTGTTTCATCACAAACCGGAGAGCATCATCTGTCCTGTGAAGTCCACAAAACATATTGCATGTAACAAACAGTTACATAACATAAAGCTCTGACAAAGGCTGTGAGGGTGATACGTAAAGCTTATGAAAGAGCAGTGATACTATCAAGAGCAGTGTGCAGGTTCCTTCTTTTTTCTCAACATAATCTAAATCACCTATGCTTAGTCTAATACATTAAAATATACCAAAAAACTATATAATCCAATCAATGTAAGCTAAATATGATGTGGCTTTCCATTGTACTTATTTCCGTGTGTGTGCATGCATGCGTGCAAGTAGAAAAAACATAGTTGACTCACCCTACTTGTAGAGAAACGCCAATGCCATCCTCCTCTTTCATGTTGCCTAAACAGGTCTATGACTCTGTCAGATACGCTTTTAGTTTTTGTTTTCCTACCTGACTAAAATCCTTGCTCACTAGCCTAACTTCCTTTCATGGGCAATGATGAACCAGGCCAGCTAGTTAACATTAGCCTAACGTTACTACATCTAGCTACATGTTGAATTCCATACTCTCAAGCCAGGTGCACAATGTATGAATTTATGGTTGGATCAGAATAGCCGTTATAATCATTGGCCAGTACGGAGAATTAAGTAAACCCACAAGTCCACAAGTCCAAATCCCTATTTCCATCCATGGCTAATTTAGAAAAGGGATGATTTTAGCTAGCTATCTAGCCACTGGAGGACAATGACACAACGAGATGCAACAATTCAAATTTTCTGTCAATGACATTTGGCTTCTAATGAAATGTGATTGGTGTGAAGCCAAATTCAAACGGGCTTCCCTTGACACTTTTTTTTGGTGCGCCAGGACCATTCACAGCTGAGATCACTCAGTTTAGCTCAACGCTGATTGGTTATTATTTTACACTTTTTGTATCAAGGGAGGCCAAGTGCTCACTGGCTTCCCTCGCATTCAATGCTATGGGCAGCAACAATGTAATTCTCTTTTTAACCAGATGGGCTACACATACAGAGACAAATGGGCGCTGTAAAATATAAATTAAAATATAAATTATTTTGTATGTTTATTTATTTATTTAAAAATGTGTGTGTGTGGGGGGGGGGGGGGGGTCTGGCTTCCCTGGGCATTCATGAATACATGCCACTGGAACTAATTCAATGAAAAGTAAGTATTACAGTAACTAAATGAGAAGTCACATCAACTTACTCTTGCAAGTTGTAACAGTAGAATGCATAAGGTGCAATTTTGAAATTGGGTAGTGCATAATCAGTTTTCCTCATCATGCCAGTCATTGCATATTTTAGAGAGCTATTTATATACTGAACAAAAATATAAAAGCAACATGCAACAATTTCAAGATTTTACTGAGTTACAGTTCATATAAGGAAATCAGTCAATTGAAATAAATAAATTATGCCCTAATCTATGGATTTCACATGACTGGGCAGGGGTGCAGCCATGGGTGGACCTGGGAGAACATAGGCCCACCCACTGGGGAGCCAGGCCCAGTCAATCAGAATTAGTTTTCCCCCACAAAAGGGCTTAATTACAGACAGAAATATTCAGTTTCATCATCTGTCCAGGTGGCTAGTCTCAAGACATCCCGCAGGTGAAGAAGACGGATGTGGAGGTCCTGGGCTGGCATGGTTAAGCGTGGTCTGCGGTATTTAGTCCGGTTGGATGTACTGCCATATTCTCTCAAATTAAATTGGAGGTGGCTTATGGTAGAGAAATGAGCATTAAATTATCTGGCAACAGTTTTGGTGGACATTCCTGCAGTCAGCATGCCAATTGCACACTCCCTCAAAACTTGAGACAAATGTGGCATTGTGTTGTGTAAAAAACCTGCACATTTTAGAGTGGCCTTTATTGTCCCCAGCACAATTGGGGTTTAGAGTGTAGGTCTACATGAATTGATATTTCCCGTCCTGTATTGATTTCTGTAAATATTAAGGAGAGAAATTAGATCATTTATACAAGTAATTGAGAACGTTTGGTAGCCTATTTAAAAAACGCAAATACATTTCGCCTTAAGCAATATATCATATTATAACTTTGCTACTTTTTAAAATGCAAATATTTTGCCAAAGACATGGCAATATGTTTTGGGATATTAGCATAAAACAAGGAACATTTGGGTCAAATGTATGGTTTTGTCACAATTGCATCGGATGAATATAGATAATATTTTGGAATTAAGCGTAAAACGAACATGGCATTAGGTTTCAGTAAAATGGTACGTTTGCGCGCAAAGTTTCCCCGTAATTTATCGGCTACCTGTTCCTTATAAAAACCCTAATGAGAACGAATAAGTTATAACTCGTTACTATTATCATACTGTACCTCATTGTGTAGGCTATTTGTCTTCCGCTCCTCTGTGTCTAAGCTCGTTTTATTTTAACATTCACCTTCGTTTATTTCCTTGTTATCCCACTGCTTTTATTAAGTCCATCATATACTGTATAAACAGCTGTGATTTAGACAGTGTGTGGAAAACCGGTTAGAAGTGATGTTGCCTATCTCCGCACGCGATTGGAGCTAACAGTGTGATGTCAGAGTCCATGAGCCCCTGATTGGCGCGAGGCAGCGGTGTCAGTGTGGAGTAAACAAAGCAGCAAGGATAGGACCGAACTTCACTTCCCACTACATCACAGATAGACCGAGTCCAACCTTACGCGAAGGAGGGGCCGGCGTGACAGTCTTTGCCATCCAGCCCGAAAGTTCCTTACAGTTCGCTAACTACACTTTCAAGACCCTGGTCAAAAAAAGACGTGGAAAGGCCAGCGTATAGATAGATGTATCGTTGCCCGGGTAGATTTGTTATTTTCATCACAGACAGAGCTAGAGAGAGAACTGGAAATCAGTGCGCTCCACTCCTCAACTTCGCGGCGAAACCATGCTCATATTCTAGGTTCAGCGGCATTGCTCCGTATTGCAATTTACGCAAGAGCGCTATTCAGAATTAATTTACATTGGGCTCGCCGTTGCAGGCTACCTACTGGGTATGTAGCCTCGACATATGATGTCAGTTTAACCCGAGCCGGCTGCAGTTGAACCACACAGTGAGCGCGCGGGATTTGGGAAGTCACTTTTCTCTGGTGTGTGTGTGAGAGAACCTGTGGTGATCCTCTCCCGTCCAGGTGGTCCACCGGACGGAGCTGAGTCTCCCGCTCAGCCCAGCGGAGCTGTCATGCTGCCCAAAGCCGACACGGAATCTTTGGGACTCGTTCGATCGCATGGAGAACAGGGGCACATGCAAAGGAATATGCAAGGTAAGAGATTGAGATCGATGTACGCAATATTGTAGACCGCATGTCCCTTGTGCCTTATCACAATCGTAAGTTGTGTCATTTGTGCACAATACCAGGCGAAAGACCTGGCAGTGTTAGACAGAATAAGACAACAAACTCGTCTTGCCTCTCGCGCTTGCCTCTCTCATAGTTCACGTATTTGCTGATCATGCATTGTGCAACAATATCAGGGTGCACAGGGACCGTCAAGATGTTGCACTTGCGAATTTACCCTACCCAAATTCGATCCAAATAGTCCATGCCAAATGATTGTTTTGTGCACTCTATGAATTCATTAAACTCCCAATACTCACTGTCAGATATCATTCGGTTTAATTCATTGTTTTTTATTCCAACATATTACGAAATTAAACGCCACAGTTTATCTATCATATAGCCAACGTCATCTGATGATATTTTACTAGGCTAATAAGTAAACCACCCGAAAGCCCACCGATATCTACAATTTGCGTAATATGCATGATCTGATTCGCCAGCAGTTGTTAAATCCTGAAAAATTGGAATTCCCAAAATGTCACTAACTCTGGGCTATTATCTTTTAAACCTCGATTTCAGTACCATGCAAAATTATGTCAGTGATATTAAAATAACTGTTTTATTCTGGATAAAATATTTTAGTTAATGTCACGTTTCTGTCAAAAGGCAAAAGTTGATATACAAAAGGGTGATGCATGTAGAATCTTTACTCCAGAATGCAAATGCGAGCGTGCAAATCATATAGTCTAGTCTTTGTGTCAGAGTAGCAATAGTCCTAAAACAAAAATTCGTAGGCCTATGTAATGATTGAAAAATACCCAGTTGAGTTAGATAAAAATGTATCCAAGTAAAATGTGTTTAGTTTACAAACTATCACCTATAACCCGTTGTGGCAATTTGGTTTAGGTGTTATTTCTCACAATTCTAGACTAGTGCTTTGCTTGAATTTCCCAAAGTTGAATAAGATATGGAAATAAAATAACTAAAATTCTCATCGAAAAAATACTTCTCTTGCAGGCCTATCGAATTAATATCTGTAAATCCCTTCATTTTGCCAATTGTACATTTACATTTGTTTTAAAATCAAGTCTCATGTGGCTTTGATTTTTTTTAAACACCTGATAAAGGAACATCAACCTCAAGGAATAAAGGGCTAGAATTTCTTTGTGACATTCTGTTTCACTTTACACGGGTAGTTTCTCTGTGTGAGTGCACAAGCAAATGCCTCTCTCCAATTCATTTAAACATATATTTTAAAAATCTACATTTTAACTGGATATAGTTTTGAGGCTGCACGTGCTTAAGAGACCATAAGTAAGATTCGATAGCTTAGGTGATATCCGTAGGTTACAGAAAAGCTGTCTGAACTTGGCAAAAATCCAAACGACTCAGAGTTCGCATACAACTTGGGCTATCCATGGGTTCTGCTCTCCTGTCATCAACATACGAGGCCTGACACTTTCCTATCGAAGGGATTTTTCGTGCAGGCAGATATGTTTGTAATATAGTAAGTAATAGGCTACATTATCAGCTAACTCTATTAAAAGTTTTTTTTAAAGTGCACTGCAGAACTTTCAAAACACAAGAGGACTTGTTGCCTCTTTCAACTTAATATTTAGCGCTTATAAACGCTGCGAGATCAAATGGTCACTGGAGAAAGAAATCAGCAGGCACAGGCAGAAAGATGCAATTGCAATTGAAAGTTAGCCTACATTATTTTATATAGAGTCTAATGTCGGGAAATAATTTGCCAGTTTTCCAGTCTGCTCTGGAATTCATTGGGATTTTTCTGTTTGATGTTTGCCACTTTTTATAAGAACAATAAAACATTTTGTACCCACTGTAAATGTCAGTTCAGCAGTTTGCATAGCACTGTCATATATCCTCTCGTCAATGCAACTATTGCATTCGGCATTCATGCACGTAAAATGTGGGCTAAAGCAGTGGCTTATGGTAAGTCAATACAAATGTAGGCCTACACATACAGGCTACAGCAGATAGGAACAATAGCGATTTAATGAGCGCATTTGTAAGTTCAATTTCAGTATCAGTTTTGTATTTTTATTTCGCCTGTTAGAGCGAAAGGTTACACTGTATGTCTTCATTTGTCTGTGGGCGGTAACATTTTCTCCTCGAATCCCTTACTCTATTTTACCATTTCCCGGATGAATTCACAACTTAAAATCATGAATATTTATGAAGCTCAGTTTCATATGTTTGCCCTGTCTGCGACTGGCGAGCAAGAGTGAATGCTGCAAAGAGGGATACAGAGGTATATTTTCTTTCAGCTCCATCAAATAACATTATTCCTTCAAAAATGATAGTTTTGTGAAATGCCCTTTTTTGTTTAAAAGCTTTAAAATTAAAATTAAAATTCTATTGAACATTTTATGGATGTCGCCAAAATATTACAGAACCTAAGCTCATTGTGAAGTTATTCAGATGTATACGTTAAAGATGACTGCATTAGGCAGAGATGGTCTTTCAAACGAAACAGTCTTCTTTGTGTGCTCATGTGTGTATTTTATCTATTGCAGCCCCCCACTATAAAATGATGGACTACTCGTATGACGAAGACTTGGATGAGATGTGTCCGGTTTGTGGCGACAAGGTTTCTGGATACCACTATGGGCTGCTCACCTGCGAAAGCTGCAAGGTTTGTTCTTTTTTTTTTTTCTCTACCCCTTTTCTACCCTTTCATCAGATTGTCCATCTGTGCTTCTCTTGAACATAGCTGCTTATAGGCTAACTCCTACATTTGTTTGTCCAATGAAGTTTCAAGTAGACTATTTTAGTCGTATTTTCTATAATGTTCATCTCTAATGTCAATTTGTGTATAGCTAGCCGTTCTGTGTATGCGTTACATATTTCTGCCTCGGCTGGCATCATTTAAAACAGGTGTTATAGATTTCATCAGTTTTCTGACCATGAGATGTTAAATGTTTTCTTTGAGGATACCTTCAATAGCAACATTGCTTAAAATTAGATCTCAAATGAGTGTCTTCAGCGAAATCATCTTGTGTTTGCGATAAACTGTGGCAAATGTCTACCGGCACAGTTCTAAATGGGATCTGTCTGTGTTTTAGGAACATATTTGGGGTGTCATTTTTTTGTACTGTGTAGTTATTTCAATGGAAGCTGTGTGTTTTGGACTGGGAAAAGATTGGGTTTGGAGCGTTTTTATCGTTTCTCGCCAGTCTACCACACTGCCGTGGGTCTGAGAAGGGTGGTATCAGGACTCATGTCTAAACGCACACAAAGTAATACAGTGTTAGTCTACTTTAAACCTATACAGACACACATACACACATACATAGGCACATGCAAGCGGACACAAACATGCACACACGCAGGCAAGCAGGATGCACGCTCACACACGCACACACAATCACTGACTTGAAAATGTGTGAAATACTGTACATTTTAACTGGTCTGCGTTAGGCTCTTCCCATATTCCCATAACCTCTGTTAGACACAGAAGCTGTGGGAAAAGTCTAGATTTGGATAAAGACACAGACACAGTGTACTGACACACAAATTCAACATAGGCCACATACTGTACACAAAACACAAATGAGAAGTTGGGACAACCTGGACGTTGAAATCTTGCGGCTTTACGCAAATTCAGTTGTTGGTATCCACGCTTTATTTTGTGGCTTACCTTGTTTATAGAACGCGCGGGGGGGGGGGGGGGGGGGTAATTACGTTGATGCGTGTTTGTCTGGCCGAAGTCAGTAGACTGTCTGCCCACTGTGTCTAGTTTCGAGTCTAGTGCGGTTTCATTTTCATGTCACGACCCTGCATCGCGATTGTACATTAAATCTGTGTTTGGAATTTGGTGAAATATTGATCATTTTACTTTTAAATGGGCAGGTTTAGGGGATTCTCCTGCTGGTATGGATCGGGAATACGTTAATACCTTTTCCCCATTAGATTTTTCCTGCTGCTTCTGAAAACGAATTCAATGGTGCAGGTAGAACGGTGTAATCCCGGAACTGTAAATTATGGATATAATTTATTGGATTTTTTACTCTAACACTCATATTTTTAAATAATTAAATTGAGAGATAGATAGAGGAGATTTTACAAGTCAATTCTGAAGTCTTCATAGGGCCGTGTAAGTGTGAATACCAATGTATATATGGCTGGAATTGCAACAGGTTGCTTCATGAAAATACTGAACACCTATTTGATGATGTTACTCGTAATATTGTATTAAAACTCTGTTTAAACTCACAATGAGAACAGAAGTATATTCTATACTTTTCATCAAACACTAATTCAACTATAAGTAGCATAGGAATCATATTCATGCATCCGTCTCATCACTTACCCAAAGTACATATTTATGTATGAGGAAAATTCTGACTTTCATGTGAGTAAAAATTCAGCATTAGCACTGAAAAGTAATAGGGTGATGTTAGTATGTTAATTGCATAAGAATAAGAATTAGTAGGTGTTATACCAAGTAGGCTATATCAGATTTGGGGTTTGCTGCTTTGTTAGGGTTTTAAGCTTTCTTCAGTGTAAACATTTGATATCAGTATGTTCATTATACAGTTCAGTTTAATTCAGTACCAGACATTGAACACTGAAGCCCAATTCTCATATCATTGTCATGAACAGGAGCTGGTATCAATACATATTTTATTTGTGTGTGTTTGTGTGTCTGTTTGGGGTCATTTATTTGTATTTATGGCTGCAATTATGTGTATACATAGTCCGTTTATCAAGTATATTGTTTTGTGTGAATATAGTTTGGTAGTTTGTTTTTTCTGTGCCTCCATTCTGTGATTCCTAGTGTTCACATCACTGTGTTTATGCCTGTGATTGCTTCCCATTATATGTGTGTGTGTGTGTGTGTGTGTGTGTGTGTGTGTGTGTGTGTGTGTGTGTGTGTGTGTGTGTGTGTGTGTGTGTGTGTGTGTGTGTGTGTGTGTGTGTGTGTGTGTGTGTGTGTGTGTGTGTGTGTGAGTGAATAGGGCAATTACAACAGTTGGGGTCATAAGTGTTGACATCTTAGTTCTTGCCTTTCCACAGGGCTTCTTCAAGCGCACTGTTCAGAACAACAAGCGGTACACATGTATAGAGAACCAGAGCTGCGCCATCGACAAGACACAAAGAAAACGCTGCCCTTACTGCCGCTTCCAGAAGTGCCTTACCGTCGGCATGAAGCTGGAAGGTAAGGACAACTCTTGTTAATGAGATTACGAAACAGTAAGACAAGGTCATAGTATAGTTAGGGTCAGGGTTTGATTTACGTTGGTGAATGACAGACTTGTGTTCAAGTAGTATTTGTTTGTCTTTCAAAAAGTTTGAGGACTTTGATCGAATCGTGCAGAGTGCCAAATGTTTGGGTTTTGCACTTTTGGGACTACTCCTTCGGTTCCATTGCACCAGACAAGTTCAGTCACACCCAGCTAAAGTATTTGAAAGAAAACAAATACAATTTGAGCTCAGAGTCTGGTGCACAGACCACGCTTATTGGAGTGGGAATTTAGCATGGGCAATCAGTAAAGATGTGGAAATTCTCCAGTCCACTATCTCTGAACTCCCTAGAGTTAATTTGAACGCTACGGCCATATTCAAACAAAACTGTTATGTGGAAGTTTTGGGGCAAAGGAAAAACAAACACGTTTGAATTGGTATCACCTAAGGTTTTCAAAGGTTTTTACTGTTGTTGTATAGACATAGGTTAATGTAGAAGTTGCCCTAAACCACAGATCGAGGATGAGATACTCCTACCCCAATCCTAACTTTTACCAGGTTAGGATTAGGGGGATGAACAAATATCTGACCCTGTATCAATAATGAGGGCCAAATTCAACCTACTCTGTAGAAATAATCCAAACATGTCCTGCAGGTACACAGAGGGGCGAGAAGTGAAAGGCAACATTGGCTTGATTTACCCCTGACACTCATATCTATTGGGCCCTCAGTCTTTAGCCTAAACCTTTCCTCGTTGAACCACAAATCTTCATAAAACCATCCCATATTCATGTGTACTTTTAAGCATTTTTTAAGATAACAGTTCTTTTTTTGGAGTCTTTTCCTCTTAGCCCGCAGGAGTATGGTTTTAATTACTATTAATTGTGAATGGCCGCGGGGCAGAATTTCCACGCCTGTCATTTTACAGCTTACTACGATGTGATTTGTTTTCATATGCCAGCAGCTGGGCGGAGGGGCCCTGCAGCGCTCTGTCTACTTCAGCCCAGGGGCAGAGCCAGGCAGGCGAGTGGACAGGCAGGGAGGCAGTGTGGAGAGTTGCCACAACCTGTAAAGAGCACTGAGCTCGAATCCTGATCTTCCAGACACAGCTTTCCAGTAAACACATAAATATATTATAAATATATTCAGACGCACCAAAAAAAGGTGTTTACAGCTAGACCCGTTCAGTCCTTCATTTTGGGCTGATTTTTGAAAAGAAAAAATGGTCGAATTGCAGTTAAATCTATTTTTAAAGTTTGGATAATTTTAGGGTTTGTTTTGCTTGTTGGAAGTTGTTCCTGTCTACCGATAAGTCAATAGACCTAGTCAATATCCAGTACAGTGTTGGGCTGGGGCTGTAAATAATGGTGAAAATACAGGCAGTCATATCTGAGTGACACAGACAGTATCCTGAGTCTGACATGTCTGCCATAGAGAGATTCAGTCCCTGTTATCTGGACTGATAAAAGCATGGCGACGCCTATCTATCCTGGAGGAAAAGGAGTCATTATGCCGCCGTGAGATATCCTTTTGTTGTGTATTTATGCCAATGATAAATAGTTTACCTTTGGCCTAATGTGCAGTCTGGGCTCATGATCTGATTTCAGATTCACTTTTCCTGTTGTTGTGTCTTTCCTGTTGAGTGTGAATGAGCAATGTACAGATTACACTCTTCTTTTCCCTTGAAAAGGTGCATTGGCACTGGTATTTTAACATTGATGAGTGTTAATATAGGTTAACATTTCTGAGTGTTAAAACATGTTTTAAAACATAGTGTTAAAATGTACCATACTTACTAATATCCGTAATTCATCTAATTTGGATAATTTACTTTGTTAAGTATGGTGGGAATTCTTTATTCCTGTTTTATTGCCCAAAGCTAAATTGTCAGTAAATAGCTACTGTCATCCAAGAGCCTAGCAAGATGCCTGTCCCAGGTATCAAGAGTAGGATTCAACCACCCGCACAATGCATGCACTACTAGCACACTGCTGAAAAATCTCATGCTTCTAGGCCTAAAAAAACATATATTTATTTAAGCATATACTTTATAGTAAGTACTATTCAGTCATTTAAACAAAACGTATTATCCCATTTAGATTCTCACTGTAACATGCAATATCGCTGTTAGGGAAAAACATCACTTTTTTCCCCCGCAGTGCAGGTTTGATTGAACCCCTGCCCGAATCCTAATATTTCCACACAGATAAACGGAATTGTCTCCTGTGTGTTTGTGTTTTCCCTCTGTCCTCCTTTTTTTCTCCTCCCTTTCTCCCTGCCCTGTCTTGTTTCCCTTTCTACCTGCCGAAGAAACGGAAGCCAGACTCCTGTCCCATTACTTATGCATAGGTATCATAGGTATTCATGTGTGTGCGTGGGGTAGCGCACATCCAGAGTGGGAAACGGGCAGACATGACAAACAGGGTGTCAGAACCTGGCCAGGGGAGCCATTAATATGCTGCTGCCCGACAGGGATCCTCACCTACGCTCACTTAATATTCCTGTATATTAAACACTCATAAATCAGACCATAAGCAGAGCCCTTTGTGCCGTGGCGGGCCGGGCCCGGGATGGAGTGTAGAGTGTGTGTCTGTGTGTTTGTACCTAAGCCCCAGCCTTATACTACAGTCCTACACTCTAAACTTATACCACAGACCCATCCTTGTACCTCAGCTCCTGCCTTATACAGTACAGTATTCTCCCCAGTATCAAACCCCAATCCCAACCTCAGCTAGCCCTAACCCCCAATCCCCCAGCTAAAGCCCCATCCTCTCCCAAACTCCATCCCAGATTAATCTGTACAACATGCATGTAAATAACCTTGTTTAATTAGACACAAGGAGGGTGAAAGAGAAAAAAAAAAAACTGCTATCAAAAATGCTCCACTATTCATGATGTGAGTCCCAGGTTCAGACCTAATTGTGTTTTCCCCAAACGGGCCGACTATTAATTTTCAGCTTATTAATTACCCTGTTGCTCTGAGTCATTAATAGTTAAAGGCGCTACAATAATGTATAATGGATACACGGGATCCACGTTCCAAATGTTTTCCTTTATAGTGCACTACTTTTGACCAGGGCCCATATATACAGTATATATTTGTTTGGTGTGTGTCACTTAGCCAGTGGCAGGCTCTTCTTCTTAGGTGCCAGTGTCTACGGACCCTATGTGCTTGACCTTACCTCTCTCTCTTATCAATGCTGCATCAGTGTGTGATACCCTCTGTACTGTGTGTCTGCGGCCCCTGTGCTCTCCCCTCAAAGCCCCTCTTGGCCCCTTTCTCAGATCACTGCCACTGTGACAGACACTGCTGCGACAGAGACCATTAAAACTACTCCCAAGGCAGCTGTTGGTCCAGCCCCCTTCTAATCACTTTATGTATTTCAATACATACTCCCTACTAGAGATATTAGATATTAGTGGCCTGAGTGCCCAACGGTGTGTCCGCCCTGACCCAGTATTGTAGGGATGGAACGGGGGTGGGCGGATGGGGGGTGAATGGTGTGGTCCCGCCTTGTTCACTCTCCCACCGAGCCCAGCGTAGCCAGTCTGCTGTCTGCTCCACTCCACCACAGCTTGGGCATAAGAGATAAATAATTAACCATAAATAATTAACAGGGGGGCACCCGAGAGAGAGAGAGGCAGAGAGACAGTCTCCCCCCTTGGCATGCATGGTGCAGATCATACATGGTCCGCCGTGCACCATGGAGACAGTCTCATTCATTAGCCTGAATGAAGCTGTGATCCTCGGAATCTTGGGATCATTCGGGATTCTGCTGGAGTTTTCATATGATGTTTTGGGATCATTAGGAAATGTACCATTTTTGTCATGTTTGTACTCTGGTTTGATTTTCAGTGTTAACACTTTACAGTGTTTTGAATTTGGGTAGTTCTTAGGATTAACACGTTTCAGTGTTTTGAGTTAGGGTAGTTCTTAGTATTAACACTTTTCAGTGTTTTGAATGAGTGTCATTTTCAGTGCTAACACTTTCCAGTGTTTTCAATGAGGGTAAATCATTTTCAGTGCAAACACTTTTCAGTGTTTTAAACAAGGTTAAATCATTTTCAGTGTTAACACTTTTCAGTGTTTTGAATAAGTGTAGGCATAAATAATGTTGATGTTGTCACTTCTCTTTTGGACTGACGATATATGCTTGGAGAAATTACTAACAGCCTTGTTGTCTGGTATGTATCAGGATTACATAGGTTCATAAAAGTTATTGTTTCAGTAACTAGTGTTTACAACCTGTCAAGCTGAGTGACAAAGCGTGCCATGCTTGTGAAAGGTAACACGGTATGACAAGGCTGTATTTCCCTGCTCTGAGACATCCAAGTTCTCCAGTGCAAAGGTCAACACAAAGTTTAGTAGTTGTTGATCGTTTTTTCCCCCCCTTCTATGTATGACCTATAAGATGAAACGGGAGCTCTGTGTTAAATGGCCATTGTAGATATCTCTATGATCCATCAATGCTAATAGTTTGGTGTGGGTTCTTGTTATGAACACATGGGGATCATGAATGACATTTGCTCAGAGGTCACAAACTCCTGGCTCATGAGCTGCCTATTTGTGGCCCGCAGATTGGAAGTTTCAGAACACTGGCTTAAGTAGACTCCAATGACTTTTTATTTGATCAGTTTATCAATATTGCTAATATCTTTTTCTCTCCTTCCCCCTTCAACACCCGCCAGGAGAATGTGCTCCTCGTCACCTTACCTGCTAAAATAAATGGAAACACATGTGGATGTTATCATGTCACTAACGTCCTCTTCTCCTGTCCTTCCTCTCCTGTCTTGTCTGTCTCCGTCAGCTGTTAGGGCTGACCGCATGCGTGGCGGCCGCAACAAGTTTGGCCCCATGTACAAGCGCGACCGGGCGCTCAAGCAGCAGAAAAAGGCACTGATCCGTGCCAACGGCCTGAAGATCGAGGCCATGACCCAGGTGATGCAGGCGGTGCCCACCGACCTCACCATCTCCTCGGCTATCCAGAACATCCACCAGGCAGCTTCCAAGGGCCTGCCGCTCAGCCACCATGGTCACCCGCACCACGCCGCCCTGCCCCACACAGACTACGACCGCAGCCCCTTCGTCACGTCACCCATAAGCATGGCCATGCCCCCCCATGCCGGTTCCCTCCAGGGCTACCAGGCAGCCTACGGCCACTTCCAGAGCACCCGCACCATCAAGTCCGAGTACCCGGACCCGTACACCAGCTCGCCTGAGTCCATCATGGGATACAACCCGTATATGGACGCGTACCAGACGGGTTCGCCGCCCAGCTTCCCTCACCTCATAGTAGAGCTGCTGAAGTGCGAGCCTGACGAGCCCCAGGTGCAGGCCAAGATCCTGACCTATCTGCAGCAGGAGCAGGCCAGCCGGGGGAAGCACGAGAAACTCAACACGTTCGGCCTAATGTGCAAGATGGCCGACCAGACGCTGTTCTCCATCGTGGAGTGGGCCCGGAGCAGCATCTTCTTCCGCGAGCTCAAGGTACGTGGGAACACTACACACAGACACCATGTTGAATTTTACACACACACTGTATACTGTATGTCTGTTTTAATTGTTCATGTGCATCATTCAGAAGGTTTAACTTGCATATGGACAAACACTAGTCAAACACATATACAGTACATCTGTATTGTATATACAGTACATTGGTTTTCTATATTTTCACATACATAATTTTTAGTGGTTGCTAAACTACTGATGATATGAATTAAATTAGATATGTTGGTTAGCTAACTACAATATTCAACAGGTCATGCATATTACACATATCAAACTCGGTCATAAACATATATTATATCTTGATATATTTTCTGATCAATAGACATCGTTATACCTACCCTATTTGTGTGGCCTTGCATAATGCATCCTGCGTTTTGTCCAAACGTTCAATGTTTCAACCCAATGTTGTTATCCACAATTGACAGTTTACCACACACACACACACACACACACACCCTTGTGATCTCACTCCTCGTCAAACCCACCCTAATATTTTATCTTCACCCGCCTTTAATCTTTCCCTTTTATGTGTCTGCTCGACACTAATGCAATGTGTACGAAGCTGAGAGGGAAGGCTGCGGTGTAGCTTTAGCCGTCTATCTCTCATCCTGATCAAAATTCAGTAGCCTGCCCTATTTACACACTGTGACACATTTCGGGTATGGGTTAGGAAAACTTTGACTGGCCGCCTTCAGGCACTTTTCATTCAAAGCAGCGAGATCCCCTGCTCTTGGTTTTGATTTGAATTTTGGATTTGATGTGCCCTTTTTCCCTGTATCATTTTTTGAGATCCAAGTAGGCAGGGACTGTATGAAAATATTGAAATACAAAATAAAATATGGTCACAGGCCCACAAATGCATGCATCATCACAGCGGCAGAGGTAAATGGAAAATACTTGAAAAATTAATTAATGAATGTATTAGGATATTGATATTCTCACCCGATCAACCCATTTAGTAGTAACGCATGCCTAATTGAAGTATTTAAATTTCATTGATGTGTTATCGAACTCTGTTTCCGAAAGCCCTGCTTTCAGTGAGGATACTGCAGCAGACAGTTTTCCTGGCCAGTTTGGAGCCAAAGTCAAGTTTGGTTGACATACTTTGTCGTGTTTTGTCAACCAATCACTAACAGCTGCTTACCAAAACAACCCTAGATGGCCAACGACGAGTCTTCCTGTAAAAAACGGATTATTCCAAACATTTTTCAGTCCCTGAGAGGAACGGGAAATGTTTCCAAGCGTGGTTTCGTTTGCTCCGAGGTTTATTCGTTCAGTAGAGAAGGTTAATATGCAGAGAGCAACATGAAAAAGCTCTGATGAGTCTGTGTGGATCACCTGTTTTTCTTTAATTCTCTTTCTCTGCCCCCTCTCTTATCTCACTCTTTTGTCTGTTTACTCGGTAGCCAAAGGCATGACTGCATATTCATGTAATAGGGCCCCCATTACAGTCCTCTGAATTTTTGGGGGAGGAAATAGAAATATAATATTCAACACAATCCAATTCTGTATCAGGGGCAAGAGCTCTCGAAAACACATGTTGACATTTATCACGCGGCCATTCCCTATTGACATTTTCTGTATCTGAATTAGCATAAAATAAAAATGTTTATTGTGCAGGAGAGTTGGGCGTGGTTGTACATGTTGTTGTTTTTTGCCCATTTAAGCCGCTGAATGATCATTGTGCAGTGTGTGGAGCAGCATACCTCTCTAAACTCTCCATTCGAATTCAATTACCTATATCCACTTGTAGATGTCGCCCCTCGTTCACTTCAGAATGAAATATCATTATGTCCAAGCTAATGACTGTCCATGGTGGAGAACAACCCGCTGTAAATTTGGGGGCTAATTCCTGCACCAATATTCCTGTGTCCGCCGCCCCTTCTGTAGTGGTACGGGGACACGCGGTAGCAGGCGAGGTCACGGAGGGGCGGGGTGGGGGGTTAATTCACTGATTCGCTGAAGTTACTGAATAATTAGGGGGTGCGTTTTTTAACGCTACCTCATCTAGCTACTCAAGTTTAGACTAAAGGCGCTTTTCTAGCAGGGCTGAAAAATAGTGTGCTAGCAGGCAGGCACTAACAGCTTTCCCTGTACACTAGACCCCACCCCCTCTTGTTTGTAATTAGCAGATAGCTGTACAACTATTGTTGAGCAGAAAACTTAGTGTTGGTGATGAGAGAAAAGCCCTGTGTAAGCCCTGCACTGTTTCCACAAGTGCTGGCAAATTGGAGCTCTACTAAGCTAAGGCAGCTACTGATACAGTAGACAGAGAGGCTTTGTGGGATGTTGCCCCCCTGCATTTTGGCCTTTTCAACACGCTGAACCACACATGCTGCTGTAGGAAGATAAATGTCTAAATTTACTTGTACTGTATGTACTTTGTTTTCATACTAATTCAATGATTTAAAAGTGGTGTTTTCAGACAGATTTTCAGGTGATTTGACTCAATCTGTGATCGTCAGTGTCTGAATCATAAAATGTGTGTATTATGCGTGTGTCCGTGTGCATTTCTGCACTTCACCATATCTCAGAGAGACATTCAAATACTACTTACTACTGGTGACCTCTGTAGACCGCTACATCTAATATATAAACAATTTCAAAATGAGGACAGAGAGCAGGCGATAAACACAGGAAATACTCATGGAATAAAAGCTGGTCTGAGACCCCGGCTCCGAGGGCACTATAAATACCCCTCCATCTACAGGCCCCTATTATTAGCTTGGTAAGAACAAAATAATTGATATGGTAATGGAGCCGAGTGGCGAGAAGCTTCTGCCAAAAGTGTTTAAAGATTTATTTTCCATAAGTTGGACCTGGTTACAGGAGTCATAAATATTTAGCCATTAGATATCACTGAAGAGAGGAGCCCCATTGTGTTGCTCTGCAGCTGAGCAGCCGGAGAAGAAAGACACTTAGCCAAGAATAGTTTCACAATTCTCACACCTTTGGATTGGATCTTTAACTGTACTTTTATTATCTTTGTTTGGTTCCAGCCCTACCTACCTCAGTCTTAACTCGTTTCACATTTGGACTTTTTTAAACCAGGTGTCCTGGTTTGGTTATTACTGTAATAAATGGTAATATGAGAGGGGAAAGAGTTTTGGGAGGGGTGTCTTTTTGCATGTGAGTGTCATTTTGATTGCAAGTGTGCATGTGTGTGTGTGTGCTTGTGAGTGTGTGTGTGTGTTTTAGTAGTAGCGTCCCTCCCCATTATTGCTGTGCTCGCTCTGGGCACAGAGGGAAACAGATGTGTGGCTCAGTGTGGCTAGATGTCACTGAGGGGGTGGCACCGCAGGGTTGGCATGTGTCTGTGGCACTCCTCCCATAGCCTGGCAAGCCTTTATGCCAGGCACCATTTAATAAACACCCAATCACACCAACCTGTGGAATGTAATGGTAATAAATTACTAATTGAGATGTTTACATTTCATCAACGTTTTATCAACCTCTTTCTCCGAGGGCATAATTTCTAGTGGGGTCGTTATTGGGATTGTTATTGATGCCCCTTCTAGACCAGATCTGAGCCAAGGTTAAGTTTTTACCCAGACTATTAGCGTGTCTCTTCTCAGGGCCGGGCTGCCATTGGGTTCACAGCGGCTGCGCGCGCGCGTGTGTGTGTGTGCGCGCGCGCGTGCATGTGTGCATGCATGCATATGTCAGTCTGTGTGTGTGTGTGTGTGTGTGTGTGTGTGTGTGTGTGTGTGTGTGTGTGTGCGTGTGTGCGTGTGTGCGTGCGTGCGTGCGTGCGTGTGTGTCAGCTTGTCTGTATGTGCATGAGTGTGTGTCATTAGCCGCTCTGCCCATGAGCTGAGGAATGATTCATACCGGGGTCCATGGAGAGAACCACCTCGGCTTCTGGGCCTCTCCACCATTGTTCCAGGGATAGGATGCGTGAGCCGCGCTTTTCCTCTAGCTTCCACCAACACAATGGGACCGAATTAAGTCTCCAATTGTGGTTATTGATTCATCTGTCTCTATTATGTTGCTATTATTCCTCCCTGCTTCTAGTTTTGTTTTTATCCTCTGATACTTTATAACCCCACTATTATTACTCTATTATTCCACCACAGAATAATTGTGTTGTGACAAGACAACTTACTTGTTTATTCTGCAGTTAAAATGGACCCGACACGCGCACATGCACGTACACACAAACACACACACGCACTGTAACATAACAAGTAGATTTAGTCCGTCAACCTGATAAAACTCAACCGGGTAAAGCCCATGACGCTTTGACATGTGGCGGCAATATTTATTTTAGTCCTTTCACGGTTGTTCTGGGACAGCTTGGGCTTTGGGGTTCCTCTCCTCCGAGGTAATGACGATGACAATACCAGACCTGCCATTAAGTGAGGGGAGGACTGTATTAGGGCCTTGTTTCTGGGCCCATACCCAGCTGTGCTGCCCAGGTCCTTATTGGATTAGCAGCTGGAGATGACAGGAGAGGACAGGAGAGGAGAGGTGGGGGGGGTGGGGAGAGCGAAGGAGAGGAGAACGGAGGAGAGGAAAGTATAGGATAGGAGAGCAGAGAAGCCTCAGTCTGCCTCTTGACTTCACTGCTTGTCTTTGACTTAAATGCTTCATTCAGTCAAACACATATTGCAGTTTTAACACAGTATTACGTAGACATATTATTTTTTGTGGTTAAATTAAATTGTTAAATGGTTTTGTTTTGGGTACTGGAGATATACCTAAATGATCTCTCCAAGTAATTCAGTCAACTGGGCACAGATATCATTTCAACGTCTAGTTTTGATTTACATTGGGTAGATTTGTCTGTCACTGTTGCCTCTCCTTGTTTGGGCAGTGCTCGGCGTTCGACGTCACCGGTCTTCTAGCCATCATTGATCCTTTTTTAATTTTCCATTGGTTTTGTCTTGTCTTGTCTTCCCACACACCTGTTTTCAATCCCATTCATTACCTGTTGTGTATTTAACCCTCTGTTTCCCCTCATGTCTTTGTCAGAGATTGTTTTATTGTCAGTGTAGTGTGATGTTGTATAGGTGCGCATCGGGTCCTCGTACCCATGTTTGTTTACATACATTTAGTGTTATGGAGCATACTCCGTGAACTTTATTAAAAGACTCCATTTTACACTCTATTTGACTCTCCTGCGCCTGACTTCCCTGCCACCTATTACACCTATGCATGACATTGTCAACTAACGTGAATTCAACATGAAATCAACAAAATATGTCACCATGTCATTGGATTTAGATTAAAAGTTAAGTGAAACAAAGACAAAATTCCCTTACGTTGATTACTTTTTGCAAATCCAATCAGTTTTCCACGTTGATTCCATGTTATCGCATAGATTTGAATTGTTTATAACTTGGAATCAACATTGATTCAATCAACCAGTGAGTAAAGATGTATTCACAAAAAATGTAAGGAACAGCAACATTGACTCTAAGCTATGTAAGGCCTATGAAAGAAGAAAGATAGAATCGCAAAAAAAAAAAAAATTCTCCAATTGAAAAATATAGATCAGCAATGGAATTATTTACAGTGCTTACTCCGAGTACTGCCATTCATACGTCCCTCCATAGTCTATAGGGTGTAGATGTGTGTGTGTGTATGTGCAGTGTGTTTGTGTACATGCATTTTTTATAGCGTGTACGTCAGTCAATCTCTCAGGACGACAGTCAGAATCCCAGGGGTTTTATAACATACCTGAATATTCTCAATTTATAGATTTATCTGAGTGTATAATGTACTGATCTGATGCTTTCCCACACAGCCGCATAATTTCACCGGCCATACATATTACATGAATTTACTTTTGTGAAATTGCAGCCTTTTTTCTACAACCTCCCCGCATTCGACCCCTCCTCTCTCCCCTCCCACTGCAACCTCTCTCTGAGCGATCCAATTTTAAGGTGCTGGCGGGACACACACACCCTGATTGTGTTTTTTTACGCCTCATAACCGGGGGAAATTAATAAGGCGTTTTAGGCGTGATCTGTGAACTCGAGGGGTGAAAGGCGGGATGGAGGTGAAGGGGGGTCGGATTTATATCTACACCCCCTCACCCACACCCCCACCACCCCACTGCCATCCCCAAGCCATACTTCCCACCCCCCACTCTCCCTCTCGTCGCGCTCTTGTCACTGAGGTCAGCTCTGACAAACTGCGTGCGCGCCGCTGGCGTCCCAGCTGGCAGAGATTTGTAACTGTGTCCCTGGTCCATTGCATTTGAATTATTCCACAGGCGAGCCCCCTCTCTCTCTCTCTCGCTCTCTCCCTCTCTCGCTTTACATTAGTGCCCTAGTGAGAGAGAAAGAGTCAAAAAGAGGAAGAGAGTGATGGAGAAGAAGAAAGGAGGGAGGAGGGGGAAGATGAACAAGGCCCGGGGAGAGGCATACCAAGGGCAAGGGTGCATGGTGAAGGACAGGGGGGGAAACAGGTGGAAGGTTAATGGGCCTGGACCGGATCCACCAGACGCTCAGGCTTGATATATGGGCCCTGGGCCTGGTGCAGGCATAGGTTTTCAAAGATATATTATTTCATTTGAGGAGCAGCATTCTCAGTCCCTGCATTTGTCCACTGATAGATGATATCCCCCCGCCGTGCCCCGCCAGGCAGCCACAATTGGAGATGGTGTGTGAGTTTTTGTAAGGGCCTGCTCCTGTACATATTTTTTTTGCTCACTCGCTCATGCTCCCTCTCTCTCTCTCGCGCTCTCTCTCTCTTGCTTCCCACTCTCTCTCACTAAACTTCACTCTTGCTCACTCACTCTGCCCCTCTCTCTCTACCTCTCTCTCAGTCCACCCTCCCCTCTCTCTTGTCTCGGTCCCACCCTCCCCACCCCCTCTCTCTCTTGTCTCTGTCCCAGGCTGAAGTCTGCTGGCAGCCTGTTTTTTTAAGTTGCTATTTTAGTGGTAACAAAATCTGGTTGATCAGGGCAGGATGGAGCGCGAGGGAGGTCATAAAAGCCTCTTTTCATTCATAAATGACTGAACGGGCAAAAAAAGCTGCGTATTTTAGCTTTCCGATAATTCCGATATATGACGAAATGTTCCTTTTTTAAAATATAGTGTCAGATAATATGATGGATTTTAGACAGAGAGCATATAGACATCTGGCAAGCAAGGTTCTCAAAATGGAACCATTTTAAGTCTTGAGCTACTACAAGAATCCAGGATATACACAAAATTACATCGACATTTGACAGATCACTCACTCCGTTTATTTACTGCTAAACCATGTCTGTTTTTTCATGCCTAGTCGCTTTAGAGTCGCTTCAGCCTCATTTGACCATTGACAACCACTCTGGACCGTTCTTTCCCCCTGTCTGTCTTGTTCGACCATTACTTCCCATTGTCGGTCCTCCCTTGGTCCCTGGACAGCAATATCCCCGGCCTAGAAGAAAGACAAGTCTGGACAAGTCCAGAACTAGATCCCCGGTAGTCTCCTGAGACTCTCCCCGGGACCGGAAGGAAGCGGAGGCACTTGTTAAAAGGAAAGATTTAGGGCTGGCTATCCCCACAGACGGGCGGAGAACGAGACATCGGGGAGAGCTTCGAGTATTCGCTGAGTCTGCTCATCCACTTGTTGCTTTGATGGTGGATAAAAGGCTGGCATGAACTACTCATCCGCCTCAGACTCTTCTCTTCCGCGCTTGCCGTTTCCCCCCCTCCTCGATCCTTTCGTTCTCTTCCTCAGACTGGCAAATAAATATGCAAAGGAAGAAGGGGAAAAATAATCACACCCCCACACACAATTTCAGAAGTGAAACATTGCTGAATTCGCTGATACTCATCCGCACCAAATCTTCTGATGTCTCGCCGTTCCCTGTTTCCTCCCATCCTTCCTCCTCGTACTCTTTAACTGCTTCTGTTATGATGGCAAAGGAAACAAAATAGAATACCCCCCCACTCGCAATTTTTCTGAAGTTGAACATTGTTCATCATTGGAATTCGCATTTGTGAGCACTTTGGCTTCTCTGCTAGTGGAAGCGAAGAGAGCCGGTCCATGTTAAGTCTTATTTATGGACGATCAGGGCAAGAGCCTTTTTATTGGCAGGCCATGGTGCTGATTAAGGTGTGGAGTCTGTGGACGCTCGGCAATGCTGTTAGCGCGGGGGCCTACACTACTCCTGTGCAGTTCCACGACGCCGCCCACGACTAGGCGTGCAAAATCAGCGGGCGAGCGAGTGGTGGCGAAATGGGAAAACAAAATGGATATTGGGAGTTGATTTAGCTGGCTAGCCTGCTAACAAATCAACTCAACGGCTCTGATGCTGACGCTAACTCAGGCGGTGTCTCCATCAGACAAACTCTTACATTTGACTTCTCCACCCTCACTATTGTTATGAGCCGACATTAAAAACAATAGCGCATTCGGAGGGAGTCCACTTTCCAGTGTCTTCCATCAAAAGACTTAACAACAACATATTGCTCAACAGTTCACAAGAGCTGAGAGAAAACAAGTGGCTTCCAGTAAAGCATTGTTATCTGCAGGTCTGCTGGTAATGTGTTGTCACAGGCAATACATATACACACCAAGCGCTAGTATTTACTCCCTGAGTTTCCTTTAGGTCAAAGGGGCTAAGGTGTGGCCTCTCTGGACTCATGTTGACCGGACACTGACAATTCCAAACTAAACTCACTACACAAAGCCATGTGGTCATTTCAAGTGATTTATAAACTTAATAATAATGTGAATGAAAAAGCACTTGTAATTGCTGAGATACATGTTTATAAAATGCTTATGAATAATTATATACACATTTTTAATTGTACTTACACTATTTATAAATCATTTATCAATACTTAATCATGAAAGTTATTATGAAGTGTTACTGATGTATCTATCCCTCACATGTTTTCCATCCACTTGTTTTCCATCTAAAGATACATCTCATGTATCTTAATAACAGGGCCTTGTTTCTCTCCTACAATCATGATTCAGGCTTATTGCGGGTCTCGCTCTCCATTGTTAGCCCCGGCCTTAATTATCTGCTTGTATTTTAGGGTGCTGGCTGGAGGTTGGCTGGCTGGCTGAGGTCTGCCACCCTCGTCACACAACCTGTCAACAGTTGTTCTCTACGTCTATTTTTGCTGCTTATTTACGGGCGGCTATTCTGGACACAGTGGACAGCGGCGTCTCGCTGAGAGAGAGAAAGAGAGAAAGAGAGAGAGTTAGAGAGAGAGACCAAAGACAATAGATAAGCAATAGGATGAAAGGATAGAGAGAATGCAGGCTTACAACGGGGGGGGGGGGTGATTAGATTTGTACTCTGATGAATGACATGTGGGTTCTGGAGGGGGTAACGCTAGACGTGAGCGTCAGTTACGACGGGCGAGAAATTCACGAGGCCCACCATGCACCTATAAAATGTCTTTAACATCACGGACCGCAATAGTAGGAGAAAAACACCTGTTCGTCATCGTGTTTCTTTCTTTCTTTCATTTTCTTTCCATCTTTTTTTACTTTCTCTCTCTCTCACACTCTCTCTCGTGCTCTCTCTCTCTCCTTAACTCAGCACCTGGCATGGTGCAGAACTAAATTATCCATACATATTAAATAAGCGTATAGTCTAAGAATAGATATTATGACTGCGTTCTTTTTAGATTGCACACTTAAAGGGGATAAAAGGGAACTTTTTTACGATCACTGAAACAATGAAAAATAAAAACAAAATATTCCGAATGGACTCAAGGACCAGCACGTTTTAACTGCCCCAGAACCCACCCTGCTAGGGGTGTCGACAGGGGCATTCAATTGAGAGAGGTGAATAGATAGACAGATTGTTTCAGAGGTACACACACATGATAGCAGGTTCACACACACACAGAACTGTAGCGGCCTTCAGTCTCTCAAAAGAGTTATGTAAGCGTGATACACACAAACACACACACTCTCCCTGATACAATGGTCTGTTGATAAAGAAGGCTTTTCACTATCCACAAGAGAGACAACCTTTCACAGCAATAGTCATTCAATTACATCTCACTAATTGTTTGTGTTTAGATCACACATCCATAGATCAATTTGTTTAATTCAGATGTTAATTTCATATCAAAGCCCCAATCAAAGTGGGTTTCTGAGTGGCCCCAGCTGTGAAGTGCCAGAACCAGACAGTCTGTTAGTGCTAATGGGAATGTATGTCTCCTCTTCAGACTGAGAGAAGCATCTGTCTGTGCATTTTAAAACACTCTTGTCTACTCAACGAGGCTGGGCAAGTGTATCTCCTCTGGACTGCATTATAAAGGCTAGTCTATATCCATGTACCTGCATGTGTATGTGTGTCATTTCCCATGCAAACACTCATATACTGTACATACACACACACACACACACTGTGGCTTGCGAAAGTATTCACCCCCTTGGCATTTTCCCTATTTTGTTGCCTTACAACCTGGAATTAAAATGGATTTTGGGGGGATTTGTATAATTTGATTGACGCAACATGCCTACCGCTTTGAATATGCAAAATATGTTTTACTGTAGAACAAACAAGAAATAAGACAAAAGAAACGGAAAACTTGAGCGTGCATAACTATTCACCCCCCCCCCCCCCCCCCCCAAAGTCAATACTTTGCAGAGCCACCTTTTGCAGCAATTACAGCTGCAAGTCTCTTGGGGTATGTCTCTATAAGCTTGGCACATATAGCCACTGGGATTTTTGCCCATTCTTCAAGGCAAAACTGCTCCAGCTCCTTCAAGTTGGATGGGTTCCGCTGGTGTACAGTAATCTTTAAGTCATACCACAGATTCTCAATTGGATTGAGGTCTGGGCTTTGACTAGGCCATTCCAAGACATTTCAATGTTTCCCTTTAAACCACTCGAGTGTGGCTTTAGCAGTATGCTTAGTGTCATTGTCCTGCTTGAAGGTGAACCTCCGTCCCAGTCTCAAATCTCTGGAAGACTGAAACAGGTTTCCCTCAAGAATTTCCCTGTATTTAGCACCATCCATCATTCCTTCAATTCTGACCAGTTTCCCAGTCCCTGCTGATGAAAAACATCCCCGCAGCATGATGCTGCCTCCACCATGCTTCACTGTGGGGATAGGGTTCTCGGGGTGATTGGAGGTGTTGGGGTTGTGCCAGACAGTGTTTTCCATGATGGCCAAAAAGCTACATTTTAGTCTCATCTAACCAGAGTACCTTCTTCCATATGTTTGGGGAGTCTCCCACATGCCTTTTTGGCGAACACTAAACGTGTTTGCTTATTTTGTTCTTTAACGTGTTCACGCTACACGTTCCCCAAGGGCACCCCCCCCCACCCCCTCAACTAAAAGTGGCGCACAGAATGCAAAAATATTCTTAGAAATATTTAACCTCCACACATTAACCTCTTGAAACTCCCCATCCCGGATCCGGGATTGTGACTAAGCCTCAGGCTCATTAGCATAACGCAACGTTAACGATTTCTGAAAATCGCAAATAAAATTAAAATAATGCGTTTGCTCTCAAGCTTAGCCTTTTCTTAACAACACTGTCATCTCAGATTTTCAAAATATGCTTTTGAACCATAGAAATTGACTAATTTGTGTAAGAGTATGCAAAGCTAGCATAGCATTTTGTGTAGCATGTAGCACGCAACATTTTCACAAAAGCCAGATAACCAAATAAATAAAATCATTTACCTTTGAAGAGCTTCTGATGTTTTCAATGAGGAGACTCCCAGCCACATACCAAATGCGCAGTGTTTCCTGAAAGCGTCTGTGTGTAGGAGAAATCGTTCCGTTTTCTACATTGCGCCTGGCTACCGAAACGAACCGAAAATGCAGTCACCTACAACGTGAAACTTTTTCCGGATTAACTACATAATATCGACCGAAACATGGCAAACGTTGTTTGGAATCAATCCTCAAGGTGTTTTTTCACATATCTCTTCATTGACATGCAGTTCGTGGAAGCTTGCTTCTCTCTCTGTGCCCCATGGAAAAATACTGGCAGGTGACTTTTGCGCACCAATTTCGGCGCAGGACACGGACACGTGGTAAATGTGGTCTCTTATGGTCAATCTTCCAACGATCTGCCTACAAATACGTCACAATGCTGCAGACACCTTGGGGAAACGACAGAAAGGGCAGACTCATTCCTCTTGCGTTCACAGCCATATAAGGAGATCATGAAAGACAGAGCCTCAAAAATCCTTGTCATTTCCTGGATGCCAAGTCATCTTGGTTTTGCCTGAAGCTCACGTTAAAGGGCACGCACAGAGAAGATATTTGTATTTCTGGACACGTCAGAGTGTTTTCTTTCGAACAGTAGCAATTATATGCATAGTCGAGCATCTTTTTGTGACAAAATATCTTGTTTAAAACGGGAACGTTTTTCTTCCAAAAATGAAATAGCGCCACCATAAGTGTAAGAGGTTAACAAGTCCAATAGCTCAAATGAAAGATAAACACCTTGTCCATCTACCCAGCGAGTCAGATTTCTAAAATGTTTTACGGCGAAAACATAGCACATATGTATGTCAAACCACCACAAAGACACAGACTATATGTAGCCATTTTGTCGAACAAAAGATGCAATCACAAACGCACAATTTTGACTATTAAAAGAAAAATAATTCACTAACCTTTTGAAAATCTTCATCAGATGACAGTAATAGGACATGTTACACAGTACATTTATGTTTTTTTCAATAATATGCAATTTATATCCATAAATCTCCGTTTACATTGACGCCATGTTCAGAAAATGCTAAAAAATGTCCGGAGAAATTATAGATAGCTCCGCCAGATAACGCCAGATAACAGCAATACACATCATAAACTTTGACTAAATATACATGTTCTACATATAGTTAGAAAGATACACTGCTTCTTAATGCAATCGCTTTGTCACATTTCTTTTTAACGTTACAGAAATCGTTTACTATTCAATAATCTGAGACGGCGCTCAGACATAAGCAATATTTCTCCGCTATGTTGTAGTCAACAGAAACACAAAATTACAACATAAATATTCCCTTACCTTTGATGGTCTTCGATCAGAATGTAGTGGAAGGAGTCATACTTACCTAAAACATCGTTTGGTTTCAAGTCGTGTGTCTTTGTATTAGCATATGCTTCAAGTTCCAGCTGAAATGCATCCAAAATTACTTCTGGTCCCAAACAGTTGCGCATCAAAACTTCAAAATTACATATTATATGTCGACTAAACTGGTCAAACTAAGTGCAGAATCAAGCTTTAGGATGTTATTAACGTACAAAACAATTGGCGATTCAACCGGACAAAAGCAATTCCTCTCAGACAATCTGGAACGGAGGAATGACTGTGTACAATTCGCGCCTGCCAAAGGGTCAAAGCTCACGGGATTTGCACAATTAAATGCTCTACTGAAAGAGGACATCTCGCGGAAGACATAGAAACTGTTCCCAGATCCATAGCTGGTTGGGAAGGGTGGGGGCGATGACGTCAAAGTTGGCCCAACTTTCCTGATGAGAAAACTAGTTTGGGAGATTGACTGCCCTGTGAGTTCTGCTGTACATACAGACATAATTCAAACGGTTTTAGAAGCTTTAGAGTGTTTTCTATTCAATAATAATTATATGCATATATTAGCAATTTTGGACAGATTTTCTTTCAGTTTACTATGGGCACGCAATTCATCCAAAGGGGGCAGTATTGTCCCGAGCCTTAACAGGTTTTAAGCAATGGCTTTTTTATTATGGCTACTCTTCCGTAAAGCCCAGCTCTGTTGAGTGTACGGCTTAAATTGATCCTATGGACAGATACTCCAATCTCCACTGTGGAGCTTTGGAGCTCCTTCAGGGTTATCTTTGGTCTCTTTGTTGCCTCTCTTAATTCCCTCCTTGCCTGTTCCGTGAGTTTTGGTGGGCGGCCCTCTCTTGGCAGGTTTGTTGTGGTGCCATATTCTTTCCATTTTTTAATAATGGATTTAATGGTGCTCCATGGGATGTTCAAAGTTTCGGGTAATTTTTTATAACCAAACCCCAATCTGTACTTCTCCACAACTTTGTCCCTGACCTGTTTGTAGAGCTCCTTGGTCTTCATTGTGCCGCTTGCTTGGTGGTGCCCCTTGCTTAGTGGTGTTGCAGACTCTGGGGCCTTTCAGAACAGGTGTATATATACTGAGATGATGTGACAGATCATGTGACACTTAGATTGCACACAGGTGGACTTTATTTAACTAATTATGTGACTTCTGAAGGTAATTGTTTGCACCAGATCTTATTTAGGGGCTTCATAGAAAAGGGGTGAATACATATTGCACGCACCACTTTTCCATGTTATTATTATTTTTTAAATTTCACTTCACCAATTTTGACTATTTTGTGTATGCCCATTAAATGAAATCCAAATAAAAATCAATTTAAATTACAGGTTGTAATACAACAAAATATGAAAACTCCAATGGGAATGAATACTTTTGCAAGGTGCTGTAGATACACACACACACACACTCATATACACACACGCACGCACGCACGCACGCACACACGCACACACGCACACACACACACACACACACACACACACACACACACACACACACACACACACACACACACACACACACACACACACACACACACTCTACACCCACCCACCCTACACACACAATATCGACAGCCCTCCTTACCATAAAGTAGCCTATAGCCATAAATCACAGAATCAAGTCAAACAAGGCATGGAATGAAAATCAAATGAGCCCACCACAGATCACTCAGGGATCGGCTGTCCAGGCTTAATGCAGAGTATTGCCTGCTAGATTGAACACTGTGGAACAGATCAATACTACCCAGCGCCCTAGACTTACAGAGCACAAACTCATTTCACATTTGGAAGTCATTATTTTCTCACTGTATTTCAGTTTGGAGGGAGTTTGGTTGGTGGGTGTCGGGGAAGGATTCGGAGTGTGTTTGTGGAGCGGGGGGTTAAGGAGTGTGTGTGTATATATGTGTGTGTGGAAGTGTGTGTGTCTCAGGGAGGGTTACTTTTGGGAGCTCCTGCTCCCCTGGCGTCATCTATATTAGGAGCCTAATGTTAATTTGAATAATTGATTACGCCTCTCTGTTTTTGATAATTAGTTGATAGCTTCTTAGCTTTAAGCCCTCAAGATACCATCCAGCAAACTCAGGCCATTTAAAAAAAAAACGTATTATGAACATATCAACAACGGTACTCATAGATGGTCTACTCCATGCACTTAACTGACTATTTCAAATCCAGAAATGAAGCAGCTGTACCAACTGTGTTTCTTTCTCATAACCACATTTTTGTGTGATTTTACCTTGTGTTTGCCGAGCCTGGTCCCAGATCTGTTTGTGTTGTATAGCTGTGGCATGCCACCAGATCTGAGGTCAGGCTACAAACAGTTTGCTATTCCTAAAATTAATCTCTACTCAATGCTGTACATTTGATTCTATGTTATCATATCCTGACAGGATTTCCCAGCAATCAAAGATGTCTTGATGTTGTTTGGTAGTGTTTTATAATAACTCCACAAAATAAAGCATTTTACATTGTATTAGTAAATAATGTATTTATTATTTATTAATCATTACATAATATAGGTCCTTATAAACCATTTACTAATCATTAGCCCTTTGACGCGTACGATTTACGTGACAACCAGACATGATCAACAAACATGGTGCCACACATCCTCATCATGATCAGTACAACCTTCCAAAAAGCATTTTACACACATCATATGTGTCCATTACAATCTATACAAGAATCGGAATGCATTATTTGTCACCAGTACTTGAAAACATGTGAATAAAATACAAAATACACTATGGTCCATACATACGTACGGTGTACTGCAGTAAAAACGACAACATGATATACAGAAACTGTAATGATAACGTGATAACGTTTCTACCAAAACACACTTTGGTTTTGGTAGAAAAGTGATTGCAAAGAAACGCTTAGCGTTTTGTTAGCATTTTTGGACTAAGAACGTTATTTTACTCAGCATAGAGTAACATTATTTCACTCAACCATTTTGAGACCTTAAGGAGCATCAGGTACAGCAGGAATGTCTACCAATGGCAGGTCCAACTTTTTGTGAGAAATTAGACTGGTCACTCAAAACATTGATAAAATATATATAAATAGCCCACACTTTAGATGAGGCTGCGCAGAAAGTCTTAACCAATGATTAGTAAATGGTTTATAAAGACCTATATTAAACATTGTATGAATAATCTTATTAATCATTATTTAATATTTTAAATGTAGTAACTAGGTTACTAACATTTACAAATGTGGGAGTAATGATTAATAAACTATGAATAAACTATTTGCTAATCCATTATAAATGCTTTGTTACATGGAGTTATTATAAAGGACTACCTTTTATCTATTTTAGGGCTATCCAGTTGACTCCAGTGTACCCCACTGGTAGAATTTAAACTAGTCAACAATAACTACACCATATAAATATGTCTATTGAAATTCATGACTAGCGTCTCTCTGGTCAGTTTCTCTCTTGCCTTATTGATTTTTTTATATCTTTCATATGCTTATTCATCGGGGGAAAAGGAATACATAAGTTGGGATACCTGATTTGGTCTGCAAATCCCTGTCTGAAATCTGAGAGGAAGGGTTTGTTACTTTCTTTAGTGACCTTGAAAACAACAAGACACTCCCAACAACACACACCAAAGAGACTTTGTGTGTACCTCTTCTCTGTGTTGACCAACTGCTCTCATAGTTTGCTCTTTTAACTGTTTGTATGTGGCTAGTGCGTACAACAAGTGTGGACAACTGCTGTCCGTCATGTATCCAATTAATTCAGTGTCTATTTTGGATATGTGGAAACTTTGACTGTAGCTCATTAAAGACACACTATGTAAGTTTAGTTGCTAATTGTTTACGCAAAATGTGGGCTTGATTGTTGGCAGTATGATTCATACACTACTATGATTTCTTAATTCATTAAACCACACAAATCCTGAGTTTTGGGCCTTAGTTTTATGCGTTTGCCTATTGGTGTGGGGAGGTGTGCCCCTTCCTGACAAAAGTTCCGTTTTCCCTCTTTAATGCTATTATCCTTAGTTGCTACACCCACTTTTGGACTTATGCATGCAGAATATATACCCATTGATTCTTGAAGAATACAACTTACAAATGTCTCATGAACTTAGTTCCCCATCAGAACCCAAAATATATAGTACGTAAACAATGTCTACTAACATGGCAAACAATAGAAAAAAATGGCTAACAATATCTAAAAATGACAGATATCCCTCCATCAGAGATGCATCTCTAATTTCTCCAGTGGATCCGTATCAGTGCTGAGGCATGATGAGGTGAGGAGCGCACAGGAAGGACCTTATTAGAGCAGGGTTAGCACCACTTTAAATATTTTCCTTTGCCATTGGGCATGGAATAGGAGGGGAGGAAGGGTTTGGGGTGGGAGGCGTTGGGACAGGAGGGGAGGAAGGGGTTGCAGTGGGAGGCTAATCGAACAAAGTGTGTTCTATAGGTCAGGGGACAGCCTCCTGAGTCTGTTAATGCGGTCACTATGGGAACTTATCAATCTCCGTGCCTCAGCAGTATCGATCACAATACGACTCTCTGTGAGACACACACACACACACACGCTCACTCCCCTCTTCCCGGCCTCTCAGAAAGGCAGACGGTCTGCTCTACCCCAAGTAACCAATCAGAAGCCTCGGCCACTGCTTCTTTATTCTGTCATCTAATTAATTTATAGGCCCATATATATATATACTGTTGAAGTCGGAAGTTTACACACAACTTAGCCAAATACATTTAAACTCAGCTTTTCACAATTCCGGACATTTAATCCTAGTAAAAATTCCCTGTCTTAGGTCAGTTAGGATCACCACTTTATTTTAAGAATGTGAAATGTCAGAATAATAGTGGAGAGAATTATTTATTTCAGCTTTTATTTCTTTAATCACATTCCCAGTGGGTCAGAAGTTTACTATCACTCAATTCGTATTTGGTAGCAATTGCCTTTAAATTGTTTAATTAACTTGGGTCAAACGTTTCGGCTTCCCACAATAAGTTGGGTGAATTTTGTGCCATTCCTCCTGACAGAACTGTTGTAACTGTATCAGGTTTGTAGGCCTCCTTGCCCGCACACGCTTTTTCAGTTCTTCCCACAAATGTTCTCTAGGACTGAGGTCAGGGCTTTGTGATGGCCACTCCAATACCTTGACTTTGTTGTCCTTAAGCCATTTTCCACACCTTTGGAAGTATGCTTGGGGTCATTGTCCATTTGGAAGACCCATTTGCAACCAAGCTTTAACTTCCTGACTGATGTCTTGAGATGTTGCTTCAATATATCCACATTACTTTCCTACCTTATGATGCCATCTATTTTGTGAAGTGCACCAGTCCCTCCTGCAGTAAAGCACCCCCACAACATGATGCTGCCACCTCCGTGCTTAACAGTTGGGATGATGTTCTTCGGCTTGCAAGCCTCCCCCTTTTTCCTCCAAACGCAACGATGGTCATTATGGCCAAACAGTTCTATTTTTGTTTCATCAGACCAGAGGACATTTCTCCAAAATAGTATGATATTTGTCCCCATATGCAGTTGCAAACTGTAGTCTGGCTTTTTTATGGTGGTTTTGGAGCTGAGGATTCTTCCTTGCTGAACAGCCTTTCAGGTTACGTTGATATAGGACTCGTTTTACTGTGGATATAGATACTTTTGTACCTGTTTCCTCAAGCATCTTCACAAGGTCCTTTGCTGTTGTTCTGGGATTGATTTGCACTTTTACATTACATTACATTTAAGTCATTTAGCAGACGCTCTTATCCAGAGCGACTTACAAATTGGTGAATTCACCTTCTGACATCCAGTGGAACAGCCACTTTACAATACTTTTCGCACCAAAGTGCGTTCATATCTAGGAGACAGAAGACATCTCCTTCCTGAGCAGTATGACGGCTGCATGGTCCCATGGTGTGTAATACTTGTGTACTATTGTTTGTACAGATGAACGTGGTACTTTCAGGTGTTTGGAAATTGCTCCCAAGGATGAACCAGACTGTTCTGAGGTCTTGGCTTATTTCTTTTGATTTCCCCATGATGTAAAGCAAAGAGGCACTGAGTTTGAAGGTAGGCCTTGAAATATATCCACAGGTACACCTCCAATTGACTCAAATTATGTCAATTAGCCTACCAGAAGCTTCTAAAGCCATGACTTCATTTTCTGGAATTTTCCAAGCTGTTTTAAAGGCACAGTCAACTTAGTGTATGTAAACTTCTGACCCACTGGAATTGTGAAATAATCTGTCTGTAAACAATTGTTGGAATTGTGTCATGCACAATTACTTGTGTCATGCACAAAGTAGATGTCCTAACCGACTTGCCAAAACTATAGTTTGTTAACAAGAAATTTGTGGAGTGGTTGAAAAACAAGTTTTAATGACTCCAACCTAAGTGTATGTAAACTTCCGACTTCAACTGTATATGTATTTATTTATATATATATATATATATATATCTATGCATATATTTATACTTAACTCTTTGCCTTGTAAAAAGTCCACTTCAATATGAATGTTCTGCGGTTTTCCATGGTATAGAGAAAATGCTCCTCTGTTGATATTGTGTGAAGGCTAAAAAAAACAGTCTGAGGGAGGATGAGTTATCATTTCTCTGGCTCATTGTATAGGCTTAGTTTGGACATTGGTATTTCTATTGCTGTTTAGAGACATAATATCTGTATAGGGTTTCTGTGTGGTCAGGGGATAGGCCTGCATACATTGGCCAAGTTACTTGATATAAAATCTAGATCTAACTTCTAAACAGGTGCAAGACGGAGAAAAAAGTTCAAGCATATGTGTTCTACCTACCATTAGCCCCCCTCTAATCCACACTAGACTGACTGGTCTGGCAGCAAGACTAGAATGGTCAGACAGAAAGACATAGAATCAGAAGCAGTTGCCAATGACTGAGAATCAACTTCACAGAATGCTTCAGATACAAACTGACTGTACGGAACAGAACAAATGTCAACTTCATCAGATCCAGCACCATCCCAACCTCAACATATGTGAAAATTGCATTTTTCTGTTTTATAGTAGAAAAAGATAGATGAAGATACGTGTTCTGTCATATAAAAATGAAGATAAGCGTTTCCAATGACATCATCAACCAATTAGTAGACAATTAGTCGGCAACGCCTACTCATAATTGGTTAGAATCACATGATGCACACCAATGATGTCATTGGAAAAAAGTATCTTCCTCAATCTTTTCTTCCTCAAAACATAGAAATGTGCCATTTTCACATTACATTTACATTTACATTTAAGTCATTTAGCAGACGCTCTTATCCAGAGCGACTTACAAATTGGTGAATTCACCTTCTGACATCCAGTGGAACAGCCACTTTACAATAGTGCATCTAAATCATTAAGGGGGGGGGGGTGGTGAGAAGGATTACTTATCTTATCCTAGGTATTCCTTGAAGAGGTGGGGTTTCAGGTGTCTCCGGAAGGTGGTGATTGACTCCGCTGTCCTGGCGTCGTGAGGGAGTTTGTTCCACCATTGGGGGCCAGAGCAGCGAACAGTTTTGACTGGGCTGAGCGGGAACTGTACTTCCTCAATGGTAGGGAGGCGAGCAGGCCAGAGGTGGATGAACGCAGTGCCCTTGCTTGGGTGTAGGGCCTGATCAGAGCCTGGAGGTACTGCGGTGCCGTTCCCCTCACAGCTCCGTAGGCAAGCACCATGGTCTTGTAGCGGATGCGAGCTTCAACTGGAAGCCAGTGGAGAGAGCGGAGGAGCGGGGTGACGTGAGAGAACTTGGGAAGGTTGAACACCAGACGGGCTGCGGCGTTCTGGATGAGTTGTAGGGGTTTAATGGCACAGGCAGGGAGCCCAGCCAACAGCGAGTTGCAGTAATCCAGACGGGAGATGACAAGTGCCTGGATTAGGACCTGCGCCGCTTCCTGTGTGAGGCAGGGTTGTACTCTGCGGATGTTGTAGAGCATGAACCTACAGGAACGGGCCACCGCCATGATGTTGGTTGAGAACGACAGGGTGTTGTCCAGGATCACGCCAAGGTTCTTAGCGCTCTGGGAGGAGGACACAATGGAGTTGTCAACCGTGATGGCGAGATCATGGAACGGGCAGTCCTTCCCCGGGAGGAAGAGCAGCTCCGTCTTGCCGAGGTTCAGCTTGAGGTGGTGATCCGTCATCCACACTGATATGTCTGCCAGACATGCAGAGATGCGATTCGCCACCTGGTCATCAGAAGGGGGAAAGGAGAAGATTAATTGTGTGTCGTCTGCATAGCAATGATAGGAGAGACCATGTGAGGTTATGACAGAGCCAAGTGACTTGGTGTATAGCGAGAATAGGAGAGGGCCTAGAACAGAGCCCTGGGGGACACCAGCGGTGAGAGCGCGTGGCGAGGAGACAGATTCTCGCCACGCCACCTGGTAGGAGCGACCTGTCAGGTAGGACGCAATCCAAGCGTGGGCCGCGCCGGAGATGCCCAACTCGGAGAGGGTGGAGAGGAGGATCTGATGGTTCACAGTATCGAAGGCAGCCGATAGGTCTAGAAGGATGAGAGCAGAGGAGAGAGAGTTAGCTTTAGCAGTGCGGAGCGCCTCCGTGATACAGAGAAGAGCAGTCTCAGTTGAATGACTAGTCTTGAAACCTGACTGATTTGGATCAAGAAGGTCATTCTGAGAGAGATAGTGGGAGAGCTGGCCAAGGACGGCACGTTCAAGAGTTTTGGAGAGAAAAGAAAGAAGGGATACTGGTCTGTAGTTGTTGACATCGGAGGGATCGAGTGTAGGTTTTTTCAGAAGGGGTGCAACTCTCGCTCTCTTGAAGACGGAAGGGACGTAGCCAGCGGTCAGGGATGAGTTGATGAGCGAGGTGAGGTAAGGGAGAAGGTCCCCGGAAATGGTCTGGAGAAGAGAGGAGGGGATAGGGTCAAGCGGGCAGGTTGTTGGGCGGCCGGCCGTCACAAGAAGCGAGATTTCATCTGGAGAGAGAGGGGAGAAAGAGGTCAGAGCACAGGGTGTTGGAGTGGTGCTGGAGATGATGAATATGAAGTGGATTTTTTTTGTAAATGTCCCTTTAACCCTAATTTGCTCCAGGGGCATTGTACTACCACGGTATGGCTGACCCTGTAAAATAACACATTTCACTCCACCCATCTGGTGTATGTGGAAATCAAAACATATACACTACCGTTCAAAAGTTTCAGGTCACTTAGAAATGTCCTTGTTTTTGAAAGAAAAGCTATTTTTTGTCCATTAAAATAACAGCAAATTGATCAGAAATACCATGGAAACATTATTCATGTTGTAAATGACTATTGCAGCTTGAAACTACTGATTTTTTAATGGAACATCTACATAGGTGTACAGAGGACCATTATCAGCAACCACCACCTTTGTTCCAATGGCACGTTGTGTTAGCTAATCCATGTTTATCATTTTAAAAGGCTAATTGATCATTAGAAAACCATTTTGCAATTATGTTAGCACAGCTGAAAACTGTTGCCCTGATTAAAGAAGCAATAAAACTGTCCTACTTTAGAAGGCCGCAAACACTAGCCTCAGAGTTAGTTCGGTAGGGAGTGTTGCAACTGAGGACAGATGATTTTTACGCGCTCACCGGTCCCATTCTGTGTGGCCTACCACTTCGCCGTTGTTGCTCCAAGACAGTTTCACTTCACAATAACAGCACTTACAGTTGACCGGAGCAGCCCTAGCAGGGCAGAAATATGACGAACTGTTGGAAGGGTGGCAACCTATGATGGTGCCACGTTGAATGTCACTGAGCTCTTCAGTAAGGCCATTCTACTGCCAATGTTTGACTATGGAGATTGCATGGCTGTGTGCTCAATTTTATACACCTGTCAACAACGGGTGTGGCTAAAATATCCGAATCCACTAATTTGAAGGGCTGTCCACATACTTTTGTATATTTACTGTATATACTGTATATACTGTATATACTGTATATATAAATTCCCTTTCTAGCTGAAAAGCATTTCTGTGTCATCGCACCCACTTACATACACCCACATACATGCGGCCCACATAAGGCCCAAGGATTTTCCCAGCATGCTTATCACCATTAGCCACAGCAGGGGATAGGCCGAGGCCCAAACAGAGGCTGTGCCATGATAAACAGACTGGGATATTTCCACAGGATCATAGATAGGAGAGATTAAATAGGCCCTGTCTCTCGGGAGAAACTAGCTGGCTGGCTCCCCCTAGGTCACATACTTAGCACATCCCAGGGATTTACTCACTCACTTAGGCTATTTTGCCCTTTCATTATTACCATAGGAAAATAATTACTAGAATGGACATTACAATTATATGATTATTAAACCACTCTTTTGTGTGTTGTTTCTTTTATATTGTTTTAAAGCGTTATTGGTAGTGTGCAAAATAAGGTGTCACATTACTTTTTCTTGTAAATATCAAGACACGTTTCAGGTGAATGCATTCAGTTGTTAGCTGACTAGGTATCCCCCTCTCCCTTACAGTCACTATCGATTATATTACATTTGGGAATGGCTTTCTCCATGGTTAAGAAAAATGCTTTACAAACGAAACCCAAATCTAAACACCTACACCTAAGTACTGTATGTCTAGGTTAGAATGTGTTTTGAAGTGAAGCAGGCTGAGTAACAGCCTGAGAAGAGTGGAACCTACTCTAGGTGATTAATTCCTATCCCCAAGTGAATAGTACCATGCACAAGGCCTGTTCGCCACCAGACGAACAGATGCCAACAGAAGAGAACTCAAACGATGCCATGCTCGAGAGTCCCCTCATTGAAGTGAACTTCAAACCTCACCTGTAGTTCTCAGAGAGAACATTGATACACATCCAGCTAGTAGGAGGGAAAAAAGGGCAGAGAGAAGTAGTGAGAAAGAGAGGGAAATCAGATGCGCATCTTGCTTTATGTAAATGTAATTTTGGATGTGAAGTCGCTGCGTTCGTGGGCAAAAATAATGCAATTCACTCTGTTCATTAAGGAGCACTGAAGGAGATTCTATTAATCTGTTCATTAGGCCACATCAAAAATGGAGCTACTTATTAAAATCAGATCCAGCTGTGTACCCTCGTTAGGCCGCGATACCCACCACGCTTAACAATGCTTGTGGCACTCGACCAAAAACAGCCCAAAAAAAGGATGAAGGAAAAAATAAAAAATAACACGCTTTGACACATTTGCCAGTTTTGACTCCAGACTATTATCAACATTATCAGTGACCTCTTCTTAGCAGGGGAAGATGAATACATATTACTGTTGGGTTCTCCAAAAACACCATTCCCAATGAATTTACATTCCCGAAAAATGGGGGAAATGTTATTTTCTTAATCACTGTATTTTATTTTCTCTAAACCCTTAAGTCCTCTCTCTCTCTATCTCACTCCCCCTCTTATTCTTTCTCTATCTCACTCCCCCTCTTATTCTCTCTCTATCTCACTCCCCCTCTTATTCTTTCTCTATCTCACTCCCCCTCTTATTCTTTCTCTATCTCACTCCCCCTCTTATTCTTTCTCTATTTCACTCCCCCTTTTATTCTTTCTCTATCTCACTCCCCCTCTTATTCTTTCTCTATCTCACTCCCCCTCTTATTCTTTCTCTATTTCACTCCCCCTTTTATTCTTTCTCTATCTCACTCCCCCTCTTATTCTTTCTCTATCTCACTCCCCTTTTATTCTCTCTCTATCTCACTCCCCCTCTTATTCTTTCTCTATCTCACTCCCCCTTTTATTCTTTCTCTATCTCACTCCCCCTCTTATTCTTTCTCTATCTCACTCCCCCTTTTATTCTCTCTCTATCTCACTCCCCCTCTTATTCTTTGTCTATCTCACTCCCCCTTTTATTCTTTCTCTATCTCACTCCCCCTTTTATTCTCTCTCTATCTCACTCCCCCTCTTATTCTTTCTCTATCTCACTCCCCCTTTTATTCTTTCTCTATCTCACTCCCCCTCTTATTCTCTCTCTATCTCACTCCCCCTCTTATTCTTTCTCTATCTCACTCCCCCTATTATTCTCTCTCTCTCTCTCTCTCTGTGTGTGAAGTAGAAAACATTAATCTGCGCTTGTGGTTTTGAACAAAAGCTATGGGCAAAGCGATTGATCTGGACATTGATGTCCTCACCTCAATGGTCATGAAGGTGTTAAATTGGTTTCTGGGAGAATATGTACTGAGAGAAGTTCCTTTTTGAAAATAAGAAAAAAGCAGTGATGATATTAAAGTATAGAGAAAGAACACCTTGAAAATAGCCTTAAATGTCTGTTTGAACATAGTTTGGGCCTATCAGAGGTATAATACTCTTCTTAAGGGGGCTATTCAACCACTATCAATGCCAAACCCAAAGCGAACATGCTAAAGCCTTTGTCATGACTGTTTCATGATTTCAAGGATAGATCACTTATTGCTTGGCGGGTTCAAGTCAAACCATAGAAAGCGATAGGTAGTTTAAGGCCTAAATGAAATCAGATCAAGTGTTTACCGGCGATAGCAGACACCCGCATAGCGGATGTTTTGGCGGTGTCAGAGGTGCAACTGCATTGGAGCCATTAAATCGGTGAGCAGCTGCTCTTGTGATCATTGTCATGAAGCCACACCCACCTCACTTGCGTTTAGAAGTTCAGAGTGAGAAAGTGTAGGCTATATAGAAATAATGGTGCTCAAATTGAAAAAATTGTTCACAATGAAACCGGTATTTAAATATACTACTTTGAGTAATAGTGGTCAGTTGTTTAGTATTGATGATGTAATTGTGATGTCTGTTTTCTGCAGTGGAATGAAGCTTGATTCTACTAACGTAAAATTACTAGATAACGCCAAGAAGTCTCAATTGTAAGGGTTTGGTCATCAGGAAAGGTTGGAATCTTTTTAATGAAGTAGTACATTGATCGTGGTTAGCAACTGACTGCCTATCGTCCATGTTATCCACAGTTTCCATGACTACTTGGTATGATAATTATTAACCAGACAGTTGTATTGCTCCCATATAGTTCAACAAACTATAGGCCTAACATCAATTGAAACTTTATTAGACCATTTACTCAATAAACCTCATTGTCTAAGATCACATTCTGTTCTGTTGGCTTGGCTTTGGCTGCATACTTTTTTTTATTTACAACACGTATATTCCTGTTCACAAGCAATCATACTGTGAACAGAATACATAAAAGGCAGAGATAGTCGAACAATCCCCTCCCTTTTGTCAGACCACCAAGTATCTCAGTGGACAGACAGATGGATTTGTGAAATCCAGGGCCTGTCGTGTTCAACCATGTGACAGTGTAAAGGAAAATCTTGTCAGGAAAACAGCCAGTGTCACTGGCACTTAAAGGGTCGGCAATCTCTCTCCCCGCCTCACTGTGCTCGTCCTGTCTCGGTTGCTGTGCGGGTGTCTCCTGCTCCCACCTCATGTTCCCCTCATCTCCCCTTGTCCCCTTTTGATGACCCAGCTCTGTCGGGAGTGATGCTGCCAGGCAGGCAGCGTGAGGACGGCTCCCTTTGATGAGGACCCCGACGCTCGCCGGGGCCCTTGACAGGCCTGCTTTGAAGAGCGAGGTCTCGCTGCACATCCCACTCCACCACCTCTCTCTTAGACTCTCTCGCTCCATCTATCTCTCTCTCGTTCAATCTCACTCTCTCTCTGAGAGGGTATTTTACTACTAATGCTGAGGCTTTGAGACGAAGACAGGGATGGGGGGAGTGTGGGGGGGTTAAAGTACAGTAAGGAGGACACTCGTTCACCATCGCCTCCCTCACGCCCTCCCTCGCTTTCTGATGGTTTTAATGATGGCATTTGAATTTTGCTCTCACATGTCGCCTCTGGTCACCCACCCCACAGAAAGGAAGGATGAGAGAAAAAAAAGAGGAAAGAAAGGGAGTTCACCCAACTTTCAGAAGTTGTGGTAATGGTCACAGCGGCTTTGTTGTATTTCATTTTGATAAAAAGAGGAATGAGACAAATCATGTCAGCGTTCCTGGGTTTGAGACACAGACAGACCCGGTTTGAGTCTCGACTATGAAGTTCCATGACCCGGCACCACCAAGCGAACGCTCAGTGATACTGCCATTGTTATGACTAGGTGGAGAATAAAACAACCCCTATGCAGTCAAAACAATCAACGCCAAAAACAGTTGTGCTGAAACTACCACACTGTCATTCAAAGTAATAAAGCATTTCACGTACAGTAGACATCTGTTAGCTCAGTGATATCACAGCGCTTCGATTGAAACAAATGGCCTCTTTTACAAAGTTACAATAAATAATATAATAATACTCGTAGGAAAGGTTTTCATCTTTAGCTCAATCTGTACGATATGATTAGAAAGGTTAAAAATGATATATAAAATATCACAGCACTATTGAAAAATATATGGCACATGGAAACCAAACTAGGGTGGTCTATGGTGATAGCTGGGATGGGCTGAGAGCGGCTGAGGGTTGGGATTAAAGAGATTATGTTTGGTAATGTATTATTGTTATGTGACTGCTTTATATACATAAAAGTACCAGGTATGTCAAATGTGTATGTAAAATGCATATGTAAAATGTACATACACTACCGGTCAAACGTTTTAGAACACCTACTCATTCAAGGGTCAAAATGTTTACTATTTTCTACATTGTAGAAAATAGTGAAGACTACAACACTATGAACTAATACTGTACATAGGGAATCATGTAGCAACCAAAAAAGTGTTCAACAAATAGCCACCCTCTGCCTTGATGAAGCTTTGCACACTCTTGGCATTCTTTCAATCAGTTTCACCTGGAATGCATTTTCCAACAGTCTTGAAGGAGTTCCCACATATGCTGAGCACTTGTTGGCTGCTTTTTCTTCATTCTGCGGTCCGACTCATCCCAAACCATCTCAATTTGGTTGAGGTCGAGGGATTGTGGAGGCCAGGTCATCTGATGCAGCACTCCATCACTCTCCTTAGTAAAATAGCCCTTACACAGTCTGGAGGTGTTTGGGTCATTGTCCTATTGGAAAACAAATTATAGGCCCACTAAGCCCAGACCAGATGGGATGGCGTATCGCTGCAGAATGCTGTGGTAGCCATGCTGGTTAAGTGTGCCTTGAATTCTAAAGACAGTGTCACCAGCAAAGCACCCCCACACCATCACACCTCCTCCTCCATGCTTTACGATTGGAAATACACATGCAGAGATCATCCGTTCACCCACACTGTGTCTCACAAAGACACGGCATTTGGAACCAAAAATCTCCAATTTGGAGGACAAACTTCCACCAGTCTAATGTCCATTGCTTGTGTTTCTTGGTCCAACCAAGTCACTTCTTATTATTGGTGTCCTTTAGTAGTGGTTTCTTTGCAGCAATTCGACCATGAAGTCCTGATTCACACAGTCTCTTCTGAACAGCTGATGCTAAGATGTGTCTGTTACTTGAACTCTGTGAAGCATTTATTTGGGCTGCAATATCTGAGGCTGGTAACTCTAATGAACTCATCCTCTGCAGCAGAGGTAACTCTGGGTCTTCCAATCCTGTGGTGCTCCTCATGAGAGCCAGTTGCAGCATAGCGCTTGATGGTTTTTGCAACTGCACTTGAAGAAACTTTCAAAGTTCTTCAAAATTTCCATATTGACTAACCTTCATGTCTTAAAGTAATGATGGAGTGTTGTTTGTCTTTGCTTATTTGAGCTGTTCTTGCCATAATATGGACTTGGTCTTTTACCAAATAGGGCTATCTTCTTTACATTGTCACAACACAACTGATTGGTTCAAACATTAAGAAGGAAAGAAATTCCACAAATTAACTTTGAACAAGGCACACCTGTTAATTGAACTGCATTCCAGATGACTACCTCATGAAGCTGGTTGAGAGAATGCCAAGAGTGTGCAAAGTTGTCATCAAGGCAAAGGGTGGCTATTTGAATAATCTCAAATCTAAAATATATTTTAATTTGTTTAACCCTTTTGTGGTTAATACATGATTCCATATGTGTTATTTCATAGTGTTGATGTCTTCACTATTATTCTACAATGTAGAAAATAATAAAAATAAAGACAACTTCTTGAATGAGTAAGTGTTCTAAAACTTTTGACTGGTAGTGTATATGTAGCACAAAATCTGTAGAAAAACAAAAAGATATTTGTCCTCCGAAGAGGGGTTAATAAAAAAAATATATAACAAAGTAAAAGTTCCAGTATGGATAATAGCATTCCTTTCTCCGTCAGTTGTACCATACCTGTTAGTGAGGTAGTTTACACCATCGATTTACACATTCTTCTCTAATTCTCATTGACGTTTTCGAGTGCAGCGTCACAGATTGTTACTGTCAACCCAAGGATTTTCTCAGACTCAGGCAAAGCACATTTCACCAGAACAACACATACCGAAGAATTTCGCGAAGCCACATCATTCCGCAAGTCAGATAAATAGTATCGAATGTGACACTTTTTTTGTCGGGGGAAAAAAGGAGGGGTTGAGAGAGGTTCTCCCTGTCTTTTTCCTCATTCTTTCTCTTCTGAATGTGGCCTTTCTATGTGTGTGGCTACAGTGTGTAATGATTAACATAGTGAGACCTGGGAAGTTGCAGGAGTTCACAATGGATGGTTGTTGCAGTGTATCAGACTCCCCTTTGGCGTGCGTCAGCCACCGGAATGGGAGTCACGGCCGCAGTGTTGCTAGAAACTCACTACTTAATCACTGGGAATGGAGAAATCCCTCAGCCACTGGTAGTCCAGGGCAAACAGCTAACCAGTAATGCTGTCAAACAGGGACGTTCCTGGGCTTTTTGAGAGAGCGTGGTGTTGCTAAGTTCACATGAGAAAGTAGTGGTGTGGTTGTGTTCAGACGGGGAAGGGGGAGGCTATGTGAAACTACAGTATCGTGTGAAGTTGTCTTCCTCCACCTGTGGAATAGTAATCAATACGAGTCAATCTACCCCAAGATGTGTCTACTTGTCAAACCATAAAAGTGGTAAAGCTTCACCCAAAAACTTTTCACCAAGAGAATAATGCAGCATCGTAAATCTTTAACCTTTTTTTATTCATCGTTATGTATCCTTTTTATTCAGAGGGGAAACATATGTAGCATGACACATTAGGATAGCATGAGCTGTGCACATACATTAGCATTAGCATCAACAACTGACCTCATCTTCTATTTCTCTACCTTTTTGTCACAATCAGGTGGATGACCAAATGAAGCTCCTCCAGAACTGTTGGAGCGAGCTCCTCATCCTCGACCACATCTTCCGTCAGGTGATGCACGCCAAGGAAGGCTCCATCCTATTGGTCACCGGCCAGCAGGTAAGTCACCTGACTCCCCCAATTCCACCAACCCCTTCCTGCCCCACACGCCCCTCCCCTTCTCTCCACACCCTCCCCATAGACCTCATCAGCCACTCAGCACGAGCACATCAACACCCTTTAAAGCACTATCGACCAAGCCGGCCCCCGCGCAGTCACCGCTCCATTAAAAATAGATTACGCTTATAGGTATAAGCTAATGTGACCAGAATAATCAATTAAACATTTTCAATTTATTTATTTTTTATTATTTTGCATCAAGCAAAGACTCCAAACAGCGAATAAATAAAGCGCTTGGTTAAGCATGCCGGTAGAGTCATAGCTGTAGAAAAAAAAGCCTATGATGATTTACCTTTGCGGGGCCCCCGAGGAGCCGGCAAGGGCCGATGCCTGAGGCTCCTGACGAGGCTCTCAACACAGAGTGGACCTGTGATTCCTCAGTCTTTTTCTCCACTGACAGAGAGAGAGCGAGAGACAGAGAGAGGGAGATAAAGAGAGAGGGAAAGAGGAATGAAATTGCTCGTTATGAATATGGCTCTGAACGCCCGGCACGCCTGTCAGCAAGACGAGCACGCTTAATTATTGATGGGGCGGTGTTTCCAAAACGTTGCTCTTCAACAAAATGTTCTCCAACAATAGATGGGGGCATTACTATTGAGGCGAAGCAAGGAGGGTCTGAGTGGAGTTAGGGAGTGTTGTTTTTACCTTTGTTTACAGTTACAGACGTACTGTAGATGAGCTTTACTGACGTGATTTGGAAAAGAAGATGTTGTGAGAGGAGGGACACGAGTGGTTCTCCGAATGAACTCCAATAATTAGTGGTCAGAAAGTTGAAGTTGTTGTGTGTGAGTTCATGTAGGGAGAGAGACAGAGAGAAACAGAGAAACAGAAAGAGAAAAAGCGCAAGAGAGGGGGAGTTTTCATATCACTGCTATTTTATCAGACCACATATACCCACACATACACCAACCCATACACAGACACACACAGAGTGCCCTGAGTCACTGCCCCCCCCTCCCACGTCCAGTGCAGAGTGCCGAGCGTTGGCTCGTACTCCCAGCAGTGTCTTTGCTGCTCTGTGTTTGATTAGTGAAGGTTGGCTGTGAGCAGGGCTGAGCCAGGGAAGAAGGAGGAGGAGGAGGAGGGGGGGGGGAAGAGTCAGGGGAGGTGAGGACCAGGTCTCGTTTGCATATTTTGGTTAATGAACAGCTGGTGTTGGGGGGCCGGTGTGGGAGACAGGAGGGGAGTTCCTCTCAAACCGTTCATTATCTCCTATTATTCTCCTTGAAGCCAGAGGTGACAGCAGCAATGCTTTAAAGCCAGGGCCCACCACCACAACCACCATCACTACCAGCAACACCTCCACCAAAAACACATGGATAAGGTTACTATGGCAGAACTCAACAGCCTCTTGCGATATCTCTCAGATAACGCAACAGAGATGGGGTTGGGTTGATCACGGGTTGGCGTTACTGCAAAAATATTTTGAGGATCTTTGGGAGGGCAATTGGGTCTGTTTGGGCGTGCCGACCACTTCCACGCTGTTACCTCGTTGCGTGAGCATTTGTGTCTTGGCTGTTTTGCCAGCCGTCGTCGGAATGATCCAAGTGCACCATGGGGGATTAAAGGAGAAACGCGAGCAACACATGACACCCCGGGAGGACAGGCTTCAGAACATGCTACTGTCCCTTCCTTCCGATTTCCCCCTCCCTTCCTCCCCTCTTCTACCTCCGTTCCTCCCCTCTTCCCCCTTTGAATACAGATCCCTCACCGCCCTCCACTCTCCTATCTGTCAGCTGGTAGCCTTAGTCACAGTACACCGACCTTCGGAGGAATCTGATGTAGCAACAGATACAATATATAATCACACAACATTCACGTCTAATTTATACAGCTCTTTGGCCTGTCTTGTACTGACCTGAACTGTCCTTGGCTCAAACACAAGACATGACTGCCGGTGTCATGTGAAAACACAGGGTTTTGGCTGTATGGCAGTTCAGTAGAGTATGAATGTACAAGCAAGGTCTCGCAAGATAAGTCTTTGATATTACTTGATATCAATGGCACTTGCACGTGAAAGGCAAATGTTAAAGCATTGCTAAAAAATATTCTCTGAACTCATGTATTCGGCAGGTTTACACTACTTTTCAGTGGCATTGTCTTTTTAAACTAACTCGTCTTCTTTGAGCCATAGTATTATTAGGAGAATGTGGTCATTTAGCAGACACTTTAATCCAACTTTCTGTGCAATTTAACTTTAGACATTTGTGTTATTATATGACCCAACTTCCTGTGCTATATGAGTCACCCAACCATATTAGCCGTCTTTACCCATTTTTATGCTCGTTTGTCATTTGGCAAACCATGCTAATTTTGTTTGCCTTTGTTTGATGTATTAATGACAGGTTGACCTATGAATCTTTATAATATGCAGACATAGAGATGATAGATAAGTGTATTGTTTTTTTTACTTTAAGGCTAGGAAACCATAACCCAATGCCATCAAGAGCCCAATCCTTCATTGAAGTTATTTCATGCACAGTTGATTTTATGTAAATGAATTGACACTTTAGGGGGGGGCGTTGACATTTCACTGACTCTTAATTTTCACCACCTCAAAAAAGTACAGAGTGAGAGAAGGGGAGAGAAGGGAGAGGGAGAGAAGAGAGAGGGAGAGAAGAGAGGGAGGGAGAGAGAGATATAGAGAAAAGGAGAGATGGAGAGGCGATGAGAAGTAGGGAATAAAAGCTGCCGCACATCTCGGAATCCTCCCAGCCCAATGCTTAAAAAAATTCTACTCATCATTATTTACACAATAAATAAATTCCGATCTGGGCCGTTTTAATTGCAAATGCAGCTCGCGGGGACCCCTCCCCGAGCCTAGGAGGCAGCCGCCTACCTTCCTCGAGAAACCCTGGCTCAGTCAATTATGGTAATGAATTGTCAATAAATATAAAAATTTAATATGGCCTGCTTACTGTGAGTGGCAGCTATGGACTTGCCTCCCAGACAAATTTGCTGCTGCTGCAGATATTAAGTGCACCTGAAAGTGCTCGCGGTGGGCCAATGGGGCCAGTGCCGGGGCCAGAGCATGAGGAGGGGTGGGGGGGTCCTGGGGGATATCCGGGGGGGCCCACACGCTCTCACCCCTCTCGGCCCCCGCCTCCAAACCCTGCGTCCAGACGCAGAGGAGGGGAGAGGAGGGGGAAGGCGAGAGGGAGGAGAGAGGGGGTTGTCCCCCCCTTGTTTATCGGCGGGTGATTATGATTCAGCAGTCAGCCCCGGCCCTTCGGCCCTCTCCATCCCTCTCTTTCTCACTCCTCTTTCCCTCGCTCCCTGTATCCTCTCCCTGCTGTGCTGGCAATCTACAGTGTGCTGGGCTACAGTGCGGGGGAGAGTGAGAGTGAGAGAGTGAGAGAGAGAGAGAGAGAGAGAAATATATATATATATATATAAATATATATATTTTCAGGTTCAGTGAGAGCGATAAGCCTCCATAAGAGAGGGAGAGAAACTCTCCTGATAGCCAGCCTACTGTATGCTGATGGGGAGGATGCATCGAGCTGTTGTTGTTAGACACATAGCGCCCTGTATTGTTATAAGGCATACACTGTATTCTTCCTAATTTCTATGGATACACAGTTATAGGGGTCTACCTGCGTGTTTATTTTATTGTTTGTCTTATTGTGTAAGAACGGTAAGCTAACTGCACCCATATTGAGATGGGATCTTACACTGTCAGATTGACCAAAGGGAAATTTCATACACATATACTGTATAAGGCATACTGTTGTATAGATAGGCATCACTTAAGGTGCCAGTGATCTACAAAATGGTTTTACTTTCAAAAACCGGTCAAGGTATTTCCATGTTTTATTTAACCTTTATGTTGACAGGGAGCCAATTTTATTTAACTTGATTTTGAAGAGCAAAACGTGCCGCTTTGCTCCGGGCCAGCTGCAGCCTAACTAGGTCCTTCTTTGCAGCACTTGACCATATGACTGGACAGTAATCAAGATAAGAAAAAAACTAGAGCCTGCACATCTTACGTCGTGTGGTGTCAAAAAAGCAGAGCATCTCTTCATCACGGACAGACCTCTCCAAATCTTTACAACCATTGAATCTATATGTTTTTACCATGACAGTTTACAATCTAATGTAACACCAAGTAATTTAGTCTCCTCAACTTGCTCAACAGCCACGGCATTCATTACCAGATTCAGCTGAGGTCTAGAACTTAGGGTATGATTTGTATCAAATACAATGCTCTTAGTTTTAGAGATGTTAAGGACTAGTTTATTACTGGCCACCCATTCTAAAACTGACAATGCTGAGACCAAGGTCTCTTTTCCAGATGAGCCCTGTTTAGCACAACAATACACATCAAGATACAATATACACATTAAACTACACATTAAAATACACAACTACACACCCATACACACATTAAAATACATGTTGTTATACAAAACACCATATAAGTTAACAATGAAGTAAGGTACGGCAGAAGTTTATGCAGGAGGGCTTTATAAACAAAAAGAGTTAAATCATTCTACAAGACTTCAAAGTATTCTTTCATCCCAGACAAGACCTTTCTCTCACCTCAACTTCAGCACACACTGTAAAGGAGTGTGTTATATTCTATGGGAATGCTATTGAATTGCACAAGATCAAGGAGATTTCTCGGCAACAAACGAGTGATCAAATTATATATACAGATACCTCACAGTGTCTAACAGCTTGTGTGTGCTCCCCCCCCCCTTCTCTCTCCTGCAGGTGGATTACGTTGTAATTGCCTCCCAAGCCGGAGCCACTCTCAACAACCTGATGAGCCACGCCCAGGAGCTGGTGGGCAAGCTGCGCTCTCTGCAGCTGGACCAGAGGGAGTTTGTCTGCCTCAAGTTCCTGGTGCTGTTCAGCTTGGGTGAGTAATAGGCTGGAGGAGGCTGGGTAGGGGAGGGGAGGCCGGGTAAGGGAGGCTGGGTGAGAGAGGAGAAGGTGGCTGAGGGAGGAGAGGGTGGAGGCTGAACGGGTCGGGGGGAGAGAGGGTTGTTTCCGTGTGGGTGAGTCCCAGGGATGGAAAGAAGGGAGGCTGGGTGGGGGAGATTACAACACACGAGATTACAACACACTGGTCATGAATGCCACATAGAAACAGGGCAGGGTCACCGAACGGCCACACTGGGCACGTGCCCCGGGGCACCCGACCTCCAGGGGGCCCACAACCCAGTTACAATGTGTAGAATTGTAGGAAAATTTGCTTTAAAACGGCTAAATTCTCTCTTGGGCTAATGGCAAAATGTGAGGAATAGTAGAACATTTTGTTTTAAAATTGCTAAATGTTCTTTCAGCCTCATGGCAAAATGTGAGCAATAGCGTGATGTTAGCTATAAAGCACATTTTTCTCTCTGACCCATGGCAAAACGTGTAGAATATCAGGAAATTAGCTTTTAAACAGCAACATTTTCTCTTAGCCTCGTGACAAAATGTGTAGAATCAATCTGATCTCATAGTTTCACTTCAGGATCTGACATAATTGGATGAACGTCGATTTTTGACTCATTAATTCAGCATGGTTATAGGTTTCATTCCGCATGGTTACAGGGTTAAAACAAAAACAACTCAAAAGTTTAAGTTCAGGTATTAATTCCCGAGCTGTTAAAGTTAGGGCTATGGTTTGGGGAAACAAAACTAAATAATAATACAAGAAATGCTGTTTCCATTTAATATCATTAACTACTCTCCCTGCTTGCTAAAGCATTATGAACTGCCTTGACGCAGTGGTCTAAGCAGTGTGCTCTGGCTCAAAACATTTCCAGTTTGAGTGCTGTACCACAATTCTCAAAAAAAATAATTGGTGAGCTCCAAGGACGGATCATATCGACGACAACAGGACCTTTTAAAATGTCTGAAATTGACGTATGTTTCGAGTGACCAGCCTAGTCGAAAGCATTATAAAACTGCACATTTTTTCAACCTTAAATGTTAGCTTTTTCAACCGGGAAGTTAGCTGTTTTCCCTCCAAAAATGTTAATTCTACAAAAGGTGATCGGTGCCCGGTAGCCCCAAATGTGGTAGTTCAGCCCTGCATATAAACACACACACATAGATGCACGCATGCACACACACACACACTTACCCTATCTGCAACCGATTGGCCATTTGGTCAATCGCACGGGTTGCGGATGCAGTGGTCTGTCGTGATGGCAGGTTGTGGTGTGGTCATGGTACTGTGGCAGCTGCAGGATCAATCAATCAATCAATCAAATGTTGATCAAATAAAGCCCTTTTTACTTCAGCCGATGTCACAAAGTGCTGCACAGAAACCCAGCCTAAAACCCCAAACAGCAAGCAATGCAGATGTAGAAGCACGGTGGCTAGAAAAAACTCCCTAGAAAGGCCAGAACCTAGGAAGAAAACCTAGAGAGGAACCAGGCTCTGAGGGGTGGCCAGTCGTCTTCTGGCTGTGCCGGGTGAAAATTATAACAGAACATGGCCAAGATGTTCAAATGTTCATAGATGACCAGCAGGGTCAGATAATAATAATCACAATGGTTGTAGAGGGAGCAACAGGACAGCACCTCAGGAGTAAATGTCAATTGGCTTTTCATAGAGTTAGAGACAGCAAGTGCGGAAGAGAGAGAGTCCCAAACAGCAGGTCCCGGACAAGGTAGCACATCCAGTGAACAGGTCAGGGTTCCATAGCCGCAGGCAGAACAGTTGAAACTGGAGCAGCAGCATGACCAGGTGGACTGGGGACAACAAGGAGTCATCAGGCCAGGTAGTCATCAGGCCAGGTAGACGTCCCGCCCCCCCCCACACACACACACACGGAGACGATCACAGACAAACACACCACACACCTCTAAGAAAGGTTCAATATTCTCATATTCTCTGTATGTGTGTTTGTTGGTCAGCCATGGGACTTTCCTCACCGTTTCCCATTCGTAACTTATGCCTCCTCACTCCCATAGTTTAACATCATTCATTAATGAAGTCATTTGAAGTCAAGGTAATATGCTCAGGCTAGCCCCACGGTGGACACTGGTTTCTCCTATCAAAGACAGACTTCCAGGGTTGATGGTTACTGCCAGGAAAGATTGCTGGAATTGTAATGTACTCGGCTGTTTGTCAACAAGTATTATCATATCACTTGCATTTCCACATCTGAAGGTGTGTGTGTGAGTGTGTGTGCGTGTCTGTGTGTGAGTTTGTTTGTGCGCGCGTGTGCATGTTCTCGCCTCCAATTTACAAGGGGCTTATGTTGACCACCTGGAATCGCTAAGTGAACAGCAAGCCTTTGAATAAACGCAGACCCTCCCCCAACCCCTCTGCACTCCTCCACTTCTCCCCCTTTCCTCCCCACGCTTCAGTCCCACCTGGAAAAGGGCTTTACTTCCCCAACCCTCGCACAAGCCCCTTAATGAAATGCTTTCCTCCTGGCCGACTTGCCGTGCTCAGAGCTAGTGAGATTAATGTTTGTGTTATTGGGTGTTTGTGGCAGAGGGGCGGGTGAGAGGGGAGGCTGGGAGGGTGTGATGGGGGGTCTGGGGGGTTGATGGTCTAAATAATTTGGCGGAAACATCATCCATAATGAAAGGCTCACCTGAGGGATGTGTATCGCCCCCGGCAGTGCGTGTACTCTGCGCTGCCTGGGCCCCTGTGAACGCTAGACGGTTCGCTATGGAGAGAAAGCGGGAAACCAACATTAAGCCAGGAGATTAGAAGTGCTCTGATTAATATCATCCCACAGTCGAGAGGAGTGTGTGTGTGTGTTTTTATATACATGTGAATGCACGCGTGTCTGTAAGTGTAAGTTTTACTATACAGTGTGTGCGTGTCTCTGTGTGTTTGTATACTGTGTGTACTAGAGTTCATCAACTCCAGCTGAGGAGCCAATTAATAGGGAGTTAATGAAATGAGGCATGAAACTACTCCTGTGCCGTGCTGGGTGAATGCAGAAGGCAACATGAGGTGAAACACTATCTCTCTATTACTCCTACACTTGCTACCTGGGCCCGTATTCCTAAAGCATGTCAGAGTAAGAGTGCTGATCTACTGTCAGATCAGTTTTTCCTTTTAGATCATAATGACTAAGATTACATCGACAGAGAGGGACCTGATCCTAGATCAGCACTCCTACTCTGAGATGTTTTGTGAATACTGGTTCTTTACAGGATCACAAGTTGCTCCTACTATCGGTGTGTGTGTGTGTGTGTGTGTGTGTGTGTGTGTGTGTGTGTGTGTGTGTGTGTGTGTGTGTGTGTGTGTGTGTGTGTGTGTGTGTGTGTGTTAACATAGATAGGTGACCATCACTTGTACCAATAAGCTATCAAGTGGAGCACCTTTTTTTTTGCCAGCTGCACATCACATATTTTAACCAGCTCCATTTTGACCAGCTAATTTGGACTAGCTATCAAATGCATGGGTGCATTCGTGTTTTGACATATGTGCACTGCTTACATTGTAACAAGTTAATTAGGCAATAAGGCCCGAGGAGATGTGGTATATGTTGTATACTCCAATGCGGAGTGCCTGGATACAGCCATAAGCTGTGGTATTTTGGCTATATACCACAACCACCCCCCCCCAAGGTGCCTTATTGCTATTATAAACTGGTTACCAACATAATTAGAACTGTGAAAATAAATGTTTTGTAGCCAATCAGCTTTCAGCCAATCAGCATTCAGCCAATCAGCATTCAGGGCTTGAACCACCCAGTTTATAATATACAGTAGTTGGTGTCACTCTAACCTTTTATTCCTTTTATTGACAGTCAATTCTCTACTTTAGATTAGTATTACTCAATCCAAGTACAGTGCCTTGCGAAAGTATTCGGCCCCCTTGAACTTTGCGACCTTTTGCCACATTTCAGGCTTCAAACATAAAGATATAAAACTGTATTTTTTTGTGAAGAATCAACAACAAGTGGGACACAATCATGAAGTGGAACGACATTTATTGGATATTTCAAACTTTTTTAACAAATCAAAAACTGAAAAATTGGGCGTGCAAAATTATTCAGCCCACTTAAGTTAATACTTTGTAGCGCCACCTTTTGCTGCGATTACAGCTGTAAGTCGCTTGGGGTATGTCTCTATCAGTTTTGCACATCGAGAGACTGAAATTTTTTCCCATTCCTCCTTGCAAAACAGCTCGAGCTCAGTGAGGTTGGATGGAGAGCATTTGTGAACAGCAGTTTTCAGTTATTTCCACAGATTCTCAATTGGATTCAGGTCTGGACTTTGACTTGGCCATTCTAACACCTGGATATGTTTATTTTTGAACCATTCCATTGTAGATTTTGCTTTATGTTTTGGATCATTGTCTTGTTGGAAGACAAATCTCCGTCCCAGTCTCAGGTCTTTTGCAGACTCCATCAGGTTTTCTTCCAGAATGGTCCTGTATTTGGCTCCATCCATCTTCCCATCAATTTTAACCATCTTCCCTGTCCCTGCTGAAGAAAAGCAGGGCCAAACCATGATGCTGCCACCACCATGTTTGACAGTGGGTATGGTGTGTTCAGGGTGATGAGCTGTGTTGCTTTACGCCAAACATAACGTTTTGCATTGTTGCCAAAAAGTTCAATTTTGGTTTCATCTGAACAGAGCACCTTCTTTCTTCCACATGTTTGGTGTGTCTCCCAGGTGGCTTGTGGCAAACTTTAAACGACACTTTTTATAGATATCTTTAAGAAATGTCTTTCTTCTTGCCACTCTTCCATAAAGGCCAGATTTGTGCAATATAGGACTGATTGTTGTCCTATGGACAGAGTCTCCCACCTCAGCTGTAGATCTCTGCAGCTCATCCAGAGTGATCATGGGCCTCTTGGCTGCATCTCTGATCAGTCTTCTCCTTGTATGAGCTGAAAGTTTAGAGGGACGGCCAGGTCTTGGTAGATTTGCAGTGGTCTGATACTCCTTCCATTTCAATATTATCGCTTGCACAGTGCTCCTTGGGATGTTTAAAGCTTGTGAAATGTTTTTGTATCCAAATCCGGCTTTAAACTTCTTCACAACAGTATCTTGGACCTGCCTGGTGTGTTCCTTGTTCTTCATGATGCTCTCTGCGCTTTTAACGGACCTCTGAGACTATCACAGTGCAGGTGCATTTATACGGAGACTTGATTACACACAGGTGGATTGTATTTATCATCATTAGTCATTTAGGTCAACATTGGATCAATCAGAGATCCTCACTGAACTTCTGGAGAGAGTTTGCTTCACTGAAAGTAAATTTTGCACGCCCAATTTTTCAGTTTTTGATTTGTTAAAAAAGTTTGAAATATCCAATAAATGTTGTTCCACTTCATGATTGTGTCCCACTTGTTGTTGATCCTTCACAAAAAAATACAGTTTTATATCTTTATGTTTGAAGCCTGAAATGTGGCAAAAGGTTGCAAAGTTCAAGGGGGCCGAATACTTTCGCAAGGCACTGTATATTCAAGAAGATACAACGTCTTTAATCAGATTTAGACTGAATTGAATTTCAATGCACATCTTTTAAAGGCTTTTTTGTCAGGGGCTCTCTATTTCAGAGATGCCTGGTAGAATTCTGATCACCGAAAGGTAGAGATCGATGTGAGGTAAAAGCACCAGTCAGTCCAAGGCCGAGTGTGTGTGAGACAGGTTAACCACGCACACACCCACATATGCACACTACCACTTCTATTCATTCTACTACTTGTTATTTTTGACTTGACTCTTTTCACCGTTATTATTGATTATAGATTAATGTACCGCATTGTTGAGGGATCCAGCACATAAGCATTTCGCACCTTTTATACCTGCTGTAAACTGTGTATGTGACAAGTAAATTAGATTTGGATTTGATTTGACACACGCATGCATGCACACGCACACACGCACGCACGCACGCACGCACACACACACACACACACACACACACACACACACACACACACTGCTCCACAAACTTGCCACACAAGGTCAAATGCAGCTCCGATGTACATACAGACATCAATCCTAGACAGGCCTTTTCTCCTAAACGCAGCCCTCTCTTAAGCCCTTTACAAATGAAGCCTTTTAAAGGAAATCAAAGGTACATTTCCCCTGGCCTGACATGAGCCTAGCCCAATAGCTCCAACTCCTGTGCTTTCTATCAGCGTGCCGACTCCAGCGTGATCAGTCAGTGTCGCTCGCCGCCGGACTCTTTGTAAAACTGGCTGTCGATAAAGAGGAGGATAGACCATCGCTTTTGACCTGGGAAGAGTCACTTGTCTTGGTGGGTGGTGGGGTGTCAAGAAAAAGTGTGGTGTGTGTGTGTGTGTGTGTGTGTGTGTGCGCGTGCGTGCGCGTGCGTACATGCAGAGGTTTGTATTAACCTTGCTGTCTGTCTCTCCGACATTTGCAACATTGTTTCAATATTCAAATTCGATCTCCAGCTGTCACATAGTAGTTATGAACTTGTTGGGATGAGACAGACAGGCAGGCAAATTTTCTCAACCAGTCGAAATCATGAATCAGCATAATTTTTATGGATACATACAAAGAAATATCAATAGAAAACAAGTAAAACGAAACAAAGTGCAGCTAGTTTACAGTCGTTCCAGCTTCAGTTTGAAGTGATTGTGTTAGCTGTGTTGTTGGCTAGCTCGTCTGAACAACAGTATCCTGATGAGAGAGCACATGTTCTATGCCAGGTGAAGTCGCGCCTCATTAGCTCATTGTTATGGACATATCCAAATAAATGTCACTAGAAAACAGCTTAAACAATTGCAAATGCAGCTACTTTGTTGTTTTTCTGCCACACTGTATTTGACGTGATTATAAGTTAGCTGTAGTTGGCTAGCTAGCAAGGGATAAGAACGTTGCCAGCCAGTATGGCAATAGAACATTTATAATGAACGACTGGGTCCCGTCCATAGATATACGACGAACGAACGACCAGCCGGGTTGGGTAGCAACCCTTGATTTGTGTCGCGACTATAACTTGTGGAAGGTTGAAATAGTACGAATAAATTCCTCAAAATAAAGTTGTTTTATGAAAATATGTAAATCATTGTTTGAATATGTTTATAACTTGTTGTATAAAAGTGATAATGCCCTCGATGTCGAGGTATGGTTTGCCTCGACTTCATCCAAACACCAGCTTCTCAGGCATTATCACTTACCTAAACCACGGTCGTTCTCCTAGCATGCCTCTTTCAATACAAATGTACGATAATATAAAGACAACATCCACTACATGTCCAAAAGTATGTGTACACTGCTCATTGAACATCTAGTTTCAAAATCATTGGCATCAATATGGAGTTGACCCCCCTTATGCTGCTATAACAGCCTCCACTCTTCTGGGAAGGCTTTCCTCTAGATGTTGGAACATTGCTGCAGGGACTTGCTTCCATTCAGCCACAAGAACATTAGTGAGGTCGGGGACTGATGTTGGGCTAGCTCGGAGTCGGCGTTCCAATTCATCCCAAAGGTGTTCGATGGAGTTGAGGTCAGGGCTCTTTGCAGGCCAGTCAAGTTCTTCAACACTGAACTCGATAAACCATTTCTGTATGGACCACGCTTTGTGCACGGGGGCATTGTTATGCTGAAACAGGAAAGGTTTCTGTTACGACAAACTGTTACCAGAATGTTGGAAGCACAAAATCGTCTAGAATGTTATTGTATGCTGTAGAATTAAGTTTTCCCTTCACTGGAACTAAGGGGCCTAGCACAAACCATGAAAAACAGCCCCAGACCATTATTTATTCTCCACCAAACTTTACAGTTGGCACTATGCATTCGGGCAGTTAGCCTTTTCCTGACATCCGCCAGACCCAGATTCGTCCGTCGGACTGACCGATGGTGATGCGTGATTCATCACTCCAGAGAACACGTTTCCACTGTTCCAGAGTCCAATGGCGTTGACCTTTACACCACTCCAGCTGACGCTTGGCATTGTGCATGGTGATCTTTGGCTTGTGTGCAGCTGCTTGGCCATGGAAACCCATTTCATGAAGCTCCAGATGAACAGTTATTGTGCTGACATTGCTTCCAGAGGCAGTTTGGAACGCGGTAGTGAGTGTTGCAATCGAGGACAGACAACTTTTACGAGCTACGCACTTCAGCACTTGGCGATCCCGTTCTGTGAGCTTGTGTTGCCTACCTCTTCGCGGTTGAGCCGTTGTTGCTCCTAGACATTTTCACTTCACCATAATAGCACTTACAGTTGACCGGAGCAGCATCCTATGAAGGTACCACATTGAAAGTCACTGAGCTCTTCAGTACGGGCCATTCTACTGCCAATTTTTGCATTGCATGTCTGTGTGCTTTATTTTATACACCTGTCAGCAATGAGTGTGGCTGAAATAGCCAAATCTACTAATTTGAAGGGATGTCCAGATAGTGTTGTCCGTGTAGTGTATGTAAACCCTTTCCAGGCCTGTTTGGATAATGTATTGCACCATTCAGAGATGCACTTTGTAGCCGACTCTGTGAAGTAACCTGTTTCTGTTCTTACTGTGTGCATAAGGCCTAAGTGTAATAATTGTATTTTGGACACAAATCCTCAGCTCATTTGTGTGGTGAAATTTTTAGGGATTCTCCGAATATTTATGTGTACATCTGTGGTCGAGGTTATCGGGACAGTAGCCTATTACGTCAAGTCTTAAGTCGTTGGATAACAAAAGTAAGCTGTAATGATGAGAGTGTAAGACTGTTGACTATAAAAGTGTGCTGTTTTCTGTCAGTTTATACAGCTTGTGTCATAACAGGAGATCCAAGGCAGGTTGGAATAATTTGGATACAGGGAGGGGACAGGGAATCTGGTCACAATAGGGATGAAGTGGGCAAATAAGAGACACATTTTATTAGAAGCAACAAATATCGATCAGATAGTGATTGGATGACGACAACCACGTTAATGCAAGGTGTAAGCACGGTTAGTGTGCGTGCTTGAGTGCATGTGCAAAACAACGTGCGTATGTGTCTGTGTGTGTGCGCACATGTGCGTGCATGTTTTGCTTGCATACGTGCTTGTGCATATGTGTGTGTATATGTGTGTGTATATCTGTGTGTGTGTGTGTTACATGCCAGATGCGGCAATAGTGGCATAAGAGTGCAGTTAGGGGAGCTCTGCAGTGACCCCACGGCTCGAGGTCAGCCTCTGTCATGTGTAATTGTGTGAGGCCGCCCCAGTCATAACTTGTCAGAGGCGAGGAAAGCCAGGGATAGCCAGGCTGTGCTGGTAAGTGCTCCCAACGGGGGCCAGATTTGTGGGCAGAGCATAAATAACACTACTACTATCTGGCCTTTTTTCTGCTTCTTTTCTAAAAGAACCAGAAAAAACTATAGGAGTAAAGGTTACTCAGATGACTGATTGTGTTCCATTCAAGTCTTACGAGGAGTGTTTCCCCTTACTAGTATATGTAGGCGGGTCCCTTCCCGTTTAGATAGTCTCCTTTGCACCCTTGCCGAAAGAGCTGACGTTTTTGGGGGATGTTGGCAGCCTTTGCTGTTGATTTGGGGATCCTCCCACCTAAAAATAAAACAAATGGGAAATACTGAATAATTTTCAATGGAAATATAAACATACAGTCAAATCAAATCAAAGTTTATTTGTCACGTGCGCCGAATACAACAGGTGTAGACCTTACAGTGAAATGCTTACTTACAGGGTCTAACCAATAGTGCAAAAAAGGTATTACACCACAGTTTCCTTCTCTCTTCAGACATTTGAATAGATCTGATCTGAAATCAGTTCTGGAATAACCTGTGTCTCAACCCTTCCACCCATCCCACCTCCCCTCTATCCCTCTCTCCCTCCCTTCCTCGCATCCCCTCCACCCTTCCGCCCTCTCCCCTGCGCTAGCTAGCATCTCTCATTAACATGTTTAGCACGTCACGTGAAGCCTCTCGCTCTGGGTTCCACGAGGTCAGACACCAATCTGCTGAAACAACACAAACGTGGTAAACCCTGTTGAAAGAAAAAACTCATTTTCTCTCTCTCTCTTACACACGCATGCAGGCACACACACATACACTGCTCCCTGAAAGCCGAGAAGAAAACATGTAATTCCCAGACAGGTATGTCCTAATTAAGCTACAAGCCTTGCTCCTCTGCTTCCCCAATCAATGCTCTGATCCCGGCCAATGAGTTGGGGAGTTCACTAATGCATGCACAACCCGGGCTCACATAATGCCTCGCAAATATTCATTTCCTGAAACAAATCAAATAATTTGGAATTCAGTCAGGATTGATTAACATTTGGAGGCGGTGAAGTCGCGTGTGGCGTTAACGTGATCAATACCCATATAAACCATGATTGGGTGTGTGTGCTTACTTCTTAAACATATTCCCTCAATATCTTCTCACTTCTCTTCAGTTTTGGTACTTTTTTTGTTTAATTTTTTATTTAGCAGACACTCTTATCCAGAGCAACTTACAGTAGTGAGTGTATATTTGACATACTTTTTCCTACTAGTTTCGTACCATGATCTACCAACTGAGCAACATATGAGACTGTTGCATAAAAATGCTTTCTTGACATACGCTTGAACTTAGTCACCACAAAAGCCTCAATTGCCTTCTAGTTGAGTGTCCTTTATTTTCCTTTATTTTAACAGTACAAGGTAGCAGCAAATCCCTAAGCAATGAATCTAGTATTTCTTGATTTTCATCCCTCTCTCTTTGTAAAAAAGCAAACCCACAGTTGTTCGTTGTCGGGCTCCCACTTTGAAAAGCAAGCACTGTATTGAGACCTTCTAAAAGGCTTTCAGACTTTATCAAGCTGTAAAAGCACCAGATCTCCATGATGCCACTATTAATGGCCATTACTGATTCCGATTCAGGCTGCTGTTGATTAAAAAAGGAGTTTGGGGCGAAATTGTAGCTCTTGCCTTACATTCTCTCCCTTTTGCCTAACATTCAGAACGCTCTGGAAGTGAAGCCCCGATTCCGCCTCGATTTTAATACCCTGCTCCTACAGTTAACTGCCAAAATAAAGGAAACACCAACATAACATATCTTAATAGGACATTGGGCTACCACCAGCCGCCAGAACAAATTCAATGCGCCTTGGCATAGATTCCACAAGTGTCTGGAACTCGAAGGGATGAAGGGATGCACACACACACCCTTTAAACCCCCTATGCTCCTTTGAGACTCCTCGGTGCAGCCTAAACATAATGGGATGTTAATTGTTTAATTAACTCAGGAAACACACCTGTGTGGAAGCACCTGCTTTCAATTTACAGTACTTTCCATTGCTCATTTACTCAAGTGCCCTCCTTTATTTTGGCAGTTACCTGTACTTTGTAAAATGCTGGACCCTAGCACTTTCTGCTGATAAAGGTGTGATAATGGTAAAAAAAAACACACACATCATAATTGTGTTACAAGGGGGTCCTGAGAGAAATAATGGAGCCTAGTTCAGTGTGTTAGCAAAATACATTATGCATTCGATTTTTAGATTATGCTAATTTTCTGGGAATGAATACAGGTACAGCCTGTTTTAAACACTCCTTTCCATTAAATGTAGTGAAGATACTGTATGATAACCAAACCAGAGGTTGGAACCGGTTCAGGGAACACTATCAAAAACGGTAAAATAACCAACATATTAGAGGAACAGAACCAGAACTGAGAACGAAAGTGATCTATACTGTTCTGGAACAAAACCATTATTTTAAAAGCATGGGAACAGGTTAATAACGTTTTTTACATTCTGGGAGTTTTTTTCCCACAAAAAGAGCCTATGCACTATGCACACAATAAATAAACATATATACTACATTGCCATGTAAACAATACAGAGTTAGAGTCACTTTGTCACTTAAAAACGTATTCAAGTGTCTGCCTACCAGCTGAAAATCTTTGCCAGGGTGGGTGTAAGCTACCTGCCCGTACTACTCCCTCCGAAGCATAGTCTACTATAGCTACTTTCGTTACAAGCATGATTCAGAAATGATTCAGAAATGATTCAGATTTTTTACTTTTTCAATGATAGGTAAGGATACTATAGTTATCACATTTCACATTGGATTTATTAACTACAAAAATGTGTATTTTAATTCTGGTGCCGCTCTGTACACACAAGCCTGTTAACTAGCTAACTTAGCTACCACTGGTCTAGTTCAGGAAAATGCTACGTGGCATTATGTGTAATGTAATGGAACTGAGAGTCATGATCAAGGCCTAGCTCTGGTCCAACATTAGTTAAGCCAACTCTCCGATGTTCAAAGGTATTCAAAGTTCCTTCATAGAAGCCGCTCCTCCGTAGGTATAATTCTTTGGTCCAAATTCAGATAATGCATGTCATAACAACAAGATGCCCAGTGCCTCATGCCCCGCAAAATTTCAGTCGCATCTCAAACCCTACACCACACTTGTCTGTCTAATCAATTTGGAAAGTATTCAGACACCTCGACATTTTGTTACGTTACAGCCTTATTCTAAAATCAATTAAATAAAGAATTTTCCTTGTCAATCTACACACATTACCCCATATTGACAACGTGAAAACAGGATTTTAGATATTCTTCCAAATGTAATAAAAATAAAAAACAGAAATACCTTATTTACAGTGCCTTGCGAAAGTATTCGGCCCCCTTGAACTTTGCGACCTTTTGCCACATTTCAGGCTTCAAACATAAAGATATAAAACTGTATTTTTTTGTGAAGAATCAACAACAAGTGGGACACAATCATGAAGTGGAACAACATTTATTGGATATTTCAAACTTTTTTAACAAATCAAAAACTGAAAAATTGGGCGTGCAAAATTATTCAGCCCCTTTACTTTCAGTGCAGCAAACTCTCTCCAGAAGTTCAGTGAGGATCTCTGAATGATCCAATGTTGACCTAAATGACTAATGATGATAAATACAATCCACCTGTGTGTAATCAAGTCTCCGTATAAATACACCTGCACTGTGATAGTCTCAGAGGTCCGTTAAAAGCGCAGAGAGCATCATGAAGAACAAGTAACACACCAGGCAGGTCCGAGATACTGTTGTGAAGAAGTTTAAAGCCGGATTTGGATACAAAAACATTTCCCAAGCTTTAAACATCCCAAGGAGCACTGTGCAAGCGATAATATTGAAATGGAAGGAGTATCAGACCACTGCAAATCTACCAAGACCTGGCCGTCCCTCTAAACTTTCAGCTCATACAAGGAGAAGATTGATCAGAGATGCAGCCAAGAGGCCCATGATCACTCTGGATGAACTGCAGAGATCTACAGCTGAGGTGGGAGACTCTGTCCATAGGACAACAATCAGTCGTATATTGCACAAATCTGGCCTTTATGGAAGAGTGGCAAGAAGAAAGCCATTTCTTAAAGATATCCATAAAAAGTGTTGTTTAAAGTTTGCCACAAGCCACCTGGGAGACACACCAAACATGTGGAAGAAGGTGCTCTGGTCAGATGAAACCAAAATTGAACTTTTTGGCAACAATGCAAAACGTTATGTTTGGCGTAAAAGCAACACAGCTCATCACCCTGAACACACCATAACCAATGTCAAACATGGTGGTGGCAGCATCATGGTTTGTGCCTGCTTTTCTTCAGCAGGGACAGGGAAGATGGTTAAAATTGATGGGAAGATGGATGGAGCCAAATACAGGACCATTCTGGAAGAAAACCTGATGGAGTCTGCAAAAGACCTGAGACTGGGACGGAGATTTGTCTTCCAACAAGACAATGATCCAAAACATAAAGCAAAATCTACAATGGAATGGTTCAAAAATAAACATATCCATGTGTTAGAATGGCCAAGTCAAAGTCCAGACCTGAATCCAATCGAGAATCTGTGGAAAGAACTGAAAACTGCTGTTCACAAATTCTCCATCCATTCTGTTCTCCATCCAACCTCACTGAGCTCGAGCTGTTTTGCAAGGAGGAATGGGAAAACATTTCAGTCTCTCGATGTGCAAAACTGATAGAGACATACCCCAAGCGACTTACAGCTGTAATCGCAGCAAAAGGTGGCGCTACAAAGTATTAACTTAAGGGGGCTGAATAATTTTGCACGCCCAATTTATCAGTTTTTGATTGTTAAAAAAGTTTGACATATCCAATAAATGTCGTTCCACTTCATGATTGTGTCCCACTTGTTGTTGATTCTTCACAAAAAAATACAGTTTTATATCTTTATGTTTGAAGCCTGAAATGTGGCAAAAGGTCGCAAAGTTCAAGGTGGCCGAATACTTTCGCAAGGCACTGTAGTATTCAGACCCTTTGCTATGAGACTTGAAATTAAACTCAGGTGCATCCTGTTTCCATTGATCATTCTTGAGATGTTTTTACAACTTGATTGGAGTCCACCTGTGTTAAATTCAAATGATTGGACATTATTTAAAATGGCACACATCTGTTTATATATGGTCCCACAGTTGAATGTACATGTCAGAGCAAAAACCAAGCCATGAAGTCGAAGGAATTGCCCGTAGAGCTCTGAGACATGATTGTGTCGAGGCACAGGTCTGGGGAAGGGTACCAAAACATTTCTGCAGCATTGAAGGTCCCCAAGAACACAGTGGCCTCCATCATTCTTAAATTGAAGAAGTTTGGAAACACCAAGACTCTTCCTAGAGCTGACCGCCTGGCCAATCTGAGCAAATGGGGGAGAAGGACCTTGGTGAGGGAGGTGACCAAGAACCCAAATGAGCTCTAGAGTTCCTCTGTGGAGATGGGAGAAGCTTCCAGAACGACAACCATCTCTGCAGCACTCACCAATCAGGCCTTTAAAGTAGTGGCCAGACGGAAGCCACTCTTCAGTAAAAGCCACATGACAGCCTGCTTGGAGTTTGCCAAAAGGCACCTAAAGGACTCAATAAACATGGCACCATCTCTACGGTGAAGCATGGCGGTATCATGCTATGAGGATGTTTTTCAGCAGCAGGGACTGGGAGACTAGTCAGGATCGAGGGAAAGATGAACGGAGAAAAGTACAGTGAGATCCTTGATAAAAGGATCCCTGCTCCAGAGCGCTCAGGATCTCAGACTGGGGTGTAGGTTCACATTCCAACAGGACATCAACCTAAGCACACAGCCAAGACAACGCAGGAGTAGCTTCCGGACAAGTCTCTGAATGTCCTTGAGTGGCCCAGCCAGAGCTCCGACTTGAACACAATCGAATATCTCTGGAGAGACCTGAAAGTAGCTGTGCAGCAACGCTCCCCATCCAACCTGACAGAGCTAGAGAGGATCTGTAGAAAATAATGGGGTAAACTCCCCAAATACAGGTGTGTCAAGGTTGTAGCGTCATATCCAAGAAGATATGTAATCGCTGCCAAAGACGCTTCAACAAAGTAAAGTGTCTGAATATTTGTAAAATGTGAATGTGATATTTCAGTTTTTTATTTTTAATAAATTTGAGGTATTGTGTGTAGATTGTTGAAGAAAATGTAATCCATTTAAGAATAAGGCTGTAATGTAACCAAATATGAAAAAATTCAAGAGGTCTGAATACTTTCCGATATCTACATAGTTTGCCCGCTCCATAGCAAGCTGCTCTATCCATTGGTGAAGTAATTTAATGTTAAGCTAAATGTAAATCAATGTATATTTCAGAGGTTTATAAAGGAACAGAAAGGAACAATACAAACTGTAACTTTCTTTGGTTTGAACCGGGTCAGAACTTTTTTTGCTGGTCAGAACAGTGGAACGGAACGAAAAAAATAATAAACACAAACGAAAAGATTGGAAAATAATTTTGCTTCCAACCCCAGACACAAACAGACAAAAACATTGCTACATCAACTTCCTAACAGTTTCAGGAACTGCTACGTTGGTGTGTAGACTGTACTACAATCCCATCCACTAAAAAACTGATGAGAAGTGGAGGCCTATCCAACGCAACCATAATGTCTGTTCGGATGCAGTAGAATTTAACGCAATCTTAACTCACACTATAGACGACAGGCAGAGAGTACTACAGCGAATGTCCTGTAATCTTTGTCTGCTTTCATCAACACACTGTCCAGCTTTAGTGGGCCACACTGAGCAGACAGATGCCCTGTAAAGTTTTCTTATGAAAAAATATCCTCTTCCCTTCTTCCCTCTCCTTCTTTCCTCCTCTTCTTTCCGCCGGGTGTGATTTAAGCGCGAATGAGCTATTGATGTTGGTGCAGGGAGAAACCGTTGCGCTCCCTCTATCCTAGGCCTTATTACAAGCCTGTCAGTTTATTATAAAACATTAGGAAAGCAGAGGGACACTTGTAGTTACTGTCTTATCGATCGTCGGGATAGATTCCGTGATTTAGTGGCAGACACCTCTGCCATATCTCCAACATTCTCGGCCCTCCCATTAAGCTCCGGTGCTTTCCTTGCGCGGCTATTGATGTATCAACATTAACAGTTACAAGCAGCTACAGAAAATCAATGCTCAACTTTTATTACCAGGGCTGCATAAGGCTGTGTTTGCCTCCCGGTTAGACCCCTGCATCACCTCTAAGCCCCTAGGACATGCTCCCGACAAGTCAGATGCTTCCTAAGTGATATGTGCACTATGGTTGGCCGATGTCAACCGTTGTCCTATTGTGATTATTATCTCATTTACATAAGTATTCACACCCCTGAGGCAGTACTTTGTAGAAGCACCTTTGGCAGTGATTACAGCTGCGAGTCTTTCTGGGTATGGCTCTAAGAGATTTCCACACCTAGATTGTGCAACATTTTCCCATTATTCTTTTCAAAATTCTTCAAGCTCTGTCAAATTGGTTGTAGATCATTGCTAAACAACCATTTTCAGGTCTTGCCATAGATTTTCAAGCAGGTTTAAGTCAAAACTGTAACTCTGACCACTCAGGAACATTCACTGTCTTCTTGGTAAGCAACCCCAGTATAGATCTGGCCTTTTGTTTTAGCTTATTGTCCTGCTGAAAGGTGAAATCATCTCCCAGTGTCTGTTGGAAAGCAGTGTGAACCAGGTTTTCCTCTAGCCTGTGATTAGCTCTATTACGTTTCCTTTTTATTCTAAAAAACTCTTGTCCTATAGACTTTCATTATTGTTATTTTTAAAAGCAGCAACTTTAGAGCACACCTTAGGCTAGAATATTTGGGAAATAAGCAACTGTTCATAACTGTAACTTGTCTTAAAGCATTTATGATAGGCCTAGTAGAAGGATGGTTATTGGTTTTCAACCTTTCATGGAAGGATTTTCCCAGTCTGCATGGATAATTTCTTTCTTAATAAGAAACTTGTCAAAGTGTATATTGTCTGCTCTCTCTCATTATTAGTACCCTCGCTACCTTTTACTTTTAGGCTATTCAAACAACTTTTTTAGAGATAGAACTTCGTTCTTTACTGCACGGTGCCAGTCAAGTTCAAATACTCTAAACCATGGGTAGGTAACCCTGTTCCTGGAGTGCCGCAAGTACTGCAGCATTTTGTTCCAACTAGGCACCACACCTGACCAACTGAGTTAATTGATCAGTTCAATCCCTAAATTCAACACACCTGGTCCTCCAGGTCGGTTAAATCAAAAACATGAAGTGCCTGCGGTACTCCAGGACCAGAGTTGCCTACCCCTGCGCTAAACCATCGTCTGTCACATCATGATGTTGTCACCATCGACTGTCAATCATCATCGATAGACAATGCTATCATAATATCTATATATTATAATACCTATTCTTCTGGTGGGGCCTTCTGGGCCTCTGTTCACAGGATGCACGTTTGCATGAGAACATGAGAGAACAACATTGCAGGGAAACAAATAAACATACAAACATATTTGCAAGGCTGGATTTTTTTAAGGCCAGCATTTCTTCTCTCCCAGGTGCTTGTTTGCAAGGCATTTGGCCATATTTAAGTGTTTATGTGTAACTTTTCCACACCAACTTCTCTTCAAACCCACCCTGCCTCTAACAAAAATTAGGGAGAAATATTGAAATAATCACTCCTCCTAACCCCGAGCTGTCTATCACCTGAATTGAAGCGGATTCATTTGAAGCGGATACCTAAACAGGAACAGTAGTGCATAAGGAGGAGAGCGTGGGCCCACTCAAACATTTATGAGCGCTGCGCAGGTCCTGCTGGGACAAGCAGACCGCTCGCAACGCCTCTCATTCCCGATCAATGGACTTAAGTTCATTACACACACAAGCCGTCCAACGCCTAGCGCGTGTGTGTTTGTGCATGTGTGTAGGGAGGAGGGGGGTCCTGTAGTGGCCCTATAGAGCAGCATCAGAATAGTTCTTTACATGACTGGAGGTCCCTGTAGCCCCAGCTTGAGGTTATCATTATGTACAGTACATGGTATGCGCTACGATGCTAATGTTTCACAATGGGTGCAGCAGCAGCGCTATTATAGCCAATGCGCTAGCTTCTGCTCTCCATCAATTATCGGCTGAGGCCTGCCAGGGCATGGAGGAGAGGACAGGCTACCCAGGGCCCAGTGGAGAGCAGGGGGCAAAATAAATGTAAATAATAAATAATAAATGTAAATAGTAAACAAAATTGTACAATGCTAGCTATTTTGAAACAATGATTTTTGTTTTAATTTTATTGTTTTACATTATCTGATGTTAACTAGTCAGAATGTTTTACCCACTTGAAGCAAATAATTCAAACCTACTTTTTTAAAACAAAAATGTGATTATCTTGGAAAAAACCTTGTACATTCATGAAACCGGTACACTTATCATCTCACATTATCTAGTCAGAATTTCTAACCCCATTGGAAGCAGATAATATGACCTATTTTTATTTAAATTAATTAAATTATCTCAGCTCAGCGCCTGGTGATCTTGTGGATATATTTATATACTTGTGGGAGAAAACTGGTATATAAACTTTGTATTTTACGGCATATGTCCTCTCCCAGGAGTATAGTGTCAGGTAGCATGGCCGATGTAAGGAGAGAGAAAGAGCAACTGCCACGGTCAGAATCCGTATTGATCAGTAAGCCAGCCAGGCCTTATTTAAACATTGCACACAAACACAGATAAGGAGTTACACAAGCCCTCCATAAAGAGCTGTCATTTCTCCATCGATCCCTCCCAGGGATTTCTGTGCCGTGGCCATCTATAAAGCTGTCTCTGTCACACCCACACGAGTATGTACGCACACACACACACACACACACACACACACACACACACACACACACACACACACACAGGCCTGCATGCACGCACACACACGCACAGAGAAATGCACACGCGTATTCTGCACACATACGCACACAAACACAAACGTACACAGACACAATCTCTCACACACTGCAACAGTCAGGCCAAAGGCAGCCGTGGCCTCAGGGGCTGCTGTAGCATAACCCAGGTCTAATGCACAAAAACCACATCGGCAATGAAATAGACCAATCAGATCAAGCGTTAACCGGGCGATATCAGACGGCCACATAGCAGATGTTTTTGGCTGTGTTGAAGGTGAAACTGTGTTGGAGATGTCAAGTCGGTCAGCAGCTGCTCTTGTGATCATTGTCACGAAGCCACACCCGCCTCACTTGCCACACCCCCACCCCGCTCTCAAATTGAAATCCTCAAATCCTCACTGAGGTGTAGATTGCATCTCACATTCCAGTGTTCGAACTTGTGCAACCAGTGGCAATGTCCAATTTAGGTATTATGCCAAAACAACCACTATGCGGATGTCAGCTAAAGCGGATCTGATTGAATAGAGAGGCAAGTCTTTCAATCATTTGTCAAGCCCGATAAATGTGACTGGTAGCCATTTACATTTGTGCAAATATTAGCTGATAGTATTTGTGCATTATTCATTATTGTACATTATGAATTGTTTGAATAGTCATTAGCGTAATTTGACTGTCATAATTTGACAGTAAAAAAGTTCTCTCCGAAACATGAAAAGTTTGCATATGGAGACAGATGAGTGCTAATATTATGTAAAGGAGTAGAGTACAACAGCATACGAGAACTATTGCGTCATGATCATTATTACAAAAACGCATACTGACGCTTGTAGACTGAAATTCAGACTGCCTGTTTGCTAGCGACAAAAGCCGTGATGTAAAATAAGTTGTTTATTTAAGGAATTTTCCTAACGTGATGCGTCACCTGGTGCATCACAAATCGGCACCCTGGCATCAAGTCCCTGCCAGCTGGCGTGTGCCACCATGGCCTGCCCAGTGAGTGCCCACCCTGGGTGATTGTATATAAGGGCATCCATGTGGCCAATGTGATGTGAGCTATGGCAGTCAGGTGGCCGGATACTGCTTCCCTTTGCTCTTTGTGCTGGTCGGCTCATGACGGATCCCTCTCACAATGTGGTTATAGGATCCCGGCAGAGAACAGAGAAGGACCAGCGGTAACTGGAGACAGTGATTAAATGGTTTAAGCACAGATGATCCGACAGGTGCTCTAGTCGTGTCTCTTTTTCTCTGGACGCACACACTTGCGCACAGATGCACACGCACACACACACATACACACACACTTGTGCATACTTACACACACACCTCCTCCTGCCTTGCCCCGCTTGTGCTAGTGTATTTAAAGTAACAAAGCCGTCTGTGGAGCTCACTGTCTTCTCACCCCCCTGTGGAAAAAATCTCCACATCACTCTTCGGTGAGTGTAACCTAAACCTGCAGGCCGGGGCAAGTGTTGGAAACAAGGGCCAGGAGGGCCAAGAGGGAGAGACGCATTTAGACAAAGGGGGTATCAATCAATCAAAACACAGTGAGAGCCAAAATGGACACCCTTGGTTGTCAAAATGGTTGACTGTTGGTAAGGTTAGAGGTCGCAGGGAGGACAAAAGCCATGACATGTGTCCATCGACGGAATAATGCAACTTTATATCATTTTAATGGGGGTACCAGGTGCCCGCCAGGAGTCTGGTCTAGTGCTAGAGTTGCCGACTTCGAACTAACACATTGCCCCTCTATGTGGGGGGCTCGAGTCCTGAGTCTACCACTTTCTTTGTTGTATTTCTCCCACTTGCCTCTCCCTCATCCTCTCATTCATATCTCTCTGTTATTAAAATCGACCACACATGCTGTGGTGGCACCTGCCATGGATGTCATTGGTGTCCACAGGCATTTTTGATCCCAGGCATTCTTTAAAAGTGTAGGAGTGTTCACTTCAATACTGTGGCCAGTGTTATAGGATATATAAATAAGAGAGTTTCCTCTGCCAAGTTGTCAGCACTGTTACGCCCTCTTTCTGAACCCTAATTCCTGATAGAGATTCTTTCAACCCACTGTCTTCGCTATTGCATATCACCAGTGCGAAACTGTTCTGATCGGGGAAATTATTTCAGACAGCTTTGCGAGTCTTTTTCCCTTCAATGCTGCTTCCGACAACCAATCGATAACAAAGCATTAGACGGATGCACCTGTTTTGAATAAGACTGATTGCCTCAATATTGTGTTCTTTCTCCTCCCGTTTATTCCGTTTCATTATTATTTCCACCCTTTGGTACATGAGAAAGATTCAATGAAGCAATGCTCTTGTAAATCAAGCCGACTTTGACAGGCAACACAAAAACAGTGTGTGCCCAGTGGGATGCCATGTTACTTATTGCCATGTTACGACAGCTGCTAACATAGCCAAATAAATGAACCTCCAATCTACACTGACAGAGGAGTAAAATCACAGAGAGAGAGAGAGATTAAAGGGGTGATGAAGATAAAAACCCAATTCTGTAGTCAGCACTCTGTCTGTTCCATCATCAAACAGGGGAGTCAGGAAGAAGACGGGAATGGAAGGTGTGAAGATAGAGGGAGTGAGAAAAAAACGAGGGAAAAATGACACTATGGATTAACTGTCCTTCACACAGAAAATATACATCCCCCGGCACTCTTGTTGAATTATCAATTCAAATTTTGTCCGAAAAAGAATGAAAGAAATATATTGATGGGAGCTCGGCTTTAATGGTCTCATTAGGTGTCGAGGTTTCCACTCTGGGCGGGATTTCTACTGCTCCAGGAGTTTAGAAGGAGAGGGGGATACTTGACCCCCCAATGATTTTCTGTCACTTTATCATAAACAAGGAGGTTTTGACGTGCCCCCGCTCACTCTCGCATGCATGTAATTAGCAGGGCCGTAAAAGTACATGCTGAATGCAAACCAGTTACTCCCCTCACCAGCGCCAGCAGTACCATCACCAGAACCAGCTACCCATCAGCAAAAGAGAAGGGGAGGAGAGGGAAAAGATGGAGAAGAGTAAAGGAGAGGAGCTGACCAGTCTGTTGTTTGTTGTTCATATGAACTCCTCAAAGCTTTAAAGACAGACAAAACACAGGTTACATCAGAGAGACAACCAAATTTACAACACCTTTAGTACATTTATTTGACCTACTTTTATTATTTCTTTCTTTTCAAATGTCGTATGCTTCTGTCAATTCCATCGCTCCAAACTGCCTAGCATGTGCTTCTTTTCAGAATGACTCACTGTATATTAACTCTAACCATGAAGTGCTAAAAAACCAAAAAAAAACATGAAGTGCTAGCTAGCTGTGTTAGCTCTAGGGGTTAACAGCTCATTGAATTCTGATTGCATTATATAGGTGAAAGAGCACAGGCCTGGGAGTGTGGCTGTGCCCTTTGAGGTCAACTCATTGAAAGGCATTTGGTTCCGCCTGGAGGGGGGCTTTAAAAAGTGGCAAAGGAGACCAGAAGGGTTGAGGAAAGGGGCTCATGGGCCCTGCGTTTTGGTTAATCATGTCACATGACCTGGATTTTAAAGCAAACTGCCCCCTTTTCTTCTTATGTCACCATCCTCAGACAATTGCTTTCATTTTTGGGCCAATTCTAATTTCTGTAATAAAGGTAAAAATCCAGGTCATGATTAACCAAAACACAGTCACCTACTCATGGCTAATACAACCCCTTAGTGTCTGCTTTCACAGTGGTGTGCCCTACCTGCCTCTGTATAGCCACTTTACAACACTGTTACTGCAGTGTGGTTTGGATAGAATTTCACCCCAGTCATGAACTGGCAAAAAAAGCATGAAGCCTTGACCTGTAGTGGAAACAGAGAGAGAGAGAGAGACAGAGGGAGACAGACAGAGGGAGATTAATTAACAATCCACCAATGCAAATTGCAGGTGTGTGTGCACTTACATGAATGTACCAAACACACTGTGCAATCTTCTGTTTGTTTGGTTTGACATACTAGATTAGTCACCATTGTGAAAAAGCTCTCGCCTGTGTCCATTTTCATGATTTCACGATGTTCTCGTGATTATTCTTGTGGATATAACCCCTCTGCCTCTGAATGTCCTCCACTGCCCTAGCACTTAATAACGCCGACATCGTCATGCCACAGACAGAATCAATGGATGTAAATGCATTTCCCTTCACCTTAGGATCAGACCCTAGTGCATTTCAGCTAGCATAAGTAACAAGACGGCTCTGTGATCCGCCGGCGAGCCTTGTCTCTCTTGTTTATTTAATCAGACCTAAGGCGCTTTTCCTGTCCTCTCTGCGTCTTCGGAGCACCTGACGAGCTCGCCAACCAACCGACCCGTCCTTGGGCGACGGGACCTGCCTCCTCGGCTACCTGCTTAGTAACAACAACTGCCGCCGGTTTTAAGTCAGATTTTACTTAATATATCCCCGAATGGACGCCGTTCCTGTTTAATTCTCTTTCATAGCCGCCCGGCGCAGGTCCCGGCGGTCTTCGAGGTTGACGAGGGGCGAGCCTTCATGCCTTATTCTGACACATAAAAGCCTGTCCCCACTGGCTCATCAACAGGCCAATCACACATCCCCCCCCCACTCGAAAGAACAAGGAAGTGTTGTGACGTAATGCTAATGCATCATTGATGCATCATTGATGCTAATTTTATTTATTTACATGTTATTTCACCTTTATTTAACCAGGTAGGCTAGTTCTCATTTACAACTGCGACCTGGCCAAGATAAAGCATAGCAGTGTGAACAGACAACAACACAGAGCTACACAGGGAGTAAACAATAAACAAGTCAATAACACAGTAGAAAAAAAAATGCAACACTGTCTGGTTGTGTGTGATTGAATTGGGTATTGGTGTCATTTTGAGGACCAGTATAGTGTTTTAGAAAGTGCTTTCTCGAGTGCTTTCCCAAATGTCTCATTCAACCCCTCACTTCTCCTGTCCTTTCCTTTCCCTTCCTCTCCTTCTCTCTTCAACTCCTCTGCCTGCTCCTCTCCAGCCATTTCACTGTAAAGAAGAAAATATAATAGCCAGACAGCCATACACACCCTTAAATCTTTATTGCAGATCGAAATGCATCTCAGTTTGATAATGGCCCAATCGCGATAATGGCCCAATCGCGATGGCCTATTTATCCCCCTGTACTTACGCTGAATGTTTGGCGCTATCTGTTAGCTTAGCTAGACGTGACTACAGAATGCATGGCACTAGCGAGCCATTAGCTTAGCTAGCCGTTAGCTTAGCTACTCTACGGTGAATTCCTTCAAATAACCTATTAATGTCAAGAGGCACACTGCTCCAGTTTCCCTGTTTTAGTCTTAGATGTGGAAACTGAGTGAATTATCCCAGTGGGAATTGGAGGAAACAAGGAAGTGTAGAGCTCCAGGGATCAGGGAAATCCATTCAGTAGATAGAAATATAGATAGGGAACATGGTGCTGTGAAAGGAAGGAGAATCTATGGTAGAACACACACGTCAGTTGAGTATTGATGAGGTCTGAGTAGGACGTGTGGTATTCGCGGTGAAAGACAGTGTGTGTGTGTGTGTGTGTTTCAATGAGTGGGTATGTGTGTTTCAGTGAGTGGGTGTGTGTTAATGCATATTTGTGTGTGTATGTATGTTTGAAATAGAGAAAGAACATCAACAGAAATTCACAAATTTCAACAAAAAATGTCTCAACACTTCCATTCAGTGGGTACAAACATAGGGTGTGTGTACAGTATTATACAATCGGTGGGTCTAATTAAAAACACATTCCAGACGGTGTCTGTTCCACATGTTACCACCGTCTAAATCTATGACGTTAAAATGCCTATTTACTCTGTTGGATCTGACTGTCTGGAGTCGGACAAGACATATCAAATCAAATCAAATCAAGGTTATTTGTCACATGCGCCAAATATAAAACCTTACAGTGAAATGCTTACTTACAAGCCCTAACCAACAGTACAATTTTTAAGTAAAAAAATTGGTATTAGGTAAACAATAGATTAGTAAAGAAATGTAAAAAATAAACACAACGCAAATAGTCCGGGGTAGCCAATGTGCAGGGGGCACTGGTTAGTCGGGCTAATTGAGGTAATATGTACTTGAATGGATAGTTAAAGCATTTCTCAGCCAGTTGAAATCATGAATCAGCTGGCATCATTTTTTATGGATATATACTAAGAAATGTCAATTGAAAAAATGGTAAAACGAAACAAAGTGCAGCTAGTTTGCAGTCTTTCCAGCTTCAGTTTAAAGTGTTTGTGTTAGCTGTGTTGTTGGCTAGCTCGTCTGTTCAAGTGAGCACATTTTTTTATGCCAGGCAAAATCCCGCCTCATTAGCTCATTGTTATGGATGTATCCAAATAAATGTCACTAGAAAACAGCTTAAACAAATGCAAATGCAGCTACTTTACTGTTATTCTGGCTTCGCTTTTTGACGTGACTGTAAATTAGCCGTAATTGGCTAGCTAGCTAGCAAGGGATAAGTACATTGCCAGCCAGTATGGCAATGGAACATTGAGAGTGAACGACTGGCCAATATATTCTTCAAACACCAGTTTCTCTGGCATTATCACATAACTACTCACCTAGTGACTCAGCAGTAGAAGTATTAACAAACTGGCCCATAGAGTTGACCGGGCGGCCATTGCCCCCTCTTACTGCCCTGTCCAGCATCAGCACACACACACACACACACACACACACACACACACACACACACACACACACACACACACACACACACACACACACACACACACACACACACACACACACAAAATCCCCCCCCCGCCCTCCAACGCACACATACTCCCCCTCCCCTCCCCTCCCCTCCCCTCCCCTCCCCTCACACAACCAACCCATCCACAGGTGTGGCATTCCCAGGGCCTACCTCTCCCCACATCAGTGATGGGGTCACTGGGTTCCCTGACAGGACTGCCCCACCAGTCTGATTGGAACCTTCCTGAAAGTCAGGTGAGCAGGTTAATGATGAATAAAGGGGAGATTGATGGCAGTGGCTTGGGAGATAGCGGACAGACTGAGATAGGGGGATAATACAGTGATATATCATATCCTACAATGCGGTGATAGCCTAGTAGTAGTAAAACAATCTCTGTATAGAGAGGTCATGTAAACCCTAACAGGGAATTGGACGATCTAGCCAAAGTCCCGCCCCCTGAATGGCTCTTAACGGATTGGCTCATTGTTCACTCACGTGTTTAGTTGGACACACGCCACTGTTACAAGTTATGTATTGACAGTCATTTTTTGTGACTAAAGGATTAATGATTAGGTAGTGAGTATCATATTTGCTTGTGATGCACGAGTTGATTACTAGAGTCATTACTCTTTCTCTCTTGATCTGCTCTGTTCTTCTGTCCTTTATTGTTACATTCATATGTTCTGCCATGTTCGTATTGTTTTATTTCACTGTAGAGCCCTCAGTCCCGCACAACATGCCTTAGATAGCAATTTTGTCCCACCCACACACATGCAGAGACCTAACCGGGCTTAACTGGTGCCTCCAGAGACGAAACCTCTCTCATCGTCACTCAACGCCTAGGTTTACCTCCACTGTACTCACATCCTACCATACCATTGTCTGTACATTATGCCCTATTCTACCACGCCCAGAAAACTGCTCCTTTTATTCTCTTTCCCCAACGCACTAGACGACCAGTTCTTATAGCCTTTAGCCGTACCCTTATCCTACTCCTCCTTTGTTCCTCTGGTGATGTAGAGGTTAACCCAGGCCCTGAAGCCCCCAGTTCCACTCCTATTCCCCAGGCGCTATCATTTGTTGACTTCTGTAACCATAAAAGCCTTGGTTTCATGCATGTTAAGAAGCCTCCTCCCTAAGTTTGTTTTGTTCACTGCTTCAGCACACTCCGCCAACCCTGATCTCCTAGCCGTGTCTGAATCCTGGCTTAGGAAGGCCACCAAAAATTCAGAAATTTCCATCTCCAACTACAACACTCAATCTCACACAAATTATCAAGGAACCTACCAGTTACAACCCTAAATATGTAAACACGAGCACCCTCATAGATATCATCCTGGCCAACCTGCCCTCTAAATGCACCTCTGCTGTTTTCAACTAGGATCTCAGCAATTACTGCCCCATTTCCTGTGTCCATAAAGGGTCCGCGGTCAAACAACCACCCCTCATCACTGTCAAACGCTCCCTAAAACACTTCAGCGAGCAGGCCTTTCTAATCGACCTGGCCCGGGTATCCTGGAAGGATATTGCCCTCATTCCGTCAGTAGAGGATGCCTGGTTATTCTTTAAAAGTGCTTTCCTCACCATCTTAAATAAGCATGCCCCATTCAAAAAATGTAGAACTAAGAACAGATATAGCCCTTGGTTCACTCCAGATTTGACTGCCCTTGACCAGCACAAAAACATCCTGTGGCGTACTGCATTAGCATCGAATAGCCCCCGCGATGTTATGCAACTTTTCAGGGAAATTAGGAACCAATATACACAGGCAGTTAGGAAAGCAAAGGCTAGCTTTTTCAAACTGAAATTTGCATCCTGTAGCACAAACTCCCAAAAGTTCTGGGACACTGTAAAGTCCATGGAGAATAAGAGCACCTCTTTCTCAGCTGCCCACTGCACTGAGGCTAGGTAACACTGTCACCACCGATAAATCTACGATAAACTATAATTTCAGTAAGTATTTTTCTACGGCTGGCCATGCTTTCGACCTGGCTACGCCTACCCCAGTCAACAGCTCTGCAACCCCCACAGCAATTTGCCCAAGCCTCCCCCATTTCTCCTTCACCCAAATCCAGATAGCTGATGTTCTGAAAGAGCTGCAAAATCTGGACCCAAACAAATCAGCTGAGCTAGACAATCTGGACCCTTTCTTTCTAAAATGATCCGCCGCAATTGTTGCAACCCCTATTACTAGCCTGTTCAACCTCTCTTTCGTATCGTCTGAGATCCCTAAAGATTGGAAAGCTGCCGCGGTCATCCCCCTCTGCAAAGGGGGAGACACTCTAGACCCAAACTGTTACAGACCTATATCTATCCTACCCTGCCTTTCTAAAGTCTTCGAAAGCCAAGTTAACAAACACATCACCGACCATTTCGAATCCCACCGTACCTTCTCTGCTATGCAATCTGGTTTCCGAGCTAGTCATGGGTTCACCTCAGCCACACGCAAGGTCCTAAATGATACCATAACCACCACCGATAAAAGACAATACTGTGCAGCCGTCTTCATCGACCTGGTCAAGGCTTTCGACTCTGTCAATCACCGCATTCTTATCGGCAGACTCAATAGCCTTGGTTTCTCAAAAGACTGCCTCGCCTGGTTAACCAACTACTTCTCAGATAGAGTTCAGTGAGTCAAATCAGATGGCCTGTTGTCCGGACCTCTGACAGTCTCTATGGGGGTGCCACAGGGTTAAATTCTTGGGCTGACTCTTTTCTCTGTATACATCAATGATCAATTCTTGCTGCTGGTGATTCTCTGATCCACCTCTACGCAGATGATACCATTCTCTATACTTCTGGCCCTTCTTTGGACACTGTGTTAACAAGCCTCCAGATGAGCTTCAATGCCATACAACACTCCTTCTGTGGCTTTCTGTGCATCTGTGCTCTTAAATGCAAGTAAAACTAAATGCATTCTCTTCAACCGATCGCTGCCCGCACACGCCCGTCCGTCTAGCATCACTACTCTGGAATGTTCTGACAACTACAAATACCTAGGTGTCTGGTTAGACTGTAAACTCTCCGTCCCAGACTCACATTAAGCATCTTCAATCCAAAATTAAATCTAGAATTGGCTTCCTATTTCGCAACAAAGCATCCTTCACTCATGCTGCCAAACATACCCTCGTAAAACGGACTATTCTACCGATCCTTAACTTCGGCGATGTAATTTACAAAATAGCCTCCAACACTCTACTCGGCAAATTGGATGTAGTCTTTCACAGTGCCATCCGTTTTGTCACTAAAGCCCCATATACTAACCACCACTGTGACCTGTATGCTCTCGTTGGCTGACCCTCGCTTCATATTTTTCGCCAAACCCACTGGCTCCAGGTCATCTATAAGACTTTGCTAGGTAAAGGCCTGCACTATCTCAGCTCACTGGTCACCATAGCAGCACCCACCCATAGCATGCGCTCGGCAGGTATATTTCACTTGTCATCCCCAAAGCCAACTCCTCCTTTGGCTGCCTTTTCTTCCAGTTCTCTGCCGCCAATGACTTGAACGAATTGCAAAATTGACTGAAGCTGGAGTCTTAAATCTCCCTCACTAACTTTAAGCATCAGCTGTGAGAACAGTTTACCGATCATTGCACTTGTCCACATCCCATCTGTAAATAGCCCACCCAACTACCTCATCCCCATATTGTTATTTATTTTTTTGCTCCTTTGCACCCCAGTATCTCTCCTTGCACATTCATCTTCTGCACATCTATCACTCCAGTGTTAATTGCTAAATTGTAATTATTTTGCCACTATGGCCCATTTATTGCCTTACCTCCCTAATCTTACTACATTTGCACACACTGTATATAGATTTTTTATTGTGTTATTGACTGTACGTTTGTTTATCCCATGTGTAACTCTGTGATGTTTTTGTCACACTGCTTCGCTTTATCTTGGCCAGGTTCTCAACTGGCCTACCTGGTTAAATAAAGGTGAAAAAAATAAATAATGATAATAATCATATATATATATATATATATATATATATATATATATATATATGTATATGTATATGTTTGGTAAATAAAACTACAGCAGAAATGGACCCCCCTATTCTGAATGAATCCAGGCAGAGCTAATCCAATGTAATTAAAAGGCATTGCGGCATATTGAGAGGCTGTACAGTGTGTGTGTGTGTGTGTGTGTGTGTGTGTGTGTGTGTGTGTGTGTGTGTGTGTGTGTGTGTGTGTGTGTGTGTGTGTGTGTGTGTGTGTGTGTGTAGTGTAGTGTAGTGTAGTGTAGTGTAGTGTAGTGTAGTGTAGTGTAGTGTAGTGTAGTGTAGTGTAGTGTAGTGTGTGTGTAGTGTAGTGTGGGGTCGTCAGGCTCCAGCGTGGATCGCAAGTCAAACGAAACAATATATTCCACGGGACCTCAGGGTTTCCATCTGAGTGCTGTGCACGGCGCTGGAGCACACTGAGCCTGTTTCATGTGAAAAAAAGTTGATAATTAGTCCCTTAGTGACTCAATGGAGGGATTGAGGAGTAGAGTAGGAGGAGAGACTTACGGTGGTACTTAGCTCCAACCTGACATTTGGGCTAGTGTTAATCAGAATGACTCAACCATACAATTCCATCACCCTACTCCCTTTATCGCCATAGCATCATCAAACCCTCTTTTTCGCTGCCGATAAATTACTATCGAAAATGGGGATAATTCCTTTTGCGGCAAACCTGTGTTTTTGTTTGCAGGGGAAAAGAGATCAAGCTATTGTCATCGAACATCAGTGTGCTTTTTGAGCCCCTTTCATTATTTTTTCAAAAGGAGCCTGATAATAATTAGCAATTAAAATGTGCCTTTTTTTGCCTCATCTTTCTCTAATTAGCATGACAGAGACATTGGGCTGTTCATCTCTGTAGTTTTGGGTCTCACACACACATACACACACACCCCACAAACACAAACACGCACGCACACAGAGAAAAGTCTTACCATGAAACCATGGCAACATATCATGTGTCTTGTTTTGCCAGTGATCGCAGCTAACCCTGTCATGTCTCCTCTAAATCAATGAAATCACATTTTATCAATGGACAGAAGAAATTGTAATCGATAAACAGACAATGACATCATATTGTCAATATAGATTGTACATTTTCTACATATATTCAAAATAGTCAGTATTGCTATTGTCAGTATTGCTATGTCCTCATCAAGGAAACATGTGTTGTGTTTATTAGGCACCAAATGTAAGAGAATAGATTGAAACATCTGGACTTGTCCAATAACAACCCCTTGTTCTCTCTCAAATACTTGATGTATCACATATGGGGGATTCACCAGTATCACCAATACTCTCAGAAGGACCTATCAAAAGCATCTGTTGGAGACAGACCGGTAGAGCGACAAATGAGGTGAGCCCCTCACCTCCTAATAAGGAGCCACTCTCTCACCCTCTGGTCATTCTCACTTCTCTTCCTCATAAAGAACATTACTCTCCAGCTCTCCCGACGACTGGATCCCTGGATCCCTGTTTTCCTGCTTAACTGCTCACAAGTGAACCGTGAAGGACATCGCTGCCGAGCGTAGGTCTTCAGACTCTGTCGAGAGGTTGACCGAAAGGTTTTTGCTTTATGTAGAAATGTATTTTCTACTTCTCAGTCTCCAGTTGCAAGAAAAAAGTATGTGAACCGTTTGGAATTACCTGGATTTCTGCATGAATTGGTCATAAAATTTGATCTGATCTTCATCTAAGTCACAACAATAGACAAACACAGTCTGCTTAAACTAATAACACACAAACAATTATTTGTTTTCACATCTTTATTGAACAGACTGTGTAATTATTCACAGTGTAGGGTGCGCAAAGTATGTGAACCCTTGGATTTAATTGATGGTTCACCCTCCTTTGGCAGCAATAACCTCAACTAAACATTTTCTGTAGTTGTATTTTAGACCATTCCTCTTTACAGTTCAGCAATATTCTTGGGATGTCTGGTGTGAACTGCTCTTTTGAGGTCATGCCACAGCATCTCAATCAGGTTGAGGTCAGGACTGACTGGGCTACTCCAGAAGACGTATTTCATTCTGTTGTTGATTTACTTCTGTGTTTTGGGTCGTAGTCCTGTTGCATCCCCCAACTTCTGTTAAGCTTCAATTGGCAGACAGGTAGCCTTACATTCTCCTGCAAAATGTCTTGATAAACTTGGGAATTCATTTTTCCATCAATGATAGCAAACTGTCCAGGCCCAGAGGCAGTAAAGCAGCCCCAAACCATTATGCTCCCTCCACCATTACATTATAGTTGGGATGAGGTTTTGATGTTGGTGTGCTGTGCCTTTTTTTCTCCACACATAGTGTTGTGTGTTCCATCCAAACAACTCAACATTAGTTTAATCTGTCCATAGACTATTTTGCCAGTAGCGCTGTGGAACATCCAGGTGCTCTTTTTGAATACTTCAGACATGCAGCAATGTTTTTTTGACAGCAGTGGCTTCTTTCGTGGTGTCCTTCCATGAACACCATTCTTGTTTAGTGTTTTACGTATCGTAGACTCATAAAAAGAGATGTTAGCGTGTTCCAGAGATTTCTGTAAGTCTTTAGCTGACACTCTGGGATTCTTCTTAACCTCATTGAGCATTCTGCACTGTGCAGTCATCTTTGCAGGATGGCCACTCCAAGGGAGAGTAGCAACAGTGTTGAACTTTCTCCATTTATAGACAATTTGTCTTCCGTGGACTGATGAACACCAAAGCTTTTAGAGATACTTTTGTAAACCTTTTCAGTTTTATGCAAGTCAACAATTCTTAATCTTAGGTCTTCTGAGATCTCATTTGTTCGAGGCAGGTTCACATCAGGCAATGCTTCTTGTGAATAGCAAACTCAAATGTTGTGAGTGTTTTTTATAGGGCAGGGCAGCTCTAACCAACATCTCCAATCTCATCTCATTGATTGGACTCCAGGTTAGCTGGTATCGTGGGGAGCACGATATCCATCTTTTGATTGCTAGCTATTGAGACTCTGACAAAACTTCTACTCCAGCTGCTCTCTCTTCATCTGACTACGTGTTTTCTTATAGACCAAAAGCATCTGGTTATTGCGGTGGTGGCACAAGACTACTCATTGCTCTTAAGTGGAGATTCTTTATTTTCTCCCTCACTCATCTGCCCATCTCCTCATTTGAATTCCATGCGGTCACTGTCACTTGTCACAAGTTTAAAATTGTCATCATCACCCACCATGTGCCCTTGGAGTGATCCTCAACGGGCTTGACTCCTTGACCGCTCATCGTACTGGGTGACTTCAACCTCCCGACGTCTGCCTTTGATTAATTTCTTCCCACCTCTTTGTTTCCCCTCTTTGTCTCTTTTTGACCTCACCCTTTCCAAAGTCCCCGCCCACTCACAAGGCAGGCAATACGCTTGACCTGATCTTTAATAGAGGCTGTTCGCCTACTAATCGCACTGCAACCCCCGTCCAGGTGTCTGATCACTACTTTATTTCCTTGTCTGTCTCCCTCTTTTCCAACCCTGCTCACTCAGCCCCTTCCCAGATAATAATGCGCCATCGCAATCTTTGCTCTCTCTCTCCCACTACGCTCTCCTCTTCTATCCTATCATCTCTCCCTTCTGCTAAATCCTTCTAACTCAAGGAAACTTTTCCACCTTCTCCTCCCTCCTTAATCCTCCACCCCCTTCCCTCCTCCCTCTCTGCGTACGGCTTTGTCAACCACTTTGAAAAGAAGGTTGACAACATCCACTCCTCATTCACTCAGCCTATTGAGTCCATTGATCCCACTCACACAGAACTACCCTACACCTTGACCTCTTTTTCCGTCTCCCTCCAGATAAAATCCTACGACTAGTGAGGTCTGGCCGCCCAGCTTCTCCTGAACATCTCTGGAGACCTCCCATTCCTCACACCCCTCCTCAAGAAACCAACACTCGACCACTCTGACGTCAAAAACTACACCTTTCTTTCCAAAACACTTGAGCATGCTGTCTCTGACCAACTTTCTTGCTATCTCTCCCAGAACAATCTTGTTGACCCTAACCAGTCAGGCTTCAAGACGGGTCACTCATCCGATACTGCTCTCCTCTTCACACTGCGAAAGCTTACTCTCTCTCCTCTGTTGTCATTCTCCTAGACCTATCCCCCGCCTTTGACACCGTAAACCATCAGATCCTCCTCTCCAACCTCTCAGGGCTGAGCGTCTCAGGCTCTGCACACTCTTGGATTGCATCCTACCTGGCAGGCTGCTCCTACCAGGTGATGTAGAGAGGATCTGTGTCTGCAACATGTACTCTCACTACTGGTGTCCCCCGTGGCTCGGTTCCAGGACCTTTCCTCTTCTCTCAATTTACTCGGCTCTGTCATATCCTCACATGGTCTGTCCTATCATTGCTATGCAGATGGCACTCAACAACTTTTGACCTTTCCCCCTTCTGACAGCCAGGTGGTGACATGCATCTCTGCATGCCTGGCAGATATCTCAGCCCACCACCTCAAGCTCAATCTCGACAAGACGGAGCTGCTCTTCCTCCCGGGGAAAGCCTGCCCGCTCCAAGACCTCTCCATCAAGTTTGACAACTCCACAGTGTCCCCCTTCCAGAGTGCATAGAACCTTGGCATGACCCTGGACAACACCCTGTCGTTTTCTGCAAACATCAAAGCAGTGACTTGCCCTGCAGGTTCATGCTCTACAGCATCCGTAGAGTACGACCTTACCTCACAGAGGAAGTGGCGCAGGTCCTAATCCAGGCTGGACTACTACAACTCGCTGTTGGGTGGGCTCTCAGTTTGTGCCATCAAACCCCTGCAGCTTATCCATAATGCTGCACCCTGCCTGGTGTTCAACCTTCCCAAATTCTCCCAGGTCACCCTGCCCCTATGCATGCTCCACTGGCTTCCAGTCAAAGCTCGCCTCCACTACAAGACCATGGTACTTGCCTACGGATCAGCAAGAGGAACTGCACCTCCCTACCTTCAGGCTAGCCTTTGGTCCCTTGGCCCTCCCACCCATATGGGAGGGTAGCTCCTGCTCAGTCCAGTCAAAGCTCCTCTCTGTCCTGGCACCCCAATGGTGGAACCAGCTTCCCCCTGAAGCTAGGACAAAGAGTCCCTGCCCACAACACCCCCACCTCACACCCACTCCTTACCCCTTGCCTTTCGGGAACTAACACTCACACTTAAATTTTTCTCCCCTACTAGCACTGACTTTGCTTGTAGCTACTTTATTGAGGAAAATGTACTTACTGTGACTGATATGTGGTTGTCCCACCTAGCTATCTTAAGTTGAATGCACTAACTGTAAGTCGATCTGGAAAATAGAGTTAAATGAGACAAATGAACAAAAACATTTTAAAGAAAAAGTGAACCTCCTTGGTTCCCCAGTGACACCCAAGGAGTTGTTCGGGCCCATTGTCCCTGCCATGTGGCAGAGGTGTAACATACTCAACATAGAAATAAAGGTTAAATAAAACATTTAAAAATTAAAAAGAAAGCAAAAGTCCTGCCTCTCGCCCCAGTCTCACAGCTGGGAGGGGGCAACAGCTGAACTGATTTCCTCGGCAATGCAGCAGTCTGGCAAGACTCTGGCTAGGCCCCTGAACCAGGCCATTTCACACTTGAAATTAGACGTTTGGAGCAGCTTTGAAATTTGATGTTTGGAGAACGTGGATGAATGTCTAATTCTGCAGTGAGACTGTGAGATCTTGTTGCATGACAGGAATAATATTGTTGTACCTAATTAGGATTTGTCATAAATAATGCGATGCAATAATGTAATTATCTTTTAACAAATGTCTTTCTCAATATGGTAGTGTTAGCTGGTAGGGCATTGAACAAGAACTATCAACTTGAAAATGCAAACTGAAGTTTTGTATTTAAATTTGGTCATTGATTATGTTCACATAAATATAATATTGTTAATGAATGATTAATTGATCATTATCAAATTAGTTTTTTTTAGCAGGTATGAAGGCTCCGAATCTGCAGTATAAAGAATAAAATATAGCTCCGGTAGTATGGGTCATATTTGAACAGTTTGGGCAGGGGTCTCCAACATTTCTTTCATAAACACTTTTTTTCTCGCAAGTTACTCATATACAGCCTGCATATTCTGTTATTGTGTAGGGCAAAGTTGATGAATAGAAACAAAGACCACACATTTTGAACAAAAATCATTCTACTGTAGTCTACCTTGAGAATCTTGCCTTTTTAAAGGGTTTTACATTTATACAAATCTGTAGCCTTCATGAAGGACTAGGCTACTAAATTGTCGTTCTGTTTACTATAGTGGCCTAACAAGTGTGCTCTAAGCAAACACATTAACTGACCATTCTGCATTTCCTCTGCCAAACATGTTTTTGGCGCTGTTGTTTGAAGCGCTGTCACCATGAAATACATATATTTTTTTTAATATGTACTTGTCTCAGCAGCATACATATTTGATGCAACAAGGGTAGAAATGGCTTATTTGATCAGTATTACCTACCAAGCCAAGCAGAGCGTTTTTATCGAAACACATATATCCTGTGCTTTCTCATTTTGTGCATTGGCACATACAGACACAGCTTCTCTACATTGTAACCGCAAATCGGCCATGGTGCGCTGCTACTCTCACATATGGGGCTCAACAAGGTCTGTTACTTTTATGTAACTGATTGATAACATTTTAACATTGTGATTTAACCGATTTAAATGGGGAAAATGGATGCCATAAATGCTGAATGGTGTTAAATGCTAAATATTTCACCAGTGGAGGATCCTCAGAGGAGGAAGGAGAGGACCATCCTCCATAGTGAACTTCATAAAAATAAAAAGAGATTTTTAGAAAAAACTATACCAAATCTATTCACATGTCACCAAAATAATTTATTAAAACATACTGTCTTGCAGTAAAGGTCTACAGTAGCACTCTGTATATGGTGACAATGATGTAGGCTGTGTGTAGCGGTTATGATATGGTTTGGCTTGGAAAGTTTATTTTGCCTGGTCACTTACAGCTGATGTGTTGTGCAATTGAAGTCCACAAGCTAAGGGAAAAGGTGAGAGGAGGAGAGCACGCATAGATGCGAGAAGGAAAACGTGGCTGCTATGAAAGTTAACTGTGTTTATGTGTGATCAGGGATATATTAATCTGCCGATTCTGTTGAAAAACATTTATTAACATTTATTAAACAAAAGTAAAACGAACTAAATGGGGATAAACATACCTGAATTTGTCCAATAGAAAATGTTGTTTGCAACTATTGGACGAATGGTTACACCCTAGAAGATCAGCTAGATGCAAGCAAGAGTGTGCAAGGTAGCATTGAATGTGTCACTGTCGGTCCATGTGTCACTGTCTATCACCTGAAATTTGTATCTCGACCTGTGTGCTCCACATTGTAAACTTTCATTCATAGGCTGGGATGAAGCAACATGATGGGCATAGGGAAAATTTGAGTATCGTGTAGTGGCCTGAAACTCTCAATGTTACTTTGAACTGAGTGTAGTAGAAAAGGCCATGCTCATGAAAAAAAAATTGTCCTCCCTCATCTTAAACGGCACGGACCGCCACTGTATTTCACATATTTTAATCATGTAATATTAGGCCTAGTGATTATTTCGAACTATCTACTTGTTAGCTACTAGTATCTGGATAATATGTGTGAAATGTTTGAAAATGTATGTGATATCAACTGAGAGGTATATTTTCTGGATGACCTAAATATTGACTGGCTTTCATCAAGCTGTTCACTCAAGAAAAAGCTTAAAACTGAACCAGTGCCTGCAACCTGGTTCAGGTTCTCAGTCCACCTACCAGGGTATATTCCTACAGCACAGGAATGAAATCATCAACATGTATTGATCACATCTTTACTAATGCTCTAAAGCAGTATCCAAATCCATTGGATGTAGTAGCCATATCTAGGAAAACCAAAGTTCCAAAGACTGGGCCTAATTGTAGTGTATAAGAGATCATATAATACGTTTTGTAGGGATTCCTATGTTGAAGATGTAAAGGATATTTGCTGGTCTGTGGTATGTCATGAGGACCAACCAGACGCTGCACTTGACACATTTATGAAATGCTTATTCCAGTTACTAATAAGCATGACTGTAAAAACTAAGGCAGCAGCTAATGGGGTTCCATAATAAATACAAAACTCAGAGTCAGAGTCTGCGCCACAGCAAAGCCTAATCAGAATGTGCGCATCATGGTTCTTACAGGAAAAGTGAAATTATATAATGAATTTGCTCATGGTGCACGCAGCTCAAATGAAATGTAACAACACCATTGGACCAACACATCGGACATGAAACAACGATACAAATGCAACAGCACAACTAAATAGATAAAAAATATACATTTTAAACACCAGTGGTCCAACGAGTGCTTTCTAACTGCACTGAACCAACTGCTCTGTTTGTTCCATTTCTCAGGCACCTATGCCAAATGATTAGGTTTACTGCTCGGCAGTTGTTTCCTTCTTCCACCGGCTATATTGCCTGACTTCCCGAGAGAGCCCACTTCCCGCATCTATGCGGACTGACTTGCTGCATCCTGGTAGAAGCTACGACCCTGTGAGAGCCATGGAGGTGGGAGAGCTGACACATCCATGAAAATAGGGTGATGCCGTATTATTTTCCTCCTATGTTGGCTACCCTCTCTTTTCCATCTGCACAGAGCAAGTGAATAGGGCCTGGGACTCTTGGAAGAGCTTATGCATGCTCTCTGTGTTACAGTTGTTGTGTTTTTCTGGTATGACTAAATATATTGTTCTTGCCTACACTCTGTTTTCCATGGTCTTATGCTCCTTGCAAAGCTTTTTTGACAGAGAGAAGGTTTCGTCATTGTTAAAGTCCTGTAGACACTTTTTTGGCCCGCCTAGACCCCTACAGTAGTACAGTTTATTCATGTAATGTTGTTCCAAGGAGGGCACATCGCTTACACCCAGTCTCTAAGTCTTAGCTTGTCCTGGGACATGTTTATTGTGTTCAAGATACTTTCACAGCAGCTACTAGCCACTGATAAGCGTGGAGGTGTAATATTTCTCCATATTTTTCTTTGCTACTGCCCATGGCATCCTTAAGCGAGTGTGTGGACTGTGCTCTACCAGCCACTGTTCACGCCCGCAGTCTGCCCAGGGTTTTTCCAGATAAATGTACCTTAACCCATCCTTGTGCCCAGGTCAACTTTTTCTCATTGTTGCACTTTGGAGCCTATGGCTTTTCGTCTGTGTCTTTCCCCAGAAGTGCGTAACCCTCATTGTACATGGGTTGCGCATCTACTTGGATTGAATGAGAGGTCATGTAAGGGTGTTATGCGCTTCACTCATTAGGCAACTACCCTCGAAAGAGGATGGGCTCTTCTCCGACGATATTTTACCAGATTATGGGGACTATTATATTGATTTATGATGGCAATTATGACAGTCTTCTGAGGGGCCTGAAAGGGCCTTTATCTACAGAAGCGTTTACCACTTGGGCTCTGGTTTTGGGATATACACTATATATGCAAAGTATGTGGATTTGGCTATTTCAGCCACACCCGTTGCTGACAGATTTATAAAACTGAGCACACAGCCATGCAATCTCCATAGACAAACATTGGCAGTAGAATGGCCTTACTGAAGAGCTCAGTGACTTTCAACGTGGCATCTTCATAGGATGCCACCTTTCAAACAAGTCAGTTCGTCAAATTTCTGCCCTGCTAGAGCTGCCCCAGTCAACTGTAAGTGCTGTTATTGTGAAGTAGAAACGTTTAGGAGCAACAACGGCTCAGCAGCAAAGTGGTAGGCCACACAAGCTCACAAAACAGGATAGCTGAGTGCTGAAGCATGTAGTGCGTAAAAATCATCTGTCCTCAGTTGCAACACTCACTACCGAGTTCCAAACTGCTTCTGGAAGCAATGTCAGCACAACAACGAGTCGTCGGGAGCTTCAAGAAATGGGTTTCCATCTCCGAGCAGCTGCACAGAAGGCATAAGATCACCATGCGCAATGCCAAGCTTCGGCTGGAGTGGCTGCCATTGGACTCTGAGGCAGTGGAAACGCGATCTCTGGAGTGATGACTCTCTTTACCATCTGGCAGTCTCACGTATGAATCTGCGTTTTGGCAGATGCCAGGAGAACGCTACCTGCCCCAATGCATAGTACCAACTGTAAAGTTTGGTGGAGGAGGAATAATGGTATGGGACTGTTTTCCATGTTTCGGTCTCAGGCCCTTAGTTCCAGTGAAGGGAAATCTTAACACTACAGCATACAATTCTGTGCTTCCGACTTTGTGGCAACAGTTTGGAGAAGGCCCTTTCCTGTTTTAGCATAATATTGCCCCTGTGCACAAAGAAAGATCCATACAGAAATGGTTTGTCGAGATCGGTGTGGAAGAACTAGCCTGGCCTGCAAAGAGCCCTGACCTCAAGCCCGTTGAACACCTTTGAGATTAATTGGAACGCCGAATGTGAGCCAGGCCTAGTTTTCCCAACATCAGAGCCCCACCTCACTAATGCTCTTGTGGCTAAATGGAAGCAAGCCCCTGCAACAATGTTCCAACATCTAGTGGAAAGCCTTCCCAGAAGAGTGGAGGCTGTTATAGCAGCAAAGGGGGGACCAACTCTATATTATTGGCCATGAATTTTGGAATGAGATGTTCGACGAGCGGGTGTCCACATACTTTTGGTTATGTAGTGTATCTCATTAAACTGAGATGTTGTGTGCCACGTATTGGGCTTCCCCTCACTTTGTTATGATGTTTTTCCCGACAGGTTGTTTCTGCACCTTCTTGGTTATGATGTTCCACCTTCTTGGTTCTAACTACCCTGGCTTTGGAGAGCATGTTTTGCAGTACGGGAGTTGGCCATATCCCCATATGTGATACATCAAAACAAGTATTTGAAAGAGAACTTAAAGTACTTTCGAGTGAGATGTATCACCACATTCCCCTGCGCACAAGAGAGCAAGGAAGAGAGTCAAACAGACATGCCTGGATGAGATCTTTATGGTCAGGGCCCTCCACAAGGCTCACAAAATAATTTTAGACTCAAGCCACCCCCTGTACCCGGACTTTGGACTACTCCCTTCTGGGCACAGGTATAGGGCGCCCCTCGGCAGGAAAGACAGAACTAGACAATAATTTGTGCCAGGTGTGATATCCCTCCTGAATAGCTCGGGCTAATGTTCCTATCGACCCAGTAAGGCCAGCAGGCTAGTCTCTTTTATTGGTATGTAACTTATGAAAATTGTATTGTTAATTTGTTTTGTATTTAAATGCCACTTTAAAAAGTGTACATGAGACTGCAACAAAATTTCCCCATGGGGACAATAAACTCAGTAAGTGAGAATGACCAGAGGGTTGGAGTGTGGCTCCTTATAAGGAGATGAGGGTCTCTCCTTATTCACCACTGTACTCGTCTGTCTCCAACAGACACTTTTGATAGGTCCTTCCGAGAGTATTGGTGATCCAGGCGATCCCCATATGTGATACATCTTATTCATATTATCAGAGAACTGGGGTTGTAAAAGTAACCTTAGGTTTTAGTTTCCTGTTGACAAATGTTTTGCTAAGGTGTGTCCTAATGAACATGACATGTGTCAGACTCACTCGGAGTGATGTATGTCCGAACATTAACACCATAAGTCACAGCCCTCTTTTATATTGACCGGGTCAATTGGTTGGAGCTCATTTGGGAGATGTTGATGAGGCTGATGTGAGGTCAGACAGACAGACCACAGAGTGGCAGCAGGCAGGAAAAAGCAAATATCTGTTTGGAGGGTCATTTGTCACTGGCAGAGCCTCTCCTCCCCCTCATCTCTCATCCCTTCTCTTGGCCTTATTTAGCCTCTACGTGTCACACTAGGGTCAGGGTGAACACACACACAAACACAGGTACACACACACAGGCACACACACACACACATTGTAATAAAGCGGTGCAGAGCATCATAGAATGAGTAAGGTGCCTTGAATGACTTCTCATTCTTTAGACCTCATTAGGCGCTGATGTATCTCCTCCTCCTCTTTCTCTCTCTCTCTGCTTCACAGCCCGAATGTGTCTTGGGGGTGCGTGCGTGTCTCAGAGTTCACAGCAATGGAGCCTGTGTGTGTCGGTAGCAAGGAGGCTGATCATTTCAGGTTCTTAGAGTTGGCAAGGCGGGTGGGAGGTCTGTTCTAAGTGTGTGTGTGTCTGCCAGACATGGGGACACCCGTCACATTCCACAAGCACAGGGGCTCCCAGAGCCCACTCAACCTGGAGTCAAAGATGAATAAAAGATCACACTCAGATAGCCACTGCGCACACACATAAACAACCATGCACACACCTCTCTCTGTATTTTATTAAATATAGCCCTGTGACACCTATTCATTAGGTGCGCATACATTACTATGTAGTGTACTGGCATTCATTTAGCCAGGTGGCCATATTGTATTTATTTCTGATCCATCACAGAATCCAAGCTCTATAGCCCACATGGAAAAGCCGCTACTGTACGAAACAGTACATACTGTATATAAAACTTTAATAGTAAAAAGTTTATATTTCAATATTTTCAAATGCCAGCACGAAAATGTGTCACTGGACATAAGCTTTCTTTACAGTTTGATTTCAATTCAATATGTAGCCATGTCCACACAAAAGTGTAAAGTACACGCCAGTAGAGTAGTATAGATGCTTAATTTAAATGGGGAAGGACTCATTTTAAAGAGTCTTCCATCGCTGTAATGCTGCCCTACATAATTCATATACTCCTGGGGAGAATTTCTCAGAGGAGAGGATTTTTTTTCTTATTTGATTCTCTTTCGATTTTATTCTCTTGGGAGAATCCGGGGCAAAGAAATATAGAAGGGGGAGAATTTGGCATCTTTTTAATCTGTCTTGGATAAAGCATCTAGAGTACCACGTTACCCACTTGTTTCAGGCTCTAGATCAGAGCATCTGCTAAGTTTTGAAAATGTAAATCTAATATATGTTATGTGAACTAAATGTAAATATGTATCGTCCATTTATACTGAACAAAAATATAAACTCAACATGTAACAAAAAAAGACATTCTGCTGAGTTACAGATCATGAAAGGAAATAAGTCAATTGAAATAAATTCATTAGGCCCTGATCTATGGATTTCACATGACTGGGCAGGGGCGCAGTCATGGGTGGGCCTGTGAGAGCATAGGCCCCCCACTTGGGAGCCAGACCCATCCAATCAGAATTAGTATTTTTTCCAACAAAAGTGCTTTTTTACAGACATAAATACTCCTCAGCACCTGGGATATTTTATTTCAGCTCATGAAACATGGGACCAACACATAACATGTTGCATTTATATATTTTTGTTCAGTTTAGTTCCTTGGTTGCTTTCCATGACTTTCCATTGTTGGAATGTTAGCCTCTTCAATCATGTCATTAAGAGAAGGTGTACATATGGTGTACTTTTCAGGGCCTAAAATTAGTGTACATGTATCCTCAACACGTGATATATGAAGGTTTTTATACCCAGCATCTGAGAAATGTTCAATATACGCAAACTGATGTGTTGATATTGACCATTTCGGTTTCCTTGAAATGCTAACCACCATTTCCTGTTCCCCCCTCTCTCTTTCCAGACGTGAAGAACCTGGAGAACTTCCACCTGGTGGAAAGCGTCCAGGAGCAGGTGAACGCTGCACTGCTGGACTATGTCATGTGCAACTACCCGCAGCAGACAGACAAGTTTGGCCAGCTGCTCCTGCGGCTGCCTGAGATCCGAGCCATCAGCCTCCAGGCCGAGGAGTACTTGTACTACAAGCACCTGAATGGAGACGTGCCCTGCAACAACCTGCTCATCGAGATGCTACACGCCAAGAGAGCCTGATGAGACTGCAGGCGGGACGCTGGACCCTGAACTAGTTTTTGCAGTTTTGTTTGTTGAGACTCCAGCCCTTACCCGACTCAGAACAAACTCTGCCCATGTTAGAGCTAGACTTTGTGATTCTGGGGTGGGAAGCATCAGTCCTTTTCCTTCATCGTAATGATCAACCATCCTGGCACACAAACAGGAAAAAACACATGCAGAAACTGACACACACACACACACACACACACACACACACACACACACACACACACACACACACACACACACACACACACACACACACACACACACACACACACACACACACACACACACGCGCGCAAAAGCACACACGTTAAAATTCAAACAATACGCATATTACATATACACACACACATCCCTTTACTCTAAGACAAGTGTGTCTGGTGCCCTGGGTAAAGCTGTGAGACAGTGAGAAACAGCGAAAACATTTGTAAACTATACATTGGTCTCTGTACATGGGAGATACTTTTTTTTCTGCTTTTAATAAAAACACAAACCATCAAGGTGATACAAGGACTAGCAGACTGTAACTAAAGTAACAAACAAGCAAACCATTAGTATTCTGCACCTCCCATACTGTTGAAGGGTTTTGAGCAATGAAGAGTGCCAGCCACCCTATGATATCTGTGCTGAGGGTTTCAGAAGAGAGCGATGACTTTGGCCAAAGGTGTGTGGGTGGTTCGCTCTCTTTAGACTGGCCCATGCTTTTCAGTGTTGGTACTGTATTAGCTGACTGCATTGGGCAGACCAGAGCAGGCTGTCAGCTGGACAAGAGTCTCTTTAGCCGGCTTCAAAGAAGCTGCATGGCTAACAGGCCGGACAGACAGACGGCAACGAAGAACTGGTGAAAATGTCAGAACCTGACAGAGACTCGTGTGCAGCCCCATCCACCAAAAAACAGATGAACAAAATTAATTAAAACATGACAGAACAAAAGAAGAGAACAAAAAAACTATTTTTGAAAACATTAGTTTTTTCCTCCTCTTGGTCATTCTGAGGCTCCTCTTTGTAATCCACCCTGTAACCACCCCAAAAGGATCTCATATCAACAATGTTTACCATTTACCTCAGTAAAATGTGTTTTACACACCATAGATAAGTTATTTGAATGTTCTACATGGCTATTTTATGGTTGCATAGACAGATATGGAGTGTGATCCCCCCCCTCCCCCAAAAATATGTATCCCTTTCGTTAGAACTGGAAAGAAAGCATGATTTTAGATTTGAGAAACGCTGCCTTTTGTCCGAACAGACCAAAGCCTGCTGCAGAACAACATCAAACAAAAAAGTAACAAAACCTTAAGTATCAGTATTATACATTTGTGATGTCACAGTTATGTGAGTCTTGCCTTATTTCATTACGATGCTAGCTAACCGTGCAGATGTGAATGAAAATATGTACAAATATATATATAAAGTATTAATGTAAAAAAATAAAAACAAGAAGAATAATTCAAGTGGTGTTTACATTCAAGCGGTCCTGTGGGAGATAACTGTGACAAGGCAAATTGCAAAGCAATGATTTCCTAAAAAAACTAAAAACACAAAATTGATTCCTCTGGTTTGCTTTCTTTGGTGTGTACAGTGTTGAACTTTTTTTTCTTTTCTTTGACCAGTACTTAATTATGTCGTGAGACACTAAAATCAAAAAGGAATCTCACTTAAAACATTTAATTTCTAACAGGTTTTCTGTTGGCATTCAAAAAATGTGCATATTGTGTTAGAGTTCAGTTTCAGACACTTGCTTTATTTAGAATTGTTTTTCAATGTTCTAGCTTTCAATGTATGTCACTGGTTATGCTTAAAAATGAAAATAATTTATTGCGTCTTGGGGCTCTATTCAATTCGTAGGGCTGAAGATCCGCTTCATAGCACAAATGAAATGAAAGGCAACGTTCCAGCGGTCGCGGAGACTGCATACACGGTAAATGCTGCATATGTAGGCTCAATCTGAAATGACCTTTCAATTTTAACGCAGAACTTCCGCAATACTTTGGCGATACAGATTGAATCCAGCCCCGGGTTTTGTTCTTGTGTGTTATAAGCGCAAGGTGACAAGGCCAAATATATTTGTTTACTGTTGCATGTTTTTTTTTAAATGTATTGATGCAGTTCAGGAACAAAACAATTATCTTAGAAATTATCAATATCATTTTTTTTTTAATTACATGTCTATGGGATTCTGAGCTGTAAATTGAAAAAATATATAAGTATTGTATTTAAGTTAATGGGTGTGATTGTTACTGTCCTTGCATCAGTTGTTTCTTGTCATTGAATTTCAACTAGCTTCACATTTCAGCCCTGTTTGTTTGATACCAAAGACTGCATCTGTCCCGTGAGCTGTGGTTACCTGTGATGTGTTATAACTGAATGAACAAACAGTCCCCCCCCCCCCCAGCCATCCAGAAGTCTGTAATGTCCTTTTGTGGAATTACATTGTTGTCTTACACAAATAAGGCCCCAAACATTTGTGATACACATATATATACATACACACACATATGCATATATATATATATACACATATATATATATATACACATATACATATATATGTGTGTGTGTATATATATATATATGTGTATATATATATATATATATATATATATATGTGTGTATATATGTATATATATATGTATATGTGTGTGTGTGTATATATATATATATATTATATATATATATATATATATATATACGCCTGTCTACATTTTGTAAGTCAAAACAGATCAAGGGCTCGATTCAATCAGTAGCGCTGAAGACCTGCGCTACAGCGCAATAGAAATGTAAAGGCATTATTCCTGCATTCGTGGAGACTGCATTCACGGTAAACGCTGCATATGTCAGCTGAATCGGAACCCTCAAATTTCAATTGCGCTACAGCGCTGCTCTTCACAGCGTTATGGATTGTAATTGAATCACAATTATTTTTTACAGCATTGAACCTGTGCTCGTTCCTTCCCTTATAATGTACACTTCAAAACCATCACATCATCCACTTCACATTCGTCTGTGATTCAAAAATATTTTTTGTATCTACAGTACATACATTTCTGCTTTTGTAAATGTTAGTGGTTGGTTAAATAATTGATTCAGTATCCATTCTGAAAGGTGTGTTTTATTAAAGACAGAAAAAAGCTATTTTGGCTAAACCTTTGGCTTTTAACCCCATGAAGTATTGTACTTTCTATTCTCGTCCCCTGCTTAACCATGGAAGCAAATTCATGCCAAAACAAATACAAATGTTGTTGCGATAGACGCACGTTATTACGAAATGCGATGCACTATGGTGAAAAACCCCCACTGATATCGAAAAATAGTCACAAAAAAAACGTTTTTATTTTGGCATGAATCCACTACCGTACTTAAGTGTGTGTATTTAATGACAATCTCTATCAGTCCCCCATCTCATTCTGTGTGTTCTGGTAAAGTTCTACAGCTGCCTTGGAAGTCCTCAAACACTCTCTCTCACACTCACATCCCCCCCATACTGACACTATGTCCTGCCACTTCCTGTTCTGGGGAGTTTCTTTCAAAGCTGATGGACTTTTTCTTCATATTTCAATAAATAATTATATGCCAACACCGCTTTGCTGTCACTTCCTGCAGGTGACTCTACCATTCATTCATTTTTACACAGAGTAATATTAATTCAATCAGAATGCAACATGGTTCATTTAATGGGGAGGTTTTTAGTTGCATTCCCGGTCATTTTAAGCAAATATGCACCTTTATGTACAGTGAAAATGATTATCTTAACAGTGAAGAGTACTGTATGTTTATTTTAAACACATTTTTGGGTGTTGACATTGAAATCACTATTCCACACTACTTGGTAAAAGAAAGTGCTGCCCTATTCTTTCGATATATGCATTTATACAGCCTTGAATTCTATTATTGTTTGTTACCTAATTAACAACACGTACGTCGTTCAACAAAACATTACAAAAAGTTAAAAATTAAATGACATACTGTACAGAGACCATGTGGAATCAGTATATAAAAAAATATATAAAAATTAACACCACCTCAAGAGACAAGTAGACAAAGAAGAAAAACAACAGCAAAATGACAGTGGTAATGAGGGCCACAGATGGGTTCGTCTAAATATACAAGGCCGTAGGTTTTCTGGGGGTTAGGGTTTCGGGGAGGGAGAAACAAGACGTGAGCTCGACGTCCATCATGGGTACGTGAAGGCTACATCCACCTAGCATGGCCTCCATGGCTTTGGGAGGGTTGTCCTGTCAAAAGAGGAAGAAGGCACAGTGAGTGGTGTGAGTGTGTGTGTGTGGTTGAAGGGGAAATCCACACCAAAAAAATCCACTTTTGGTAATTGTTTTTCATTCGTCCACTGTTGATATGGCCTTATTTTTTTTGTGCCATTTTACAAGATGCACTTTTGCGTCAACTTGATGATGTGGCCGGTGAGGCTTTGCTTCTTGAAAGTCCAATATCATAAAAACTTGACTGCTGACATGCATAACATTTTCTGACTGTATCAACAGTAGACTAATTAAAAAAATACCAAAATATAGTTTGAGTGGATTTTCCCTTTAAGACACAGTTTAAAAAAACAAAGTACCCCTTATGCAGAAATTGACATATCTTTGTATACACATAAAGATACATTAATAACATTCACTAAATTATACTATTGTCATTATTAAAATGACCCATGTTGTATTAGCAATCTGACTGACGATTCCATGCATCACTATTAAATTCTATCCGTCCCAATCAAATATACAAATGAAATATTTATTAGTAGCTGTGGTAATAGTAATATTATTATTATCATTAGTACAATGAAATTGCACATGCTGGTCAAAAAGTACCTGTCTACTACCCCCCCCCCCCCCTTACTACTATGCAAACTAACTAACTCCCAGCTTTGCTTGCAGTGCTTGTTCTCTCTACTGTCTGTAAATGTATTAAACCTTTTTTCACTCCCTGTGAATTTTTATAAATAATGTATATACATTTATACACAGGCACTAACAAGGGCAGCCTCAGGTAAAAAGACTCACAAATGTATGCTACTCGCATCCCTGAAGGTAGCAGTAGCAAAAACTCTAAGCGCCAACTCTAAGACAGGAAAAAATAAACAAATGAGTAGATAGCCAAAAGCAACAAAAAGAAACAGCTTCCCTCTCTCTAACACGCACACACACCACTGTCAGTTTCTAACAAGTGTCCCTCCCACCCTCAATGTCGAAACACCCCGGAGTTGTATCTATGCTCAATCACTTAAGATTATGGCACCACATCATGCACGTTGGCTAGTTCTTCTCATATGTTCCCGGCACCTCCACAACACTAAGTCAACCAGAAGGGGCCGCAAGGAGAAAGGACTTGGACTTCCTCCAAAGAGCGAGAGATGACGCCACTCAAATAGAAGAGAGACATTTGAATTAGACAGGGAGGGGTGAAAAATCCAGAGCAGTCACCTGGTCCTGCTTTCCCCAGCCTCCTCTATCTACCCTGGAGGCCCACAGGGCAGCCAAGTCACAACGTTTACAGGAGGGCTCCGTTCTCGCTGTGTTACGCCACCCGCGTGGTATATCGCACTCTGCCCTGCCATGAAAAAGCCCCACAGTGGCATGGTCTACTAGTTGGTACATATGCAGTTTAGTGGATGTGTTAGCGCATAGTATAGTGCTGGCATGAGTTTCTCACAGTGTTCTGTTGATGACAGAGAATTCACACATTAGATAAATACATTACTTTTAGTTCAATTGGATATCTTTGCGAGAAATTGCCTTAAAGGGGCAATCTGCAGTTGCTACATAAATTAATGATAATGTAACCATTGATTCTTGAAGAATATAACTTAGAAATGCCTCATGAGCTTAGTTCAATAGTTGTACCCCATCAGAACCCAAAATATAAGCTTGTTATTTTGATGTCATGGATGGTCACTCCGCCTCATCCATAGCTCTGTCTAGGAATTTGAGAGTGGTTGCATTTTTTCAGCCTAAGCTTTCTACCGAAACAGTGGCAGGGAGACCTTCTATTGTTTCAACTGCAGATTGCCCCTTAAAAGCTGCACTCTGTCGTAGCATTACAAGTTAGATACAAAATCTTGTCTCAAAGCAAACGTTACAAAACTGTCATTCGATTAACACCGATCAGGACCCATGAACTCCCCCCCAACACAACGTTGCAGGCAGCATTGTAAAACAGCATTACAGTACTGCTCCTCTAAGTGAACAATCATGTCAGAAGCATTTTCTGAGTTACATATACTGTACCAGAACACCACCAGATACAGTATATCTGGTAGAAGCTTTAATGTTTAAAAGAAAATCTCATTGAATACCAGAAAGAGGCCAAAAATGTCAGAACTCATCTGAGGACCAATTAGCCAAGTTTACGAGAAACACCGACTGCGGCTTATTGTTAGCAGCCCTTTAGACACACAAAAAAAAGGTACGACTTAAATTAATAGGCCAACGTTTGAATAGGATTGCGCTGATTGTTATGCAAAACCTTCACCTTAAGAAGCAAATATAGCGGGTTTTGAAACGGAATGGACCGAAGGACACGGCCTATTCATTTATATGCATGCATAATACATAAATAAGCATTAAGTAGGAACACTACAGCATTAAGCTGTGTTTTTCTTATTATCCTTATTAGTCATTAAGTCGAAAAAAGGGAAAGGAAAAACGGATACATGCTTTTTTTTTTTTGAAGCACCTGAACCTCTCTTTCACCATTCCATTAATTGCCTGGACAATGGCGTAGTATCGGATGGAGATTTTTCAATTTCATGTCATACCGGCACTTAAATCCGACATGAAAAATAACTCAAGGTTACGTTCAATTGAAAGCCCCAGCCAATGAGCACTTCAGAAATCCATTTAGAGTTAGAGACGGATAGAACATCGAATTCAAATGGCCAAAGTCAAAGTCTTTCCGAAAACTAGTTTTCTACTCGTTTGCCTCACTCCTTTGTAAGAGACATGAAACTCTTCACATGTAGGCACCAATAATTAATCACACCAGGCCTCAGACAAGTGCCTGTGGACAATACCGGCCGTGGTGGGAATCTGACCTTTGCTTCGCCAATGGCGAGAAGAGTGCCGCGAGAAGAAAAAGATATGTAACGATGAAATAAGTGACAAATTGAAAACTGTGACATCTTAACTTTCATGCTTTCAACAACTCATGTTGTTGAACTCCTTTTTATATCGAATCAACACTTTTCAACACACACTGCCCCAATAGATTTTTTTCCCACACTAATTAAAAATCGAGGAGACTCTTGAAAATACATTGATTTAGTGCATCAAATATAGACATCAAACCATACATTACAACATTAGAACAGAGCTGTAACTCTAGTGAGGAGATTGATTAACCTAAACAGGTTAATCCTTACACTGATCATTTCAGATGCATTGTGTGTGGAAGGACATTGAGCCATCATAGCCATTTTTAACTAAGAGCCCCTGTTTAGTTGGGAAATGTGCCTTTGTCAGGTGAAAATAGACTGTGCTGTGAAGACAACATTTGATAAATCAGCATGGGGATGCCACTCAAGGTCACATCTGCCAGCTTATTGGAGAGTGAAACAGACACACACACAAACAAAAACACGAATGCACACACACACAAACATGCAAACCCACAGACACATACACGTACACTAACACACACACACACAGAAAAAGGGAAACAAACAGTCACACTGGACACACATTATCACAGACACAAAAAAATAACATGACATGTCATATGAATGGAGGTAACCAGTTTCAGCACAGAAAAACTTGCTGATTGACTCACTGACACTAGAAACACGCATCTCCCTTTCCAATCCTATAGCGCGTACGTACACACACACATATCCCCCCACACCATACCACCCACCCACCCTACACACACACACCCCCACACAAAGAGGCACACAAACACACCCACCTACCACCCCTCCCCCACACACACCCATACCCCCACATGTACTGTATGGTGGTGGGGGAAGTGAACTTTGAGGGAACCCAGTGCTGCAGCTCTGGCCTGAGCAGGCCTCTGTCTCCTGTGGCTCCCTGCAGCCTTGAATTGTGACCCACTGATGGAGGGCTGAGGAAATAACACAGACCAGCAGGCAGGGGAGGGGAGAGAGTGAGCAGGCCAAGCACGGTTCACACTAAAACACACTGCACCTTAAATCAAACCCAATACACAGACCTAGATGTGGCAGATCAGTCTATATGTTTGGCATGACAATGAACATAGGAGTTGGCTACACGGCACAAACTGATCTGGGGCCAGGCTAACTCCAACACATACCTGCTAGAGATTGTAGATAAACCACTCCCAACAGAGCCTGATCATAGATCTGTTTGTAGGGGAGAGTGGGGTAAGTTGTGCAAAAGGTTTAGTTGAACCACCAATTGTTTCTAGGAAACCATTCTTCCAATATTTTGGAAGAAGTTATCATTTAATACATATTTTAATAGGTTACATATAGCCTTCCATTTGTATGTATATTTTTGCTTATTTGATCTGGTCACTAACATAGACCTACAGCATTGCACCAAGTTCTTGTTTCAAAAGTATCTCCACGCATCTCAAGTGTTGACCAATGACCAGTCATCAACATTGGCAGAGCATCCAGATTATTGACCAGAAAGCGCTTGTTTAATTTTCTCCAAATGAGCCTGGCAAAAACAGAGTAGCCCACCTACGTTTATATTATCCATATAAAATACCGTTTAGCAATCTGTTACGGCCGCATCCCTGCCCCTTGATTTCATTAATAATTTTCATATTTCAGATATGCCTAGTTTGGGTGGGTTACAATTGTTTACCTCGGTGGTGGAAATTGGCTATATGTCTAAAGCTAGCTGTAACGTCGCACTACCTTTAATACTTACGGTTTGAAGATGTAACATATTCTGGCAAATGAAATACAATATGTGAAGAAGAAAAAGTCTATACAGACTGATCATGCTTTCCATCTGATCCTGCAACCTCAACCTCCGCTGCACACAGGTAGGCTACATGAACCTACTTACTCTGTACTCCAGAGACGTGATAATGTGACATGATATCCCTACTTGCTAATATGAATGACTTTCAGCTCAAAACGCAGGTGTAAAACGCAGTATATTTCTGTATCTTGCGTTTTGGAAGTGCATCACATTTATGGCTGTAATGACAGGCTACATTTGCGCACCGATCGTGCGCGTTCGCAAGGGCATGCACGTGCGCAGGGGTGTCACAAGCTTTGAACCACTCCTTTTTGGGGGTCCTGGTTCAAAAATTTGGGAACCACTGAGCTCGTGAACAGATTGATGATTTGATGTACATATTTGCTGTAGGATCTGGGGCAGCGCAAATGTCTAATTGTAGGGAGAGAGAGGATTACCATAAATAAATATGCAGCTCCAAAGAAAATGGTTAATCAGGAATATTAGCTGTTTACTTTGCATGCTCACCAGCAACTGGGCCTTAAGCAACAATTACTAGCATAGGCTTACTGGTCTTTTGGTATGTCAAAATTGCTTGAAATGTATTGTTTACCTATGAAGCTTGCATCCGGAATTTGTTGTAAAGATGAATTATTACACAATCAAAATGTGTTGTAGACATAATAATGAAAAGGACTGTCTGGTAGCCTCAATAAATAGACAAAGCTTTGAAGTTGAACAAGCCATTGCATGTATAGAGATCTATATCTATTCAATACCTATATCATATCCCCATCCATGAATTAAACATTAACCTACCAGCACCAACACCCACTGACACAGGACACCATAAACCTACCCAGTCCTTGTGCTCAATTTACCCCATACCGGGGATAAGTTGCGCCAAGAGACTACTTTTTTTTGGACAAGCTATGTTTTAAAAACTGTTATGTTTACATGAATTCTGATTATTTCCGGGGATACACCACACCCTGGAATATATGTAGAGATATTTGTTAGTAAGAATACTATATTTCCCTTGGCGTAGTGATGCTGAATGTAAGAAATGTTTCACAATACCCTATTCTCCCCTATGTTTAGAATGACACAGACCATAGGAGTCGGTTATAAGGCACAAACAGACCTGGGACCAGGTTTTCCTAACACAACCAAACGCAATACAGGAGAAACCTGGTTGAGAAACCACTCCCAACGTAGCCTGGTCCTAGATCTGTTTGTTATGTTTAGAATGAGAACAACCATAATAGTTAGCTATAGAGCACAAACTGATCTAGGACCAGGCTAACTCCAATGCAAACAAACTCCATAGACAGAAACCTGCTGGAGAAACCACTCCAACGTAGCCTTGTCCCATCCCTTTTTGCATGACAACAAACAAGGAGTCGTCTATAAGGCCTAAACTGATCTGGAACCAGGCTTACTGCAGATTGAATGGGACTGGCTGATGTTGAGCTGGAGAATTAACACAGAGCAGGGGAGCAGAAGGGTTCACACCCCAAGTCAAACACCAAACACATAATCCTGCTGTGAGAAACTAAAGCAACGCAACCACTCACACAAGTCAACTGGAGGGGTCTGGATTCCATCTACATGCAGTCAACTAAACCATCATTTTGAGGAGAAGTGACATTGTTGAGTCAGAAGTCAACAGGAGGGGTCTGGACTCCATCTACATGCTGTCAATTAAGCCACCATTTTGGACAAAAGTGACATTGTTGAGCTCCAAATGTAAAGTCGTTGCTGTGGTCGCCTCTTGACAGGTATGTATTAAAAATTTGAATCTATTCTTAATGCACTTGCCTGTATAAATAAAGGTAAAACAAATTAACATTGTCTGGTCTGGTACTTTGAAGTGGGTTATTTTAAGCCACAACCACCACAGCACCTAAATATTGTTTGTCCTTGAGTCAGGAGAGAAGCGTGTTTGACACTTTGTGTGACAAACAAAAACATGTACAACCTCCCAATCTGGGGGGAAGATGGGAATGGGAGGTATGCCTTGTGTGTGTGTATGTGTCTGGGTGGGTGTGTTTGTGTGTGTGTGTGTACGTACGTACGTTTGATTCGTGCCTGCGTGTGTGCGAGGCACCGACCAACACAGAGACACCTTAAGGACAAAGACAAACTGCCACAACACAAACTCCAACAACAATATCTCTCCTTTCATTCCCTCGCTCCTTCGCTCTTCCTTCCTTTCTTCCCATGTCTCTCTCGCGACACAGAACAATGTTTGGCGGGCGCTCAGATCCAAACAGCTGTTCCTAGCAGCAGCAGATAGGCAGTTGTAATGGGAAACATTGTTTATTTTGGCTGCTGCAAGGTCCCAAGAGGCCCCAAGAAAGAGCCACAGTAAGAGCCCCGGATTCAGGCCCCTGACAGCAGCCGTACACCATCAGAGGCCCAGGAAAACCACACACTTACACAGAGAAAGTACATCACAGGGCCTGTGGACTCATCACAGGGAACTGGCTGGGGGGGGCCTGGGGAATTGGGCTCTGCATCTGTTAGGGTCACGATGGAGAGGAGAGGATAAAAGATGAGGGAAGAAAGGAGGGGAGGGGAAGAGAGGAAAGGGGAAAAGAAAGAGAAGAGGTGAGAAGAGGAGGAAGAGGGGAGAGGAGAGGTTGGTTGAGTGTGTCGGCAGGGAGCTGCTTCGCGTCACCTTCAGACAACGACAGCCTGTCAAGCTGTCGTTGACCTGTGGAGGATCAAGCACGCTACTCCTGACATAACAATGACGCTGAGGGTGTGTGTGAAAGAGGGTGTGTGTCTCTGTGTCTGAAATACTGGGGATGTCCTCACACTACACTCACAAAATGTGATATAAGGGAGAGCAGAACACTGATTGAAACGCATACTGACAGATACCCTTCCATTGTGTCTTCAACACAGGGATCGATACAAGATTGATGGCAAGAGCATGTTCTGCTAAAACACCTCCAATTGACTGCCATTCTACCCAGTCTCTCAGAGGACTGGCTATGATATTAGACACTGATTCTCCATTCCATTCCAGCCATCTTTCCAAGTCAAGTATGAATGTTAGCGCTGAACCAATGCGGTATAGAGAGGTGTAGAGGCTGAAGTAGGCCTGAGGCAGTACCACCGAGACTAGCAGGTAGATCAGGTCAATATCACGTGCAACCAGAGACTGGCTCAGGGCCAGAGGGGCTCCCGAGAGAGAGCGAGAGAGAGAAAGAGAGTAGGGTGGGTGGGTGGTGAGAGTAGAGGGAGAGAGGGAGGTGGAGGGAGAGAGAGAGAGAGAAAAGGAGGCCATGTCCGAATACCCATCCTTGTATCCTAAATCGTAAGCTGTTTGAGCATGCGAAAAAATAAAGTTTAATAGTATGTAACATTTAAAAAATATACTGAACAAAAATATAAAAGCAATATGAAACCATTTTAAATATTTTACTGAGTTACAGTTTGTATAAGGAAATCAGTCCATTGAAATAAATGCATTATGCCCTAATCTATGGATTTTACATGACTGGGAATACAGATATGCATCTGTTGGTCACATACACTGTTAAAGAAATGGGCCTCACAATGGGCCTCAGGATCTCATCACAGTATCTCTGTGCATTCAAATTGCCATTGATAAAATGCAACTGTGTTTGACATCAGCAAACCGACCGCCCACACAACGCCATACACATTGGTCTGCTGTTGTGAGGCCGGTTGGACATAGTGTCAAACAGCTCCTGCAGTCAGTATGCCAATTGAACACTCGCTCAAAACTTGAGACATCTATGGCATTGTGTTGTGTGACAAAACTGTACATTTTAGAGTGGACTTACTGTCCCCAGCACAAGGTGCACATGTGTAATGATCATGCTGTTTAATCAGCTTCTTGATATCACACCTGTCAGGTGGATGGATTATCTTGGCACAGGAGAAATGCTCACTAACAGGGATCTAAACAAATTTGTGCACAAAAAGTTAAGAGAAATACGCTTTTTGTACGTATGGAAAATTTCTGGGATCTTTGATTTCAGCTCATGATACATAGGCCCAACACTTGTTGTGTGTAACATGTTGCGTTTATATTTTTGTTCAGTACATATACTTTAAATGCTCTGATGTCATACTAATTTTGGCTTTGACAACAGCTAATCAATTACAGTTGAAGTTGGAAGTTTACATACACTTAGGTTGGAGTCATCAGTTTTTCAACCACTCCACACATTTCTTGTTAACAGACTATCATTTTGACAAGTTGGTTAGGACATCTACTTTGTGCATGACACAAGTAGTTTTTCCAAAAATTGTTTACAGACAGATTATTTCACTTATAATTCACTGTATCACAATTCCAGTGGGTCAAAAGTGTACATACAATAAGTTGACTGTGCCTTTAAACAGCTTGGAAAGTTCCATAAAATGATGTTATGGCTTTTGAAGCTTCTGATAGGCTAGTTGACATAATTTCAGTCAATTGGAGGTGTACCTGTGGATGTATTTCAAGGCATACCTTCAAACTCAGTGCCTCTTTGCTTGACCTCATGGGAAAATCAAAAGAAATCAGCCAAGACCTCAGAAAAAAATGGTAGAGCTCTACAAGTCTGGTTCATCCTTGGGAGCAATTTCCAAACACCTGAAGGTACCACGTTCATCTGTACAAACAACAGTACGCAAGTATAAACACCATGGGACATACCGTTCAGGATGGAGACGTGTTCTGTCCCCTAGAGATGAACGTACTCTGGTGTGAAAAGTGCAAATCAATCCCAGAACAGCAGCAAAGGACCTTGTGAAGATGCTGGAGGAAACAGGTTCAAACGTATCTATATCCACAGTAAAACGAGTTCTATATCGACATAACCTGAAAGCCCACTCAGTCACGAAGAAGCCACTGCTCCAAAACTGCCATAAAAAAGCCATACTACGGTTTGCAACTGCACATGGGGACAAAGACCGTACTTCTTGAAGAAATGTCCTCTGGTCTGATGAAACAAAAATAGAACTGTTTGGCCATAATGACCTTATGTTTGGAGGAAAAAGGGGGAGGCTTGCAAGCCGAAGAATGCCATCCCAAATGTGAAGCACGGGGGTGGAAGCATCATGTTGTGGGGGTGCTTTGCTGCAGGAGGGACTGGTGCATTTCAGAAAATAGATGGCATCATGAGAACGGAAAATTATGTGGATATATTGAAGCAACATCTCAAGGCATCAGTCAAAGCTTGGTCGCAAATAGGTCTTCCAAATGGACAATGACCCCAAGCATACTTCCAAAGTTGTGGCAAAATGGCTTAAGGACAACAAAGTCAAGGTATTGGAGTGGCCATCACAAAGCCCTGAACTCATCCTGTAGAAAATCTGTGGGCAGAACTGAAAAAGCGTAGGCAAGCAAAGAGGCCTACAAACCTGACTCAGTTACACCAGCCCTGTCAGGAGGAATGGGCCGAAATTCACCCAACTTATTGTGGGAAGCTTGTGGAAGGTTACCCAAAATGTTTGACCCAAGCTAAACAATTTAAAGGCAATGCTACCAAATACTAATTGAGTGTATGAAAACTTCTGACCCACTGGGAATGTGATGAAATAAATAAAAGCTGAAATAAATAATTCTCTCTACTATTATTCTGATATTTCACATTCTTAAAATAAAGTTGTGATCCTAACTGACCTAAGACAGGGAATTTTTACTAGGCTTGAATGTCAGGAATTGTGAAAAACTGAGTTTAAATGTATTTGGCTAAGGTGTATGCAAACTTCCGACTTCAACTGTAGATATCAACGAATAACGGGAAACAATCCCATCGCACATGACTCATTCTCAGTATGCAATTTAAAAAAAAAATAGTATGTGAATTTCCAGCTCATTTCGGCTCGTCATCTAGTAGAATTCAATGCACACTTTTCCACAATGCATTGGAAGAGGTGGGCTGAGAGTAATATGCCCTTAGTTCTCTTCAAGATGCCAAACAACAAAACTAGGCTACTTAATTGGGAAGATGCCAAATAGCGAAGCTGCTGTGGTGGTGTTCAAATATAACTAGTTTTGTTCTTCTTAAAATGAATATTGTATAGATGTTTTATTTTTTAAAGTGGATTTCTGTTTTCTCATTGAAAAGCGTTTCTTGTTCGTTTGGCATTTGTCAGAGTTTTTAAACTAAATACCATCTTTCTACTTCTGAATGTCTGCACCAGGGACTGTGGGATGTATGTGGCTACTCTATTGATGTCAAGTTAATCAGGCATCTTGGACATATGTAATTGTTAGTTTTTTAGGCTAGGTTACAAATGTAATTATTTCATTTATGGATCAAACCTTAGCAGTCATTCTGACCTTGTTCCCAATTATCAGGGCTTTAGTTTATTATGTTGCTGTCCAGCGGGCCAGAATTCGTGATGCACCCGACCGCCGTCATTTTTCCTGCGCAATTGTTCTTTGATTTGAACATCTGAAACGTTTTTATGTGTGCACTAGGCACAAAAAAATGAAGGTTTGTCTGTACCTCTCTCTGTCCACATAAACACACACTCATGTTTGGGCCCACACATACGCACGCATGTGGTGACTCGCACACACGCATACACATGCACACACCTGCAGGCTGTCATTAGTGCTCCCTGCTTTCTCTCCATCTTTTCTTACTGTGTTAATATTATGAAATCCTGAGTGCCAGTTCATGATTGAGCGAGAGCAGCAAAGTCTCAGGTGATTGGCTGCTATAGACAGACATGCCTCTGAATCTTCCTGTATTATTCAGAGGGAGTATCACAATCATAGCTAACAGAAGGGAAGAATGAAACCTTCCATTCATAGAGTAAAAAAGCTCCATAACACATCAAGTGCTCCCTCTACATTACCAAGATCAGAATTTTCCCTCAGTCTAACCCAAGAAGCCAAGTCAGACACCAGTAACACAGTGGCTGATATAAATGCCCATTTGAATTGGTAAAGTCATAAATAATAAATATAGCAAGGGAACATCTTCTCTGAGGTTGGGAGTGGCGAGCTACTTTCTACGCACGCACACGCTCCAACCCAGCAGTGTTGTACTGTGCGGAAACAGGAGCTTTTATATTAAACATTCACAGCAGTCACCTCTTTTAGGGAAATCAGCAGGAATAAAACAAACAACCTTTTAAAGTACAATAGCTTATGCATGCAATTGAGACATTTTGCTGTTTCGCTGACAATCCCAGCCTCATCTGGTACAATATGGTAAACCAGAAAATAAACATCATGTGAGTTTCCTTCAATGTCTTTGTTTTGGGACAAGAGGGCGTCTTTGTGTGTACTTGTGATGATTACAAGTATGCAAGACGTGCTGACCTTAAGGTTAGGTCAGAAGGGACTGGAAGACACTATCTCTCTCTCCTGACCCACACATAAACAGGAAAATGCCCACGGGAAGGAAGTCATATTTTTGACGGCTGGGTGTTTGGGGGGACAGCAACAATGTATAGACCGATGCTACGAAGAGAGAGCTGTGTTTGTCAATGTGTGTGAGTTGACAACTTGCTCGGTTGTACTCAAATACACTTTCATGACATTTATTAATAAATGGAGTTTCTATTGAGAAAAACAATGTGCAATACAATGTCTGATATGATAAACACTTACAATATACTACAAAGGTGAATGGTCGGTTGTCATGATGTCAGGCATTGTGTCTGGCACTTGATCTTCCGTTTCTCTAGCTCTGTTTGAAATGGCAACGTTGTTCCTGCTCTGATAAGGACTTAGGCAAACGTGTCTCTTTCACTGTTGCCTTTTCCTCAGATAAAGATCAAAGGCAGGTCAGTGAGCACAAGACATTGAAAGACGTCTCAGGAGGGCGACGCTTTTTCGCATAGAGCCGAATTTTACATACACTCAAATAGTATGTGGTAACATTGCCTTTAAATGGTTTAACTTGGGTTTTTACTGTTCCATCAGACCAGAGGACATTTCTTCAAGAAGTACGATCTTTGTCCCCATGTGCAGTTGCAAACTGTGGTCTGGCTTTTTTATGGTTTTGGGCAGTGGCTTCTTCCTTGCTGAGCGGCCTTTCAGTTTATGTTGATATAAGACGCGTTTTACTGTGGATATTGTCACGATTGTTCAAAGGAGAGGACCAAGGTGCAGCGTAATGAGCATACATTTTCATTAATTTAATCAAAATGACACCAAACAAAACACTAAACACTACAAAAACAAACCGTGAAGCTCAAAAGCAAAGTGCTCAAACAGAGTCAACTTCCCACAAACACAGGTGGGAAAAAGGGTACCTAAGTATGGTTCCCAATCAGAGACAACGATAGACAGCTGTCCCTGATTGAGAACCATACCCGGCCAAACACAAAGAAATAGAAAACATAGAACACAAAACATAGAATACCCACTCCAACTCACGCCCTGACCAAACCAAAACAGAGACATAAAAAGGATATCTAAGGCATGACAGTACCCCCCCCCCCCCAAAGGTGCGGACTCCGGCCGCAAAACCTAAACCTATAGGGGAGGGTCTGGGTGGGCATCTATCCGCGGTGACGGCTCTGGTGCGGGACGTGGACGCCGCTCCACCTCAGGCTTGGCCCACTGGCGCCACTTGGGGCCTCTACCTGGCGCCTCTAGAGCGGGCACCCTAGCCGCCGACCCAGGATGGGGGACCCTCGCAGCGGGCCCCGGGCTGGAGGGCGGCTCTGGGAGCTCCGGGCTGGAGGGCGAATCTGTCAGCCCCCGGACTGGAGGGCGACTCTGGCAGCCCCGGACAGGAGGGCGACTCTGGCAGCCCCGGACTGGAGGGCGACTCTGGCAGCCCCGGACTGGAGGGCGACTCTGGCAGCCCCCCGGACTGGAGGGCGACTCTGGCAGCCCCCCGGACTGGAGGGCGACTCTGGCAGCCCCCCGGACTGGAGGGCGAATCTGTCAGCAACCCACACTGGAAATAGAGACTCTGTCAGCCCCGGACTGGAGGGTGACTCCGGCAGCCCCGGACTGGAGGGCGACTCCGGCAGCCCCGGACTGGAGGGCGACTCCGGCAGCCCCGGACTGGAGGGCGACTCCGGCAGCCCCGGACTGGAGGGCGACTCTGGCAGCTCCGGACTGGAGGGCGACTCTGGCAGCTGTTAACAAGAAATTTGTGGAGTGGTTGAAAAACGAGTTAATGACTCCAACCCAACTGTATATAATTAATATGAATTCGGAGGGCAGAAAAGATGAAATATTAAAGCATTAGACCTCTCACTAAAGACGTCAGTCATACAAAAATTATACTTAAACCCAAACTGTTTCTTTAGCAGATTAGTAAAAATGTCTCATCTCCTATTAAAGAATGGCCTTCCCTTTAATCAGATTACAACCTCTCCCTTTGGTAATTTGAAAATTAAATAATCTCCAAAATATTGCTGTTTTTTAAACAAGCCGTTGAAAGTTGCTTGCAATTTCAGTTTAATCCACCAGAAAAAAACATAACAAATAATACAACAAATATTGTGGTTCAACTAATATTGTGGTTATACTAATTGATTTAAAAAAACATACACTACTGTTCAAAATTTTGGGGTCACTTAGAAATTTCCTTGCTTTTTAAAGAAAAGCACATGTTTTGTCCATTAAAATAACATCAAATTGATCAGAAATACAGTGTAGACATTGTTTATGTTGTAAATTACTATTGCAGATTTTTTTATGGAATATCTACATAGGCGTACATAGGCCCATTATCAGCAACCATCAACCATCACTTCTGTGTTCCAATGGCACGTTGTGTTAGCTATTCCAAGTTTATAATTTTAAAAGGACAATTGGTCATTAGAAAACCCTTTTGCAATTATGTTAGCACAGCTGAAAACTGTTGTCCTGATTAAAGAAGCAATACAACTGGCCTTCTTTAGACTAGTTGAGTATCTGGAACATCCACATTTGTAGGTTCGATTACAGGCTCAAAATGGCCAGAAACAAACAACTTTCTTCTGAAACTCGGCAGTCTATTCTTGTTCTGAGAAATGAAGGCTATACCATGCGAGAAATTGCCAAGAAACTGAAGATCTCGTACAACACTGTGTCTCCCTTTAGGAACAGCGCAAACTGGATCTAATCAGAATAGAAAGAAGAGTGGGAGGCCCCAGTGCACAGCTGAGCAAGAGGACAAGTACATTAGAGTGTCTAGTTTGAGAAACAGACGCCTCACAAGTACTCAACTGGCAGCTTCATTAAATAGTACCCGCAAAACACCAGTCTCAACGTCAACAGTGAAGAGGCGATTCCGGAATAATGGCCTTCTAGGCAGAGTTCCTCTGTCCAGTGTCTGTGATATTTTGCCCATTTTAGGCTTATATTTTTATTTGCCAGTCTGAGATATGGCTTTTTATTTGCTACTCTGCCTAGAAGGCCAGCAACTTGGATTGGCTAACACAACGTGCCATTGGAACACAGGAGTGATGGTTGCTGATATTTTTTTCAAAAACAAGGACATTTCTAAGTGACCCCAATCTTTTGAACGGTAGTGTATATATTTAAATGTTTGAAAAAAAGTATAATCTTTGTAAATTATATCATAAATAGGACCAGTGGAGTTATGTCAGACATCCAGCTAACAAAAATATATGGAAATGCCTGCTCTACCCAAAATTACAACAAACTAATTGCAGCATTACCGCAAAAATGGAAGAGACAAGTGTAAGCAGGGAAAGCAAAGAACATGTCTGCCAGGCCTGCATTAAAGACCAAAATTGGATGAAGAAAATTGTGACAAAGCAAAAACAAGTGTGTCGAATTTGTTTCGCACTCTGTTTTATTCTTACCCCTCTGGGGCCTCATGCTACTTCCTTAGTTCTCAGAGGAGATGCGCCTTTAATCTGTGATAATTCAGAACAATCATTATCTGGTAGGCCGTCATTGTAAATAACAATTTTTTCATAACTGACTTGCCTAGTTAAATAGACTGCTGCGCCACTCGGTATGCCAAATCTTTTTTCTTTTCTTACGAAGTTACACTCTCAAAAGGCACTGAATTGGTGGAACGGCCTCCCTGTCAAATAAATTTAACAAAATAAATTAAATTAATACACTTAATATGTAATACAAATCTTCTTATGAGAGAAATATAAGGCATATTATCGAACTCAAATTATGTTTTGAAACTGCCTCACAACCTTGACGGTAGTGAAGATAGATAGTAAATGTTTGGGTGGTAGAAAGACTAAGATAAATAAAGCCGACTTTTCACCCTATTTTGGTCGGGTCTCTTATTGGTGCTAAGAATACACTCATTATCCCTCTCCTTACAACTGTAACTGAAGTGGTTCAATGAACCAGGCTCGCATGATGAGAGACCTTGTCTGAGAACTGAGAGACCTGAAAGAGCAACCCCAGCTAACACCATAAATTGGTTTAACACAGTGTTTAGTCAACCTGTAGTACAGTTACTTTGGAGTATGCAAGCTAACGCAAGGGGGAACATATATTGTTGACTAACTGTAGCTCTTTTGATACTTCACAAAGAGTGAAACAGACTCAATTATTATGGTGGGAGATTATAATACAGATTTAAATACCTCAATGGACCGTAAAGGAGATCACACTACAAACTATCACCCTCATGCACTTAAAACTTCTTATGGCTGAAATCCTGCTAACGGGATCGATATGACAACAGCCAGTGAAAGTGAGGGCGCCAAATTCAAACAACAGATATCTCATAATTAATATTCCTCAAACATACAAGTATTTTATACCATTTTAAAGATACACTTCTTGTTAATTCCACCAGTGTCCGATTTCAAATAGGCTTTATGGCGAAAGCACCACAAACGATTATGTTAGGTGAGTGCTTATTCACAGAAAGACACAGCCATTTTTCCAGACAAAGAGAGGAGTCACAAAAAGCAGAAATAGAGATAAATGAATCACTAACCTTTGATGATCTTCATCAGATGACACTCATAGGACTTCATGTTACACAATACATGTAGATTTTGTTCGATAAAGTTCATATTTATATAAAACAATCTCAGTGTACATTGGCGCGTTATGTTCAGTAGTTCCAAAACATCCGGTGATTTTGCAGAGAGCCACATGAATTTACAGAAATACTCATCATAAATGTTGATGAAAATACAAGTGTTATACATGGAACTTTAGATAAACTTCTCCTTAATGCAACCGCTGTGTCAGATTTAAAAAACGCTTTACCGAAAAAGCAAACCATGCTGTAATCTGAGTATGGCGCTCAGAGACTAAAACAAGCCAAACAGATATCCGCCATGTTGTGTCGTCAACAAAAGTCAGAAATAGCATTATAAATATTCACATACGTTTGATGATCTTCATCAGAATGCACTCCCAGGAATCCCAGTTCCACAATAAATGTTTGATTTGTTCGATAAAGTTAATTATTTATGTCCAAATACCTCCTTTTGATAGCGCGTTTGGTAAACAAATCCATTGAAAGTACGGACGAAAAGTCCAAATAGTTATATTACAGGTCGTAGAAACATGTCAAACGAAGTATAGAATCAATCTTTAGGATGAGATATACATGATGGAGGCTCACTCGAGCTAGTTATCTTGACTACTTTCTTATGTTGTTTTCGCTGGTACCAAAAGTTTAAAGAGTGTCGATAGGGGACAGAATGTGGTCGGACCATCAAATAATTGGTTTACACATTACAGAATTTCCACAAGGACTAGGATATTGGACATTTAATCTCAAAGCCTACTGGATAACAACTTGTTCTAACAAAGACAGAAGAATGTACAACTTTTTCCTACATATCATAGGTACAACAAATCCCCTTACTGTATTCAATATTAATCTTTAAAACAAAAACAATTTAGATCAAAAAAAGGAAATAGAGGAACTAACAGTACAGACAGATAGCAATAAAAACTAACAGAAACGGATGAACTTATTCAAGAAAGATCAAGTGTAATATATTATAAAAATAAAGCGAACTGGATGGAATAAGGGAAAAAAAAATCACCAAATATTTTTTTATCTTCAACCTAGAAATGCTACCAAAAATAATTTACAGAAACTTGTTCGAAATGACGGTCTATTTTTTTCTATTAATAGTGTAAAATTAACAGCTATACAGAAATATTCATGTGAAGGCCTAAATACATAGGAGGAACTTCTAAATGCAATTAATGCCTTCAAGTCTGGGAGAACTCCAGGGATGGATGGCATACCAGTTGAGGTTCATCAAATATTTTTTTGATGTTTGTCAAAGTTCCGTTAATAAGATGTTTTAACGACTTCAATAAAAATGGTAAACTATCAGATACTGAGCAAGGTCTGATTTCACTATTACTGAAACAGGACCAAGATGGTAAATATAAAGATCCAGTCCACCTAAAAAACTGGAGACTCCTTACACTTCAGTGTAGTGATGCCAAAATTATAACAAAATGCATAGCGCATAGAATTAAAAAGGTATTGTTGGATATTATTCATCCTAATCAGACAGTTATTTTTTGGGGGGACATGGATGATACAATGGAGATAATAATACAATAGAAGATTATGCAAAAATCTGTGAAACTAGGCCTGGTATTCATAGCTGACTTTAAAAATGCCTTTGATAAAGTACGACTGGAATTTATATACAAATGCGTGGACTATTTTAATTTTGGAGAATCTCTTATACAATGAGTTAAAAGTTATGTATAGTAAATAATGTCTACTTCTCAGAAAGTATTAAATTGTCACCAGGAGTAAAACAAGGTTGTCCACTATCGGCATATGCATTTATTATGACCATGTTAGCTATTAAAATCAGATCCAAAAATAATATCAAGGGGCTAGAAATCCAGGGCTTAAAAACAAAGGTGTCATTGTACGCTGACTATTGTTTTCTTATAATCCACTATTTGATTCCCTGCACAGCTTCATAGAGGATCTAGATCATTATCTTAACCTCTCTGGATTAAAACCAAACTTTGTGTGCACCATATTTTTTTATTGGATCAAAAAAAAGGAAGAAAAAAAAGAATGCCATGTTCAAGAATGGTCTTTTTCCTATCATTCAGATTACCTCTGACTTTCAGTTATTTGAAAATGAAACAACCTCCACAATATTTATTTTTTAACAAGCAATAGAAAGCTGATTGCAATTTGACTTTAATCCACAAGAAAAGCCTCAACAAATATTATGGTTCAACTCAAATATAGTAATTGATTAAAAAAATACTTTAATTATTATTACTTTTTTAAAAACAGTATAATCTTTGTAAATGATATCACAAATAGGACTGATGGAGTTTTGTCAAACATGCAACTGATTGCAGCATTACCCCAAAAATGGAGGAAAGGTAAGGAACTTGACTGTTGGCCCTACATTAAAGACCAAAATTGGATAAAGAAAATGGTGATACATACAAAAAGTATACTAGTTTAATTTAAGGACAAAAAAATGTACAGCTGAGCCACACTGGTCGCAAAATAGTTGGGAGGATATTTTTGATGTACCGATTCCATGTCACATGGTTTATGAACTGATATACAAAACGATGTCGGATTAAAAACTTCTAAGTCTTTCAATTTAAAATATTATACAAAATTCTTGCAACCAATAGAATGTTATATACAGTGCCTTGCGAAAGTATTCGGCCCCCTTGAACTTTGCGACATATTGCCACATTTCAGGCTTCAAACATAAAGGTATAAAACTGTATTTTTTTGTGAAGAATCAACAACAAGTGGGACACAATCATGAAGTGGAACGACATTTATTGGATATTTCAAACTTTTTTAACAAATCAAAAACTGAAAAATTGGGCGTGCAAAATTATTCAGCCCCCTTAAGTTAATACTTTGTAGCGCCACCTTTTGGTGCGATTACAGCTGTAAATCGCTTGGGGTATGTCTCTATCAGTTCTGCACATCGAGAGACTGACATTCTTTCCCATTCCTCCTTGCAAAACAGCTCGAGCTCAGTGAGGTTGGATGGAGAGCATTTGTGAACAGCAGTTTTCAGTTCTTTCCACAGATTCTCGATTGGATTCAGGTCTGGACTTTGACTTGGCCATTCTAACACCTGGATATGTTTATTTTTGAACCATTCCATTGTAGATTTTGCTTTATGTTTTGGATCATTGTCTTGTTGGAAGACAAATCTCCGTCCCAGTCTCAGGTCTTTTGCAGACTCCATCAGGTTTTCTTCCAGAATGGTCCTGTATTTGGCTCCATCCATCTTCCCATCAATTTTAACCGTCTTCCCTGTCCCTGCTGAAGAAAAGCAGGCCCAAACCATGATGCTGCCACCACCATGTTTGACAGTGGGTATGGTGTGTTCAGGGTGATGAGCTGTGTTGCTTTTACGCCAAACATAACGTTTTGCATTGTTGCCAAAAAGTTCAATTTTGGTTTCATCTGACCAGAGCACCTTCTTCCACATGTTTGGTGTGTCTCCCAGGTGGCTTGTGGCAAACTTTAAACAACACTTTTTATGGATATCTTTAAGAAATGGCTTTCTTCTTGCCACTCTTCCATAAAGGCCAGATTTGTGCAATATACGACTGATTGTTGTCCTATGGACAGAGTCTCCCACCTCAGCTGTAGATCTCTGCAGTTCATCCAGAGTGATCATGGGCCTCTTGGCTGCATCTCTGATCAGTCTTCTCCTTGTATGAGCTGAAAGTTTAGAGGGACGGCCAGGTCTTGGTAGATTTGCAGTGGTCTGATACTCCTTCCATTTCAATATTATCGCTTGCACAGTGCTCCTTGGGATGTTTAAAGCTTGGGAAATGTTTTTGTATCCAAATCCGGCTTTAAACTTCTTCACAACAGTATCTCGGACCTGCCTGGTGTGCTCCTTGTTCTTCATGATGATCTCTGCGCTTTTAACGGACCTCTGAGATTATCACAGTGCAGGTGCATTTAAACGGAGACTTGATTACACACAGGTGGATTGTATTTATCATCATTAGTCATTTAGGTCAACATTGGATCATTCAGAGATCCTCACTGAACTTCTGGAGAGAGTTTGCTGCACTGAAAGTAAAGGGGCTGAATAATTTTGCACGCCCAATTTTTCAGTTATTGATTTGTTAAAAAAGTTTGAAATATCCAATAAATGTTGTTCCACTTCATGATTGTGTCCCACTTGTTGTTGATTCTTCACAAAAAAATACAGTTTTATATCTTTATGTTTGAAGCCTGAAATGTGGCAAAACGTCGCAAAGTTCAAGGGGGCGAATACTTTCGCAAGGCACTGTATATGGGGGATACAACCATCCCAGCTCTGCAGATGTTACTGCGAAGAGACAGAATCATTAGATCTTGTTTTGGTAACTTGTTTTTGGTCGCAAGTTCAAGAATGGCTGAACAATTGCAATAATTACTCGGAGCTAACTCTGTAAATAGCACTGCTGGGTGTTTTGAAAAGTCATAGTCAATCGGTCAACAATATAATAATATCTTAGCAAATATGTTGATGTAGAAACTATGTAGAAACTATGAGAATAGAAATATATAACTTTTTTGAAACATCACAGCAGAGTAGAAAAATATACGGCAACTAGAAATCAAAACGGGATGGTCTTCAGAGATAGATGGGAGGGGTTAAGGGGAGCTGAAGGCTGGGACTAAAAACAAGATCATGCAAAATATAATTCCCGTGAAATGTATGTAGTATGTATAAGCTGGAAGTTGTCTATTAGTTTACTCCAATTAGTGGAGGGGTGGTAGGGTAATAAAGAAGGAAAATACAGTGAATTCAGAAAGTATTCAGACAGCCTTATTATAAAATGGATTAAATTCCTCATCAATCTACACACAATACCCCCTAATGAAAATGCAAAAACCTGTTTTTAAAAATGTAAATAAGGTATAATTTCCAAAAACGTGTTTCGGTGTCATTATTGGGTATTATGTGTAGATTGAGGAGGCAAAAAAAATATTTGATCAATTTTAGAATAATGCTGTAACGCAACAAAATGTGGAAAAAGTCCAGGCGTCTGAATACTTTCCGAAAGCAGTGTATATGGAAAAAAAAATATATTTAACATTCTATATATATATATATTTACAAAAAAATATATGGAGAAAATATATGGAGAATTGGAAATTATGCAGACAATAACACTGATAGAAGCCACAATCTATTTGCAATATTGAAGCTGATCTACCCCCCCCCCAAAAGAAAGAGTAAGACAGCACACACACACAACGATCGATCCCCAGCCCAGCAAGAGGATGCTCGGCGGTAAACCTGCTTAAGGGGTCAGTCGCAGGGCCCTAAAGGAAGTGATTTAATGTCCAAAAAGATGTCAGCTTGTTTTTCTTTTCGGTCTTTCCTGTTGTGTTCTGATATCCACTTCCTCTCAAGCAGGGGTGGACACGGGTGTCATCCTCTGTCCCCCCCGCCCGGAAATGTCACCTCAGTGGACATATCACTAGTGTGTGTTAGTGTGTACATAAAAGAGACGGGGGGAGGGATGTTGTTGCTGTCTGTGTATGTGCCAGAGAGAGAGAGAGAGGAGAGGGGCTGTAAGGGTATGTGTATGTGTGTGAGAAAGAGAGAACTGTGTGTGTCAGAAAGAGAGAGAGAATATAATGCTACAGTACCTTCAGAAACTATTCACACCCCTTTACTTTTCCACATTTTGTTGTGTTACAAAGTGGGATTAAAATGGATTTAATTTACATTTTTTATATTGTTTGTACTTTGTAAGGTAATATATCTTGATTAGATAAGTATTCAACACCCTGAGTCAACATGTTAGAATCACCCTTGGCAGTGATTACAGCTGTCAGTCTTTCTGGGTAAGTCTAAGAACTTTGCACACCTGGATTGTTCAATATTTTCACATGATTATTTTTAAAACTCTTCAAGCTCTGTCAAGTTAGTTGTTAAAAATTATGCTAAACACTATTATTGCATACAAGAAGAGTCCATGCAATTTATTATGTGACTGGTTAAGGAAATTTACACTCCTCAATTTATTTAGGCTTGCCATGACAAAGTTGAATTATTACCAACTGAAGATATTTCAGCTTTTCATTGTTTATTAATGAGTACATAAATAAAATAAAAACATAATTCCAATTTGACATTATGGGGTATTGTGTGTAGGCCAATGAGAAAAAAACTAAAATTCAGGCTGTTACACAACAACATCTTGAAAAAGTCAAGAGGTGTGAATACTTTCTGAAGGCACTGTGACCCTCTCTACCTTGTGGACACTAAGTGATAATTGTTGTGGTGACCCCGGGATGATCCTTTCCTGTCTGTCATACTATCTGCCTGGCCAACACCCATTCACTGAAGCCTTGCAGGCTCCAGGACATGTTACTCACTAGAGTGCCACACCCAAATCCAAAAAGCAAACACTGCTCATTCACAGAAAAGGAAGAGGTAACTCTTTCAGCTTTTTAATTTGCAATAAAACATCTGAATCCAACTGTAGTGACGCAATAAAACATATAAAAAAATCTCCATTCCTATTAGGCAACTGCAAGGAAACGGGACGTAGGTCTCTCAATTATAAGTGTTTGTGTCTGTGCGAGCGTGCGTGCGTGCGTATATGTATACGATATGTACTTGAGTGTGTGTGTGTGCATAAGTATCACTGAGCCCCAGGTTTCTCAGATGTTGGATGACATGACCGTCTCGCACAGTAATGCTCTTCCACTCTTCCTCTCCTGCTGAGGGATATGTAGGACAGAGAGAGAGAGAGAGAGAGAGAGAGAGAGAGAGAGAGAGAGACACACACACACACACACACACACACACACAGAGGAAATAACATCAGCGGCGGTGTCTAATGCGGATATGAGGCGTGGTGATGGCACATTAACGACAGGACCCCTGACAGCAGCACACATCGCCAGAACAAAAGACACAACACTTTTAATTCAATGACAATTGTTGGAGTTAAACAATGGCCCCCGCTACAGAGGTTTAATTAAGGGTGAGAAAGATGAGTCTGTCTGCACTTCACCTCAACGGCTTTCTGTTTTTGGTTGTTGTCCCTACGGCTAAATATTTTGGTATCGAAAATAACCTTATAGTGGCGTATCTACAATAGACAGGGCCTGACATAGACCAGACAATGGTTGGAATGTTCCAGCCATGCCCACCTATCAAAATAAAACTTAACTACAGTTAGTTCATTTAGCTAGTTTGTTAACTACAATTTGCTAATTTAGCTACAGTTTATTAGCTACAGTTCGTTAATTTAGCTACAATTTGTTAGTTCATTTTAGCTACAGCAAACACACACACACACAGCCTGAACTCTTCTTTGAAGATGGGTGTAGATGTGTGTGGAGTGTGTGCGTGTGTACATGCATGGGTCTGTCAGTTGGCAGAGTGGGAGTTACAGTAGGGAGCACGAGCCCTGTACCAGAGCCAGTGTGGCACTAAAGACGTGAAAAGACGGTTTTAATTGCTGTTGAAACCCTGAGGTCACAGGGGTGCGTTTGAGTCTTAAATATGGCTGCATGTGAAAAATGGCTACCTTCACACTCAGCGGTGAGTTATCTGGTGATAGGCAATTGTACGTTCTTTCCCCCGGCTCTTAGAGGGCTCTTAATGAGGTTGGATTATGGCACATGTGACCTCTGAGACGGCAGCACCGACTGCACTAACGGCAGCCTGCAGGTGTGTGAGGTAAAACAGGAACTAGGGCCCTGCCTCTGCTGCGGAGTCACCAGCCTTAGAGAGCAGAGGGAGAGAGAGTGTGTGCTCCAACAGCCCCCCTCCAGTTGACAGGCTGACACCAGTCACCCCCTGCCAGGATGTGTCACAGCACCCGGGCTAAAACAGGAAGCTCAAGCACTCCCCTAGTGATTGACAAGTTGCCCTCGTGACTGACAAGTGGGGGGCCAGGGAGGCCCGGTGGGACCCGGCCCCTGGCTGTGTCTGAATGGAGGGGCCACCTGGGCTGCCAAGGGGGTCCCTATCGCGTGTGACGCCTCACAGAAAGGCCGCTGCTCAGTGTCGGACCACTTGTCCAATTAACAGACAGGCAGGGGGAGGTACGTCAGCTGTACTGGTTTGATAGGGACAACGATATCAGTGAGAGTAGAGATATTTACGCAAACACACATACAACTGTGCACAGAAGCTGGACAAAAAGAAGAGCCACCGTAGAGAAAAATAAAAGTAATGTTGGCTCACTGCAGATACGAGTCCATGTACTATAGTTCAAATTAAAAACGGTAGCTTACAGGTTCTTAAAAAAGGTCTACACAGTGCCTTCAGAAAGTATTCACCCCCTTGACTTTTTCCACATTTTGTTGTGTTACAAAGTGGGATTAAAATCAATTTGATTTACATTTTTGTCAACGATCTACACAAAATGCATTGTCAATGTCAAACGGGAAGACAAATATGAACATTTGTAAAATAATTTATGAAAAATTAAACATTAATATATCTTGATTTGATAAGTATTCAACACTGGGACTATACATGTTAGTATCAATCAAAATTATTTATAAGCCCTTTTACCTTCAAAAAAGTGCTTATAGAGAAACCCAGTCTAAAACCCCAAACAGCAAGCAATGCAGATGTAGAAACACCTTTGGCATCATTTAGAGCTGTAAGTCATTGTAGGTTAGTTTCTAAGAGCATTCCACCCCTGGATTGTACAACATTTGCCCATTATTCTTTTCAAAATTCTTCAAGCTCTGTCAAATTGGTTGCTGACCATTTGCAGGTCTTGCCACAGATTTTCAAGCAGATTTAAGTCAAAACTATAACTCTGCCACTCAGGAACTTTCACTGTCTTCTTGGTAAGCAACTCCAGTGTAGATTGTAGATTTGGTCTTGTGTTTCAGGTTATTATCCTGCCAAAAGGTCAATTCATCTCACAGTGTCTGGTGGAAAGCAGACTGGAAAAGCTAGGATTTTGCCTGAGCTTAGCTCCATTACATTTATGTTTATCCTGAAAAACTACCCAGTCCTTAACGATTACAAGCATACCAATAACATGATGCAGCCACCACTAATTGAAAATATGGAGAGTGGTAATCAGTAATACGTTGTATTGGATTTGCCCCAACCATAACATTGAATTGCTTTGCCATATTTTTTGCACTATTACTTTAGTGCCTTGCAAACAGGATTATGTTTTGGAATATTTGTGTGGAATATTTTTGTTCTTTACAGGCTTCTTTCTTTTCACTCTGTCAATTACGTTAGTATTGTGGAGTATCTACAATGTTGTTGATCCATCCTCAGTTTTCTTCTATCTGTTTTACAGTCACCATTGGACTCATGGTGAAATCCCTGAGCGGTTACCTCCCTCTCCGGCAACTGAGTTAGGAAGGACTCCTGTATCTTTGTAGTGACTCTGTGTATTGACACACCATCCAAAGTGTTTATTTAATCTATTTTAATTAAGGCTGAAAAACAACAAATGATGAAAAAGTCAAGTGGGTGTTAATACTTTCAGAATACAATTTACATAAAAACATTTGGCAGTTAGCAGACACTTTTATCCAGAGAGACTTACAGTTAGGCTAATGTGTTATATTATATTGACAAATCAATCATATTTATTTTATTAGACTTTTTGGGGAAATGGGTGTACTGATTCTAGGAGGAATGCCATATCTCGTAGCCTTAAAGAACTTATAGTTAACAATCATGTTTAAGGCTAATATGTACATACACTATATATACAAAAGTATATGAAAACCCCTTCAAATTAGTGGATTTGGCTATTTCAAAGTGGTACCGTCATAGGATGCAACCTTTTCAACAGGTCAGTTCGTCAATTTCTGCCCTGCTAGAGCTGCCACGGTCAACTATAAGTGATGTTATTGTGAAGTGGAAACGTCTAGGAGCAACAACGGCTCAGCCGCGAAGTGGTAGGCCACGCAAGCTCACAGAACGGGACCGCTGAGTGCTGTAGCGTATAAAAATCGTCTGTCATCGGTTGCAAGACTCACTACCGAGTTCCAAACTGCCTATGAAAGCAACGTCAGCACAAGAACTGTTCACCTGGAGCTTCATGAAATGGCTTTCCATGGCCGAGGAGCCACTCACAAGCTTAAGATCACCAAGCGCAATGCCATGCGTTAGCTGGAGTGGTGTAAATCTTGCCACCATTGGACTCTGGAGCAGTGGAAACGTATTCTCTGGAGTTATGAGTCACGCTTCACCATCTGGCAGTCTGACAGACGAATCTGGGTTTGGCGGATGCTAGCAGAACGCTACCTGCCCGAATGCAGAGTGCCAAATGTGAAGTTTGGTGGAGGAGGAATAATGGCCTGGTGCTGTTTTTCATGGTTTAGGCTAGGCCTCTTAGTTCCAGTGAAGGGAAATTTTAACGCTACAACATACAATGACATTCTACACAATTCTGTGCTTCCGACTTTGTGGCAACAGTTTGGGGAATGCCCTTTCCTGTTTCAGCAGTGCCCTGCGCACAAAGCATGGTCCATACAGAAATGGTTTGTCGAGATGGGTGTGGAAGAACTTGACTGGCCTGCACAGAGCCCTGACCTCAATCCCATCGAACACCTTTGAGATGAATTGGTACGCAGACTGCGAAACAGGCCTAATCACCCAACATCAGTGCCCGACCTCACTAATGCTCGTGGCTCAATAGAAGCAAGTCCCTGCAGCAATGTACCAACATTTTTTTGAAAGCCTTTCCAGAAAAGTGGAGGCCGTTATAGCAGCAAAGGGGTTATCAACTCCATATTAATGTCCATGATTTTGGAATGAGATGTTCGACAAGCAGGTGTCCACATACTTTTGGTCATGTAGTGTACATAATCATATTTATTTATTATGTTTGTCTTTTTGAAGACATCTCATACTGTCTCAAAACGGTTGGGGGGGAAATTACTAGACATAATACAGCATTACTGCATGACATTGCACGAGCGTACATCGGGAAGATTGTAATCACGTTGCTGGTCAACACTCGTCATGTGTGGAAGAAGGATGCACCAAAACTAAGTAAATGGCCAATTAATTCTATGTGAGGTGCACCATATCAATGCAGGATTTATGTGGTCGCACGCACGCACGCATGCGTTTGTCTGTGCATTTACAGTGCATTCAGAAAGTATTCAGACGCCTTCCCTTTTAACAAATTTTGTTACGTTACAGCCTTATTCTAAACTGGATTAAATCATGTTTTTTTCTTCAACAATTTACACACAATACCCCAGAGTGACAAAGCAAAAAATAAGTTAATTAATTAAATTGATTGAACATGATTTGGAAAGGCACACACCTGTCTATATAAGGTCCCACAGTTGACAGTACGTCAGAGTGAAAACCAAGCCATGAGGTCAAAGGAATTGTCCATAGAGCTCAGAGACAGGATTGTGTCGAGGCACAGATCCAAAATATTTCTGCAGCATTGAAGGTTGCCAAGAACACAGTGGCCTCCATAATTCTTAAATGGAAGAAGTTTGGACCCACCAAGACTCTTTCTAGAGCTGGCAGCCCAGCTAACCTGAGCAATCGGGGGAGAAGGGCCTTGGTCAAGGAGGTGACCAAGAACCTGATGGTCACTTTGACAGAGCTCTAGAGTTCCTCTGTGGAGATGGAAGAATCTTCCAAAAAGACAACCATCTCTGCAGCACTCCACCAATCAGGCCTTTACGGTAGAGTGGCCAGATGGAAGCCACTACTCAGTAAAATGCACATGAAAGCCCGCTTGGAGTTTGCCAAAAGGGACCTAAAGGACTCTTAGACCATGAGAAACAAGATTCTGTGGTCTGATGACACCAAGATTGAACTATTTGGCCTGAATTCCAAGCGTCACGTCTGGAGGAAAGCTGGCCCCATTCCTACGGTGAAGCTTGGTGGTGGTAGCATCATGCTGTGGGGATGTTTTTCAGTGGAAGGACTGGGAGACTAGTTAGGATCAAGGGAAAGATGAATGGAGCAAAGTACATAAAGATCCTTGATGAAAACCTTCTCCAGAGCACTCAGGACCTCAGACTAGGGCATAGGTTCACTTTCCAACAGGACAACGACCCTAAGCACACAGCCAAGAAAAAGCAGGAGTGGCTTTGGGGAAATCTCAATGTCCTTGAGTAGCCCAGCCAGAGTCCGGACTTGAACCTGATCGAACATCTCCGGAGAGACCTGAAAATAGCTGTGCAGTGCCGCTCCCCATCCAACCTGACAGAGCTTGAGAGGATCTGCAGAGAACAATGGGAAACTCCCCAAATATTGGTGTGCTAAGATTGTAGCGTCATACCCAAAAAGACTTGAGGCTGTAATCGCTGCCATATGTGCTAGAACAAAGTACTGAGTAAAGGGACTAAATGTGATATTTCCATTTTTTATATTTAATATATTTTCTAAAACACTGTTTTTGAGTTGTCATTACGGGGTATTGTGTGTATTTAATACATTTCAGTATTAGGCTGTAATGTAACAAAATGTGGAAAAAGGTCTGAATACTTTTGGAAAGCCCTGTATATGAAAGTAACTGCCAAAGTAAAGGAAACACTAGAGTAAATGAGGGTTACAAAGTAGATTGAAAGCAGGTGCTTCTACACAGGTGTAGTTCATGAGTTAATTTAGCAATTAACCTCCCATCATGCTTAGTGAAATGCCCAGTCGCCCAATATTTTATGTACCATACTAGAGTAAGTGACTTTGAAAGAGTGGTCCCAAAGGACCATATGGGGGTCTGTGTGTGTTTGTTTGTCTGTGTCTCAGTCACCATATCTCAAACAAGAGATTTCTGGAGCAGTGCCTGAGTGTTACAACATACCAAATTATGCAATTTCCCGTGGAAGAATGGTATTGCAACCCTCCAATAGAGTTCTAGACACGTGTGGAATCTATGCCAAGGTGCATTGAAGCTGTTCTGGTGGATCGTGGTGGCCCAACTTTACATTTGTGTTTCCTTTATTGTGGCAGTTACTTTACCCACTCTTGACACTGAAAACACTCTGGACATTACTGCACAGTGGGATATTTTCACCACAGCTGATCAGAACAAATCCTAGAACAGGATATCCGATTGGATAATTCTGCTTGTCAAGGCACCATCTCCACTGGGACAGCCAACCAGGTCTCAGACCCGCCTCTTTTCCAACCAAAGAAATTCTTAACCTTGAACCATGAGTGGTGAGAAGCCTCTGGCTCTTGTATACAGGTTGAACTGATTCACACCTCTGGGAAAGGGCCTATTTCCCCATGTAACCACTGGTGTGAACGTAATTGTGTGTACTTAAGTATTAGGTTTCAGGCCACGCCAGGCCCCACAGAGAAAGAGACAAGTTCAAACAGCCATACACACTTCACATGGATCGAGTGGACCACCCAAATGAAAACCAAACCAAACAGAGCAAAGGGGCTAAAGTCAAGCATGATCATATCAGAAATGGGACAGTAACCGTTTCTATGCTGCCCTGGACATACACACACCTACACTGCACAATCAGCTAGAAATACACACACCACTATCCACAGGACACACACGCAAACACACTGGGTTAGCAAGGGATGAAAGACAGTGATGTGACTACTGATGCTCTCCCACCACTGTCCACCAGGGGGCCTATAGTACAGGGGTACAGTATGTCTGATGTGGGCTCTGTCATCTTTATTCCTCCCTGTAACTATCACAATCTATATTCAAATCAAACTGCCACTTTTGCCTCGTTGTTTGTAGTTTCATTTGTTTGATCTGTTTTCACAACATTACATCAGTGTCTGCTGAAATGGGCACCCGATTCCCTATGTAGTGCCTTGCATATGGTGCCATTTAGGAGGCAACGAGTGTGCATGTATGTGGAGGCGTCCCACACGGCATGTCCTAGTCCAGGGTTCCCCAACTGGTGGCCAGTGGGTAGTTTTATTTGGCCTCCCAAGTTTTCAGAGCAAAAAAAATCATATATATATTTTTTTAATATATTTTTTTAATGTTGTTGTGAATTTTCATTGTTGGACATAAAAGATTGTAAAAACAGAGAAATCATCTCCAAGTTATTTGAATTTTGGAAATATGTTCCCGTATTCCCACGCATAATAGAGATATGTGATCGTATACAAACATAAGAAAGGTTTGAAATGATTGTGTTTTCGTCAAATGTTATATCTGTTTGGGCTTCTTGTGGTCTATTTGCAGTCTACAAATGATTTGTAACTATGTTCCGTCCCCCTGACCATCCACTGAAGAAAAAAATTGGCCTGCGGCTGAATCTACTTGGTGATCCTTGCCCCAGTCAGTCAGAACTTAAAAGGGAAGTTAAAACAACTCGCTTGCTTCAGTACTGAGGACCAAAAGTCAATGTCAGTTCTCTGGGGCCATAAGTATCAAGATTCTCAGAGTAGGAGTGCTGATTTATGATCAGTTATGCCTTTTAGATCACAAGGAATACGATTATATGGACAGAGTGGACCTGATCCTAGATCAGCACTACTACTCTGAGACGCTTGATACATATGTCCCCTGTACTGCTCTGTACATACACTAGTTGGGTCTTAGCTACTCAGCCCCAAGTTATTCACCTTACATTAGGCCTCACACTGACCTCCAGCACAGAGGCTTGCTGTGATGACTGAGGACCTCCGGTAGGATCAGACAGCAGCAGAGAGAAGGGAGGGAAAGGGGGAGACAGTAGACAGAGGAAGACATGGGAGACAGGTGGAGGGAGAAAGGGGGAGGACATGGGAAACCTACTAGTAGAGTCAGAGAACAGGGGGAAAAGAAGGGGGAGACAGAGAGAGGGAGAGGCAGACATGGGGAGGACCTGAAATATGGTAAAAGTGGTGGGGATTGAGTAGGGGAGGACAGGCAGGAGGGAAGGAAAGGGAGCGAGAGAAGAGGGAGACATGACAATATTGGGGGAGGTTGTGGGGAATTAGTAGGGGAGGACAGGAGGGAAGGAAAGGGGCCGAGGGGGAGCTTAAAACATTACTGGGCTGCCCTGAATACAGTAGCGTTCTATAGTAATCACCTGGCCTGGAGCTCAAGCTGTTTTTGTCTTGGGTTCACAGGTCAAATGCCACAGCCTGACCTCCGGTGTTTAGCCTGTTAGAAAGCCCAAAAGGCCCAGAGGAGGAGGGAGTGACAGATCTAACAGTGGTGTGTATGTACCGTGCATTCAGAAAGTGTACAGACCCTTTGACCTTTTCCACATTTTGTTACATTACAGCCTTATTCTAAAATGGGTTCATTTGTTTTCTTATCCATCTACACACAATACCCCATAATGACAAACAAAAACAGGCTTGGAGAAAATGTAGCAACTTTCACACACAAAAAAAATGTTTACATATGTATTCAGGTATTTTATCTAGTACTTTATATTTTTTCAGTACTTTGCACCTTTGGCAGTGATTACAGCCTCGAGTGTTCTTTGGTATGACACGACTTCTGTGCAGATCCTCTCAAGCTCTGTCAAGTTGGACGGGGAGCGTCGCTGCACAGCTATTTTCAGGTCTCTCCAGAGATGTTCGATCGGGTTCAAGTCCGGTCACTATTGGTTAGAGGCTGCAAGTAAGCATTTCACTGTAAGGTCGTCTACACCTGTTGTTTTCGGCGCACGTGACAAATAAACGTTGATCTGATTTGGCTGGGCCACTCAAGGACATTCAGAGACTTCCCCGAAGCCACTCCTGCGTTGCCTAGGCTGTGTGCTTAGGGTTGTTGTCCTGTCTGAAGGTGAACCTATGCCGCAGTCTGAGGTCCTGAACGCTCTGGAGCAGGTTTTCATCAATGATCTCTCTGCACTTTGCTCCTTTAATCTTTCCCTCGATCCTGACTAGTCTCCCAGTCCCTGAAAAACATCCCCACCACCATGCTTCATCGTAGGTATGGTGCCATGTTTCCTCCAGACATGATGCTTGACATTCAGGCCAAATAGTTCAATCTTGGTTTCATCAGACCATAACATCTTGTTTCTCATGGTCTGACAGTCCTTTAGGGACCTTTTGTGGGCTGTCATGTGCCTTTTACTGAAAATGGGTTTCTGTCTGGCCGCTCTACCATAAACACCTGATTAGTGGAGTGCTACAGAGATGTTGTCCTTCTGAAAGCTTCTCCCATCTCCACAGAGGAACTCTGGAGCTCTGTCAGAGTGACCATCGGGTTCTTGGTCACCTCACTGACCAAGGCCCTTCTCCCCCGATTGCTCAGTTTGAAGGTCCTCAAAAACATAGTGGCTTTAGGCAGCTCTAGGAAGAATCTTGGTGGTTCCAATCCTACTCCATTTAAGATTTATGAAAGCCACTATGTTCTGAGGACCTTCAATGCTGTGCCTCGACACAATCCTGTCTAAGAGTTCTACAGACAATTCCTTCTCATGACTTGGTGTTTGCTCTGACATGCACTGTCAACTGTGGGACCTTATAGACAGGTGTGTACTTTTCCAAATCATGTCCAATCAATGGAATTTACCACAGGTGGACTCCAATCATGTTGTAGAATCATCTCAAGGATGATCAATGGAAACAGGATGCACCGGAGCTCAATTCCGAGTCTCATAGCAAAGGGTCTGAATTGTTATGTAAATACATTTTTACTTTATTTTTTTACAAACATTTCTATAAACCTGTTTTTGCTTTGCCATTATGGAGTATTGTGTGTAGATTAATGAGTAAAACACATATTTGTATATATTTTAGAATAAGGCTGTAACGTAACAAAATGTGGAAAAAGTGAAGGGGTCTGAATAATTTCCGAATGCACTAAATGTGTATGTGTGTACGTGTACAGTATGTGTGTTATTACCATTCTGGGGATCAAGGCACCTGTAGCATGACTGTGGGAATCCTTTAGGCTCTTTGAGACACAAGGAATGGACAGCTGACCTGAAGGAAACAGACACACACACAACACTGTCAGTTTGTCTGGTTCACCTACCTCTCACATCACTCAGCCAAGTTTTGAAAACATGTGTTATCTAATATATTGGAGTATTACAATTAACACAGTAATTTGATAAGTGAAAAGATAAGATCAAATAAAAATTATAAAAAATGTGTCCGCTCCCAATTATTGTTCTTTCAGTCTACGCCAGGGGTAGGCAACCCTGTTCCTGGAGTGCCGCAGGTAATGCACGATTTTGTTCCAACTAGGCACCACACCTGATTCAGTCATTGCCTGAATCGAATACACCTGGTCTCCCAGGTTAGTTAAAACATGAAGTGCCTGAGGCACTCAAGGACCCGTGTTGCCTACCCCTGTTCTACGCTGTAAAAAAGTAATACAACAGTAAATAAGTAATGAAGACATCCCAATTTGTTTTATCCTATAAACCGTTTCTAACTTAACACAATTTCCTTAATTTGTCTCGACATAGATCATTTCGATGATATAACTGATTGTCATTTTCACATCCTTGTTATTTAACAATATTGTAATACAACAAAAATGTTGCTCGTTAAAACAGAAATGCATTTCGACAGTCACTGTTTTCACTTTTCATTGATCAAGAAATAGCTTTAAATCAAATCAAATGTTGTTTGTCGCATGCGCCGAATACAATTATTGTAGACTTTACCATTAAACGCTTACTCCAACAATGCAGTTAAAAAGTGAGAAAATGTATGAATAGATACAAAATAAAATAGTAACACGATAAAATGACGAGGCGATATACAGGAGTACCGGTACTGAGTCAGTGTACTAGGGTACGAGGTAGTTGGGTGAATGATTGAGGTAAATTGAATGTTGAATTTAAAGTACATTGAGGGTTAAATTATTAGGGCCCTATAAAATCTGTTTAGTTTTATCCCCTCCAAATTCCATTTAGTTTTTTCAGGTTTTAGTTTTTCAAACAACAAAAAAAGAGAGAGAAAAACAACCACATTTGATTTTGTATGTCCACAATAATACTTTAAACCACATCAGGAGACCACTTTTGAGGTTCTGGGATCATTTTTTAGATTTTGGGGGCTGTAATCACCCCAGCCAGATGCTATTGTTTGATTTGCAATGTTTCTGTAGCGCTCATGTGATTGCAGAGTGGACACTGGATTGATGCAAATAATCATAATATCATTTTGGAAAAACCTTTCCATCTCCCAGAAGACGGTTGTCATTACACTAGCATCATCATGGGGCGGAAGGGTAGCCTAGTGGTTAGATCGTTGGACTAGTAACCGAAAGGTTGCAAGTTCGAATCCCCGAGCTGACAAGGCAGAAATCTGTCGTTCTGCCCCTGAACAGGCAGTTAACCCACTGTTCCTATGCCATCATTGAAAATAAGAATTTGTTCTTAACTGACTTGCCTAGTAAAATAAAAAAAAAATGTTAATGGCTACACAGTGGTAGACAAATGCGTACTCACTATTCAGGACATGTGAAATACAAATCACTGATGCATAATGTTCATTCTGAAAAGAGGAATTAAATTACCAACAGAACATTTATATTTATACCCAACTAATGATCATTTTGGAATAATGTTCATTCTGTTTTAATGTCTGGATCTTGATTCTAATGGCATGGGGTGGTCAGATGGTCTAAGCCACTGCTTATGGAAATGTCCCAACATGTGGTTGAGAACATGGTTAAATTACCAGGAAAGTATATTTATTGATCAGCATAACACAGATAAGGATCTTGTCTTATCTATACTATCTGATGAGAACATGGACGATTGCCAATGACCTCTGCCAATGACCTCAACTGAAGCGACACAAAGTAACAACTTTTCTTCAATTCAGTTTGCACATCACTGAATATTTTGGTTCTTGTGCTTCCATAAAAAGTATTTTTGAAGCAATTTGGAGCCACACACAATTGTGGAATGTCATACTTGTATAATACTCCTGTACTTTTCACTGTAATGCCATGGGAACCGTAGCATGCTAAATCAACAGGCATAGTTCCACCACGAGGGAGGCCTCTGCGGTCCCACGTCTCTGTTCACACCGCTTTACAAACATACTAAACATGGAACCACTTGGACTGTTTGGGGAAGAAAATATGTGTGGCACTCCCTGGGGTATTACAAGTAGAGGCTTTTCTAATAAGGAGATTCTTTCCTATTTAAAAATATTTGCAAAAATTACCAAAAGGTAATATATTTTACAGGGTATACGGTACAGACAATCCTAAGTGAACAGCACATCTGAAATTGTGGAAAATAATTGTCAACCACAATAATCTGTGAATTACAGAATGCAGGGAATCGAATGTATTAACAGACATATCCAAGCAAAAATAAGATCCAATATACATAATACACAACTCAGGACCAGTAGTTTTAGACTATGCTTGTCAGTGTTTTTTTAATCATGTACTCAAAAGTTTTCATAGATAGCTATGCTACCGTGTGTTTTGTGTAAACTGAGATGTCAAAAGGTTGTCTGCAACTAAAAATGTTTTATCTTGGACTCAAATGTCTGACTGATCAATTCTAAACTGACCAATCAGAATGGAACAAACCAAACACAAGGGATGACCCAATGACGGTCATTGGAGCCAATCAGAGCATGGACAGCTGAAACAGTAATGCACACACTGAGTGTACAAAACATGACATAGACTAACCAGGTGAATCCAGGAGAAAGCTATGATCCCCAACTCTGTTACAGAAGAGTGTAAATGCTTTTTTTTTAGGCTGGATCATGTTGTTGACTTGTATTGTTGTATGTTTTAATTATGTAATGTAATGATTGTTGCTGCCTTCTAGGCCAGGTCTCCCTTGAAAAAGAGATTCTGGGTATCAATGGGTTTTCCTGATTAAATAAATGATTGATGTCACCTGTAAAATCCACTTCAATCAGTGCAGATGAAGGGGAGGAGACAGGTTAAAGAAGGATTTTTAAGCCTTTCGCCATGGATTGTGTATGTGTGCCATTCAGAGGGTGATTGGGCAAGACAAAATATTTAAGCGCCTTCAAAGATGTATGGTATTAGGTGCCAAGCGCACCAGTTTGAGTGTTTCAAGAACTGCAACGCTGCTGGGTTTTTCATGCTCAACAGTTTCCAGTGTGCATCAACAATGGTCCACCACCCTGTTGGGTTTTTCACGCTCAACAGTTTCCCATGTGTATCAACAATGCTCCACCACCCAAAGGACATCCAGCCAACTTGAAACAACTGTGGGATGCATTGGATTCCAGCATCCCTGTGGAACACTTTCGACACATTGTAGAGTCCATGCCCTGATGAATTAAGACTGTTCTGAGGGCAGAAAGGGGTGCAAACTCCATATTAGGAAGGTGTTCCTAATATCGGGATACTATAATATGCCATGCCTAATAATGCAAGTCTTCTTCCTATCTCTGACGAGGAGTAAGTAGGAAGGATTGGAGGACCAATGCGCCGCGTGGTACCTGTTCATGATTCATTTAATAGAACACTGAAAAATACAAACTAACAACGTGAAATAACAAAAACCAAAACAGTTCCGTGTGGAACACACAGACACAGAAAATAATCACCCACAACTCAAGGGTGAAAGCAGGCTGCCTAAGTATGGTTCTCAATCAGGGACAACGATTGACAGCTGCCTCTGATTTGAGAACCATACCAGGCCAAACACAGAAATACCAAATCATAGAAAAAGAACATAGACCGCCCACCCAACCCCTGCCCTGACCAATTAAAACAAAGACATAACAAAAGAACTAAGGTCAGAACGTGACAAATAAACTATGTAATGGGGCAAAGTAATCATTAATTATTTCTTAAATTAAATATACACACACACGAGGCTGTCAGCACTGAATGACTAATTATGCTCTTGTAATTATGGAGAAAATTCAGAAGTCAAAATGAGCCCAAAGTCCATCATCACATGTAATTGGATGCTGTCTTAAGCCACCCAAAAAAAAGCCTTTGAAAAGGAATATTATAACTGCAACTGAGACGGCATCTAATACAATAAATGTAACACGTTATTCTTGCAAAGTAATCACACTTCCACACACACCTACACACCCATGGCCTGTCAACTCCTCTCCTCTCTCATAGTTGTCATGGTCTCAAAGTGGCCCTGTGTCAGTAACAGGAGGTGGGCTGGCTTCCACCAGAATTCATTTAGCGTGTTGCGCTCAAATCGCTCCCCATCAGAAATATCTTAATCTGTCTCTGTCTCATTGACATGGAGAAAGTGTGTGGGGGGGTGAAGTCCACATGAGAAAGGTCAGTGCATTTAAGGGGTTCATCATTCTAAGGTGTCAGACCTCTTTAGAGGGGAGGATGGGATGAAGAAGGGAGGATAGGGAAGGGGGATATTCTCTCTTACCCTTCGCTTGGGGGGGGGGGGTTGATCAGTCAATACTTAAGAGAGTTTGGCTGGTGTCCAACAACAACCATAGTAATCAGTGGGAATGTTTCACTATGTTGTGTCTTTTGTTTAATCTTAATTGTGGTACAGCTCCTACACACACAAGCTCACACACACTGCACTATTCGGCCTTAGAACTGCCGCCTGGGAGCTGCTAACATAACAGTGAGCTAGATGAAATGCTGGGAGCTAAGAAACAGCCACACACACACGAACAGAACAAACACAAACACCTTCTCACACATACTGTACACACACACGCACACACAAACAGACAGACACGTACGCACACACACACACACACACACAGGCAGCCGTCTGGCCGAGGTAAACAGCTTTTAATAGCATCAAACCAGGTTTGGTTTGTTTTGGACCATCTGTCAGTTCCATTGTGTTTCTGTGTGTCTCTTTAGAGCCCGTGGTTGACAGGTGATATATGTACGATACAAAGTGCTTGGTCGGGCCCCCGGAGACCTGCCCTGCACAGTTTCTCGCTGCCTTTTTTCTTCTTCTTCATCTCCTCTTCCCTCCATCCATCCTGTTTCTCTCTGTTTGTCGTCCTTTCCTTTCCATTTTTTTTCTTCTCTTGGTGCACGGAATATTCCGTCAGATCATAGCACGGTCGCCAGCATCCTCAGTGGCATGTATCCAGCCTGCTCTGGCGATTTGCATCAAAGGGTGGAATTTTCTATTTGAGAGGTTAGCAAAACTGTGCCAGAGTATGTTGAAGGCGGTGAGGAGCAGCGGCAGAAGCGCATCGGCTGACTGGAGAGGCCTTTGGACGCGAGTGTGTGTGTATGCGTGAAGAGGAGGCGAACATAAAGGCATAAACATCCTGGGAGAGAGATGCTGGAAAAGGCTAACCGTTCGCTTACGGCTGATGTTAGCGCCTGTTAAACGGTGGGAGTCTTCAGAGGTCGTCGACAATGTTTGGCATGATACCATCAACAAATACACCAATGACTCTTCTCAAGGGATGCAAGAGCAGTATGCTCAAAATTGCCTAATATTTAAACAAACCCTGAACATCCATTGTAGGCTAGTATCCATATATTTAAATAGCTATTTTACGGACACAATTTTTCTATAAATACTTTTTAAATCAACTATCTTTGTCATTTGGCCATCAGAATTCACAGTTACTTTAAGAAAAAAGTCTGATTCACTGAAATGAAAGTAAAGTTAGAGGTGAAAACGCAGGTTTTCAGAGTCCTCTCTCCTGGTCTCCCCGCTCCTCTTCCAGTCATCATGTGAGAGAAGCCAGGCGTGGGAGGATAATCACACCCTAATAAGAAGGAATATTAAAAACAGCAGTGCACACACACACTGGATCCCTTTTCCTCTCTCTTTCTCTCTCCCTCTCTTTCCCACCATCCCAGAAAAATGTTTGCACATGGCCACACAAGATATCAATAATTTCATAATATATCAATTAACAGGTTGAAAGAAAGAGAGCCTTTGGGGGTTTGCGTTTGTACATTTGATGTTTGGTTTGGAGGCACCCTGTGAAGGTCTGTATGTAGAGTTGCGTGAGGCCAGCCCTGAGTCCCGGCTGGGTCCAAAGCTCTGGGCCGTGATGGCAGTGCGAGCAAAGACTGAAAAATGAAGGAATCCTTCTGTAGACTGGAGCTTACATTTCACCAGAAAAACTAACACGGCATGTTTGAGTATCATCAGACCTTTCGCACTTTGGGGGAGATTCAGAAACACGCTGCTGATAGCTTTCGTGCTGCTTGCAGCTGTGGTTAGGGCATTTAGCGCCATCACTCAGACATGGAAACCCAAAGTGAAAGATACTGGATAGGGCTGACTAATGCTGATCCTAGAACAGTTTGTACGTGTGTAGGATTGACGGTTGTATGTTATTAAGGCACCTGCTGGTTGAGTTGGTTTTGGATATGCTTCTGGTTTGGTTCTAGTTTGGTTCTGTTGTCTGGCAGATTACAGTGTCAGCGCTGTTTCCTCTCCTCTTCTCCGTCCTTCTCCTCTTTTCTCTCATCTTCCGTCCTTCTATCCTCTCCACCCCTCTCCCTTGCTCCTCTCCTCTCTGCTCCTTTTCTCTTCTCCCCTTTCCTGATAACTTCTCCTCTGAGCTGTGGAGGCCTGTGTGTGTGTGCAATCGTGTGCACGCTGGGCTGGGGTGTGGCGAGACAAGTGTGTGTGTGTGAACAAGGGGTCCCTGTGTCTCCTAATGATCTCCCACACCTGCGCATCTGCTGCCATTTTTAATTAACACTCCAAGGAGGTTTGTCAGGAGTAATCAAAAACATTGTCACTGATGGCAATGCAACTGCAGCCATGCAATGGCGGCAAAAACTCTAGACACATCATAAACCACCAGGAACGGGTTGCTCCAACTTAAACAGACCAATTAATTGCCTCATTCTCATAAACAATAGAAAGAAGAAGAAAAAACGGAGAAAATATACTTTTTAATGACTTGATACGTGAGGATCGATATGTATCCTGAGAGAAAGAGACAGAGAGACTTGCTTTCGCAATGTAAACATGTTTTTTTTCTATGCCAATAAAGCCCATTGAATTGAATTGAGAGCGAAAAAAGAGAGGTGGCTTTTATGAAACAGAAGCAACATGTGGCGTGGAGGAGTGCTCCCAGAGAGTTCTTTCCCAGTCCCAGTCATCTCCTTACATGCATGCCCCTGTTATGTTCTTCAATACAGCAGCAGCAACATGGGCTTGGCTGATCTTCCTTTTTCATTTCACTAGGAGCAGGGGGAGCGGCAATAGGAGAGCAGGCAATAGGTTTAGCAGCCGAGGCGAGGCGACTCTGATTTACGACGGGAGGGTGACCTCTGGGGCCGTAACACAGTGATGGGTGAGTGGCTCTCAACGGTAAGCTACTGGCACTTGACAAAGTGCCTGAAGCAGAATGAATTTACTTCTCTTTTCCTCAATCATCAACAGCCACTGCCCTGACCCCCATCCTGACTGCTATAACAAGATCTCCCATCTCGGGAGGCTGAAAAATTTACTGTCACATCTACTTTTCAATGAGCTCAAGTGAGCACTTCTTTCACCTTCAGTGGAGCAGGTGCCTGGTAACCTGGTCGGCTGGCAGGCACGCACAAACACAATCCCCGCCATCCAATATACACACACCTTAACACTCTAGCAGTTTTTATTTTTCATCCACTGTATTTACCAGACCTATCGGTGTTTGCCTTCATCAACTTGATGACAGTGCCTGAATGAAATAATCCCAATTTTTTTATATACCGCCGATTAATCTCCAACGCACATTGAAATGTACCCTTCCCCTCGTCTAGTCAGTGACCATACTGGGCTTGGAAATTGCAAGCTACTCTATGGTGGAATGTATTAGGCCTAAATCTCAACCAGCACAAATATTAATTAATTGAATGTGATTTGACTGAGGTTTTCTGTTGTGTAGTGTTTCTTTATTATCACTATTGGTATAATATCTTGACTAATGATATTCAACCAGTCAATCTTTTTCGCCCCCACACAGTTTAGGACAATATTATCCCAGCGTGACAATAAAAGTCCCAAACACATTACAACGAACACATAAAACATTTGTAATTTCTCAAAATGGGAGTTCAAAATTTCGCTGCTCTCTGGTGAGTACATTGGGTCGTTGTCGGTTACCACGTCGTCAGGCGAGACACAGTGTATTGTAATTGAAAATAAAGAAACCATTAAAAGGCATTCAATAAGCTACTGTGAAATTGATCAGTCAATAAAAGCTGTTCCCCAGGGGAAAGTGGCCATGCATGGAGAAGGAGGAGGCTCTCGCCTCAGGCAGGATGGAGAGAGATAGGGGGAAGAGGACGGGATGGGGGGTGAGGAAGAGAAGGAGACAGGAGGAAAGACAGGGGAAGAGAGAGAGAGTGAGGAAGGGAGAGAGAGAGAGATATAGATAGAGAGAGGAAGAAGGAGAGATGGTGTGAGTGAGACAGCTCAGACCTGATGCAGCAGTAACTATACAGGCTCTGAGAGACACAAGACCATGTAACACAATGATTCATAACAGTGCACTATCATTAGTACCAGCTCATCACAGTACTCTACAATATACAATACACTACAACACACCAAGCAGTATAACAATCAGAAAATGTAATGCATCACATTTTCAACACCACTAAGCCTGGACCAGGAAATTAAGCTTCAGAAGGAAACTCTGTTTGGTTCAAATATCCTGGTCTTGCTCTACATAATCTTAGAGTCATGGTAGATATCAAAAAGTAGCAAAAAATACTTTGAAACATACAAGAACTGCAATGCTGCTGGGTTTTTCACGCTCTACAGTTTCCCATGTGCATCAAGAAAGGGCATCCAACCAACTTGACACAACTGTGGGAAGCATTGGAATCAACACAGGCCAGCATCTCCAGTGGAACGCTTTCAACATCTTGTAGAGTCCATGCCCCGACGAAGTGAGGCTGTTCTGAGGGCGAAAGGGGAGGTGCAACTCAATATTAGGGAGGTGTTCTTAATGTTTTGTACACTCAGTGTATATAAAATAATGTTGTTGTTTTTTTGGGGGGGAGGGTGCAAGAATGCACAGGATTTATTGTTCGATAGTTTTATAAGGATTTTTTTTATATATACATAAAAAAAGGGACAAAAAAAATAAAATAACAAAAAGACCCAACCGCTGCTTCTTTAACTTTCAATTCTCCTAAGCATCCGTGCTTCACAGCCCATGGCTATTGCCTTTCTCAATCTGTCCCTGGAGAAGCAGGAGTTATGGTCCCTGTCGATTGAGGAGAAAGGGATGTTATTCCCCTGTCACCCTCAGTCGCTCCGCCATCCTCCCTGTTCTGATCTACGGTCCTGCTGCCCGGGGAAGAAGTGTCTTGATGCGCCATTGGTTTAGAGTGCTGTCACCTTGCCTCTATGCTATACCTGCACCCCCCCCCTCTCACCCCTCCATATCCCAGGGGCCTGTACAAGCAGCGGTGCGGGCGGGACGTGAGAGGTCACCCCCAGGGGAGTGGTAAGGGAGTGGGGGACAACACAGGTCCCTGAGCAACGCCCTTGATTGGGAGCAAAAATAAGGTTGAAGATGAGGGAGACCTGGAGATTTTGGCCTCTGTTGAGCCTACAACTATTGTGCCTATGAACCAGAGTTATACTGTTAGCACTCAGGCGGTGTGCCCTAGTAGGAAGTCCACTGTGGTCGGTTCATCCTGCAGTATCACCTCAAACATAAATAACATGAGCATGTCCAATTCTGATAAGCTTCCCAGTAAAGCAATAAAACCAATCAAGCATCCAATAAGTGCTAAAAATATCCCACACTAACATATGTAGCCTAAGAAACAAGGTTCATGAAATCAATAACTTGACAGATGACATTCATGTTCTGACTATCTCTGAAACTCCCTTAGATAATACCTTTGATACAGTGGTAGCAATCCATGGTTATAACATCTACAAAAAAGACAGAAATGTCAATGTGGGTGGTGTTGCGGTGTATATTCAGAACCACATTCCTGTAAAGCGTATAGATGATCTCATGTTAAAAAACTGTGGAAGTAATATGGCTACAGGTTCATCTGCCACACTTAAAGCCCATTATTGTGGGAAGCCGCTATAGACCACCAAGTGCCAATAATCAGTATCTGGATAACATGTGAAATGCTTGATAATGTACGTGATATCAACAGTTGAAGTCGGAAGTTTACATACACCTTAGCCAAACACATTTAAACTCCGTTTTTCACAATTCCTGACATTTAATCCTAGTAAAAATACCCTGTCTTAGGTCAGTTAGGATCACCACTTTATTTTAAGGTTGTGAAATGTCAGAATAATAGTAGAGAGAGTGATTTATTTCAGCTTTTATTTCTTTCATCACATTCCCAGTGGGTCAGAAGTTTACATACACTCAATTAGTATTTGGTAGCATTGCCTTTAAATTGTTTAAATTTGGGTCAAATGTTTCAGCCACAAGCATCCCACAATAAGTTGGGTGAATTTTGGCCCATGAATTTTGGCTCATGACAGAGCTGGTGTAACTGAGGCAGGTTTGTAGGCCTCCTTGCTCGTACACGCCTTTTCAGTTCTGCCCACAGATTTTCTATAGGATTAAGGTCAGGGCGTTGTGATAGCCACTCCAATACCTTGACTTTGTTGTCCTTAAGCCATTTTGCCACAACTTTGGAAGTATGCTTGAAAGACCCATTTGTGACCATGCTTTAAATTCCTGACTAATGTCTTGAGATGTTGTGTCAATATATCCACATAATTGTCCTTCCTCATGATGCCATCTATTTTGTGATGTGCACCAGTCCCTCCTACAGCAAAGCACCCCCACAACATGATGTTGCCACCCCCATGCTTCACGGTTGGGATGGCGTTCTTCGGCTTGCAAACATAACAATGGTCATTATGGCCAAACAATTCTATTTTTGTTTCATCATACCAGAGGACATTTCTCCAAAAAGTATGATCTTTGTCCCCATATGCAGTTGCAAAATGTAGTATGGCTTTTTTATAGCGGTTTTGGAGCTGAGGATTACTTCCTTGCTGAGCGTCCTTTCAGGTTAAGTGGATATAGATACTTTTATACCGGTTTCCTCCAGCATCTTCACAAGGTCCTTTGCTGTTGTTCTGGGTTTGATTTGCACTTTTCACACCAAAGTCAATTAGCCTATCAGAAGCTTCTAAAACCATGATGACATAATTTTCTGGAATTTTCCAAGCTGTTTAAAGGCACTTAGTGTATGTGAACTTATGACCCACTGGAATTGTGATACAGTGAATTACAAGTGAATTAATCTGTCTGTAAACAAATGTTGGAAAGATGACTTGTGCCATGCACAAAGTAGATGTCCTAACCGACTTGCCAAAACTATAGTTTGTTAACAAGAAATTTGTGGAGTGGTTGAAAAACAGGTTTTAATGAATCCAACCTAAGTGTATGTAAACTTCCGACTGTACATACTGTGGTAAACTTCCGACTGTACATACTGTGGTGAACTTCAGACTGTACATACTGTGGTAAACTTCCGACTGCACATACTGTGGTAAACTTCCGACTGTACATATTGTGGTGAACTTCAGACTGTACATACTGTGGCAGACCAGAGGGTTTGGTCAAAACGTTTACACAGATCAGACATGGACAGAGCAGGATATTTGTATATATATTTGTATATTTTCTGTGTGATTTCAATATTGACTGGCTTTTATCAAGCTGCCCACTCAAGAAAAAGCTTCAAACTGGTTCAGGTTATCAGTCAACCTATAAGGGTAGTTACAAACAGCACAGCAATGAAATCATCAACATGTATTTATCACAACTTTTACTGATGCTGCAGAAATGTGATTTAAGGCAGTATCCAAATCCAATGGATGTAGTGATCATAATATAGTAGCCATATCTAGGAAAACCAAAGTTAATGCTTGGCCTAACATGGTGTATAAGAGATCATACAATAAGTTTTGCAGTAATTCCTCTGTTGATGATTTAAATAATATTTGCTGGTCTGTATGTGTGTAATGAGGTGCAACTACAGTAGCTGCTGCACTTGACACAACCGATTCGAAAATGTACTGCAAATTGAGAAATCGTGTGACTAAACTGATTAAAAAGAAGATGAAACTACACTGTGAAACAAAGATTAATTATATAAAGAATAATAGTAAAAAGCTTTGGAGCACCATAAATGAAATTTTGGTCAAAAAGACAAACTCAATCATTGAATCAGATGGCTCATTCAGCACAAAACCCACTGATGTTGCCATCTACTGTAATGATTATTTCATTGTCAAGATTAGCAAACATGCCAGCAACAAACGCTGACACTACACATCCAAGTACGGTATAACTGAACAAATTATGAGAGACAAGCATTGTAATTTTAAAATCCGTAAAGTGAGTGTGGAAGAGGTGAAAAAAGTATTGTTGTCTATCAACAATGATAAGCCACCGGGTTCTGACAACTTGGATGGAAAATAACTGAGGATAATAGAGGACGATATTGCCACTCCTATTTGGCATATCTTCAATCAAAGCCTACTAGAAAGTGTGTGCCCTCAGGCCTGGAGGGAAGAAAAAGTCATTCCGCTATGCAAGAATAGTAAAGCCCCTTTACTGGCTCAAATAGCCAACCAATCAGCCTGTTACCAACCCTTCCTAAACTTTTGGAAAAAAAGTTGATATTTTACATTGAACAAATGGACAACAGACTTTCAGCACGCTTATAGGCAAGGACATTCAACAAGCACAGCACTTACACAAAAGACTGATGATGGGCTGATGATGAAAGATTGTGGGGGCTGTTTTGTAAGACTTCAGGATGGCTTTCGACATTATCGATCATAGTCTGCTTCTGGGGAAAAAAAGTGTTATGGCTTCACACCCCATGCTATATTGTGGATAAAGAGTTAGCTGTCCAACAGAAAACAGAGGGTGTTATTTAATGGAAGCCTCTCCAACATAATCCAGGTAAAAATCAGGAATTTCACTTCTTGAGGTCGAGGTTGGCTAGCTAGAGCGACATCTTGAGAAACAACTGGTCTGGTTGTAGTGGTGTATGTACAGTATACTCTTCTAATGTACCTTTTTTTAGAGTGCATAATCTACAAGACAGGTACAATGTCCAGACATCGATTGTTAATGTGATTCAACAAAGTATTAAAGTTGCATGTGGTACTTTAGCAATAATAAGGCCTGAGGAGGCATGGTATATCGTGAATACAGTACAGTATATACCACAGCCAAGGGGTGTTGTTTGGCACAATATATGAGTGGAGACAGTTGTACCTTTAATTTATGGGCTCACAGCAACCACATCAAATCTGCTTTGAGGAAGCCAAAGCCACACTGCACCTTGTGCCACCAATGACATCAATCAACACCAAATGCCCTAAAGGATCTATAGTAAATTGTAGTATCCATCCTTCTTTTGATAAACAACCATGTTAAAGGGATAGTTCACCCAAATTACAAAGTGGCACATTTGAAGACAGTGGCCAGGAACACAAAACCAAAGTATGGATTGCTGACATCTTACTGCATAGACTGCTAACAGAGTACAGAAACCAATATGTTATTGAGTAATTTGGGTGAAATATCCCTTTTAGGCCACTTACGGGGAACCCTCCAGAGACCCTCCAGGGCCCAATCCACAGTTAGTCTGGGTCTCACTGGATGACGGAAGAAATGAATAAATAGATAAACAGATGAATAGCAAAGAGAAGAAATGGGAGTCTATGCTGGTTGGCCATCCATCATATATCCCATTACCACACAGTGGGAGCAGTATGTATTATGGAGTCAGCCTCCTAAGAAGATACAAATTCAACTTTTCCCTCCAATTTGTTATAGCTTTCAACTCGCCGTTGTTGTTTCTTTGAATTATGAATAGATTTCTGTCCTCGACTTTGCTCAAGCAAGCCGTATGCGAAACGAGTAGGAAAACACATTTGGAACACGGCACGCTTTGAAACAGTCGAGTGCATATGCATAAACATTCACACTTAAAGCGCCCTAAGAGCGACAACACACGTTCAATATTTCAGCTTTTCCTTTGTTCATTGACTGTGTGTGTGTCTGATAAATATGAAGTGCCAGAGCATGAGCGCAAGAACATGTGGGTGCCAGAGTTAACGTTTACCTCAGAATGAATTACAGATTTCACATAATACGGCCCCAAGCAAAAAGGAAATTAAGAATATGGAATTCCTAAATTGAAATCTCAAAACTTAATTTCTTCCCCCAAACTGGTTTTTATGTAAACATATGATTCTAGGCCAGAGATCCTGCATGTGCCATTCAGTGAAAAGAGGGAGCGAAGAAGGGAGTGAGAAGAGACAGAGAGAGGAAAAGACGGGAGAGATAGCGAGAGACAAGAGCGAGATGAGAGAGAAAGTGAAACACAGAAGAGAGAGAGATGTAGAAAGACAGAGTGAGAAGAAGGAAGGAATGTAAATACACAGCAAACCAATAGCACATTTTGGCCCCAGCAGTTTGTTTGGGTATTTAGACTGTAGGCTACAATCAAGTCCTCAAAGCCTCAGTCCAAATGACAAGGCCCTGATACAGCGGCACAGATCCACTAAACAAAGGCTGAGCAAGCTAAAGCTCAACGCATACAACCTTCAAGGTCACCCCCAGTTATTTGTCAATCATTGTGGATGGGAGAAAAATGAATAAAGATGCATAAATGGCTTGAATAAAGAGAGGGCAGGAGGAAAGAAGGAAAGGACGAGAAAAAGGGAAGTGATTTTTGCATTGGCTGAACTTCTGGGGCCTGTTTTGTTTGACCAGATGTAGAATTAGTACACATCACTTTGCATCAGCGAGACGTAAACCATAAAGCCACCATGGAGAGTACACCTCCCTCTCGCCGCACCAGGGTTTGCTGGTGTCTGTAATTCTGCTCGTGCAATTATCGATGTGATGCCAATCCCCAATGTAAAGACTCATTCCTTAAGAAAATAGGAGCATATACCTGGATAGATGTGCCCAGCTGTTTTTCCAACTGGAATCAGTAATTGAAAACAGAGCGTTTCTGTTTTTACACAGATAAACGCGGAAAAGTGTCAATGACGTTTCAAGTCATCGTCTTTCAAGAGCTACAGTATAAATCAAATTAGTAAAACCTGACTAATAAAAATTGGTAGTACACTTCAATACACTCTCTTATTTCTGTCCACAAACTAACCTTGCTGGAACACAGCAGACAAAACAGAAAACAGGCTAAATCAATACAGTGGATTATGAATCACGATGCTATGTTATGGCTAGCTGGAAACGATAACTTTACCCCGTTACTGCCGCTATTCAATCAAAACCAGCATATGGAAATTCCCAAAGTGAGGCAGAAAAACAGCGAGAGCGCTCTGGTGTTCCTTTTAGCTTCATCAATATTGTGCAAATGGTCACACAAACAGACATTTCCCGGATACCTCCACATGCAACTTTTGATTGAACAAGGTGAACGAGGACTACAAAGGTGTACTACAGATGAGTTTGAAGGAGAGAAGGTGATGCTGTCATTGTCTCTGGGGCGTTTTGGGAGGCCCCAGATCCTGTGGCGTGTCAATGAATCAGGCTAAACGTGTGTGACAAGCAGCGGGCCAGGAGGGAGGGAATGAAAGAGGGATGGAGGAAGAAAAGTCATCCCCCCATCCCCATGCACCACATTGGTGTTGGTGGGGAGCTCTGGGGGTAATCTGCGGCTGCATGCGATAGAGAGACGAGCCCCTTTATTTAGACGCAATGGTAGGCCCCTAATTGCAGCTGATGCTGAGAAACACATGTTAAGAGGGGGCGAGTCAGATGTTAGCAGTACAACCATATGGTTCCTCCTTCACCTACAGGAGATGGGCCTGTACCCAGAGACGACAGACAGCACAAGGGATCAGATCATGGCAGGCTGCGCACGACAACTTGACTTAGGCTAAGTCCCAAATGGCCCCCTACACCCAATATAGTGTGCTACTTTTTACTAGAGTGCTATGTGGAAAGAATCCTGGCAGGCTGCGCACTGACAACTTCACTTAAGTTGCATACCCAAATGGCACCCTATTCCCTATATAGTGCACTACTTTTGACCAGAGACCTATGGGCCCTGGTTAACAGTATTACATTATTAACAGTATTACTTTATTTGATTTATTATTGGCCAGGTACAACGCACAAATCTTCAATATTTCTGTAGAAAGGAATTCACTTTTGTTTCTTCACTTTCACAGTTGTTATTTCGGGTTTTTATAGTTGCTCTAAGAAACAGACTTTCAGTAAGTCCATTAAAATAAGGGGGAGCTGAAACGGCAACATTGAGTATTATAAGTCAAACAGCTTTCCAAAAATGTGGTGCACAAATAAAAGGGGAACAACAGATGCTAAAAGGAGAAAATCTGACCATTAGAACCCTTGTTAATATTGACTTAACACTATTATTTTACAAAAACATTTTCTATTAGAACTTATAGAATTATATTATATTTCTAAGTTGTTTGTGAAAGCCCTGAAACATGTCAACAGTGCCTCGCTGTACAATATTTTTTTTTATTACTTGTTAAACAAAAACTTTTTCTCTGAGCAACTGTATTAGTATAACATAATAAAAACATTTTTTGCATACAATATAGCTCAGTATTCGTTTTATTTTTTTCAAGGATGCCAACAATTACGTGAGGATAACGACACAGCCTTTTTCTAAAATGTTTTATGGGATTGGAGGACACGTTGGGAGGATCTTAGACTATTCCTTCAAATAGAATCTTTCCAGATCCTTGATATCCTTCGTCTGCACTTGTGGACTGCACTTTTCAGTTCAAACCCCAGGTTTTCAATGGGGTTCAAGTCCAGAGACTGAGACTTTTATTTTGTGATCAATTAACCATTCCTTTGTGGATTTTGATTAGTTCTTCGAGTTATTGTCTTACTGGAAGATCCACTTGTGTCAGCCTCCTGGTAGAGCCCAAGCAGGTTTTTGGGATAAAATGTCTTGGTATTGGGTAATGTTCATTCTGTTAAATAGCGTTATAGAGCGCCGCACTTTACACTTCCTTAGAGCTCAGCGCGTATGTACTATATGCACAATACAACAACACCCACAGACAATGCACACAATCAACCTCATCTCTCCTCACTCGCTCTCTATCTATCTCTCTTTTCATTCATTAAACTCCATCCTTCATCACCCTGTCTCTTTCTCTCCCTCTCTCTCTGTGTCCTCCTCACACTATCTAGTTCCACTGCTCCCTTGGCGGTCAGGGGGGTGCCCTACCCACTACCCGCCGACGATTAAAGAAAGTGGCCCGGTATTAAAAACAAATATTCAATCATTGCTCATGTTGCGTTGGATTATGGGTGGGCTCGTCAAGACGATTAGTTAGAGTGGTTGTGCGAGCGCTGAGGCTCCGCTTAGCTTTACATATGCAAACAGTAGAGTAAAGCAGAGCAGTAGAGTGCAATGCTAGCGCAAAGCTCACTAGACGCTCAATCATGCAGAGCGGAGCGTGCTGCCGCACAGGAAATTAGCTCGATAATAACGGCTGACAATCAATATTTACGTTTGTGCTTCACAAATAATTAAATAAAATTGGCCTCGGCTGCGTTTTGTGGGCCCCCTCGCTTGCTGTAAATGATGGACAAGTCACATAATACTGTAAGTTGCATGGACACACCGTGTGCAATAATAGTTTAGACATTTGTTAACATCCCTATTAGTGAGGATTTCTTCTTTGCCAAGATAATCCATCCACCTGAGGTGTGGCATATCAATAAGCTGATTAAACAGCATTGCACAGGTGCACCTGTGGACAATAAAAGGCCACTCTAAAATATGCAGTTTTGTCACAGCACAATGCAACAGATGTCTCAAGTTGAGGGAGCGTGCAATTGGCATGCTGACTGCAAGAATTGCCACCAGAGCCGATGCCAGAAAATGTTCATTTCTCTACCATAAGCTGTCTCCAACGTCTTTTTTAAGAATTTGGCAGTAATTCCAACTGGCCTCACAACCAGAGACCACGTTTATAGTGTCGTACGGTGAGCGGTTTGCTGTGAAAAGAGTGCCGTTGGTGTTATGGTAAGAGCAGGCATACGCTACAGACAACAAACAATTGCATTTTATCGATGGCAATTTCAATGCAAAGAAATACCATGAGATCCTGAGGCCCATTGTAAGGTCCATAAAAATAAAAAAATCTGTGACCAACAGATGCATATCTGTATTCCCAGCCATGTGAAATCAATAGATTAGGGCCTAATGAATTTATTTAAATTGACTGATTTCCTCATATGAACTGTAACTCAGTAAAACCTTTAAAATTGTTGCATGTGGTGTTTATATTTTTGTTTAGTATAACTACACCCAGTCACGACAAAGGTATAGGCATCCTTCCTAACTCAGTTACCGGAGAGGAAGGAAACTGCTGAGCCATTCTAAAAAACTGAGGACGAATCAACATTGTAGTTACTCCACAATACTGTTCCCCGGTAGGCCAACTGCCTTGTTCAGGGGCAGAACGACAGATTTTTTTTTACCTTGTCTGCTCAGCGATTCGATCCAGCAACCTTTCGGTTACTGGCCCAACAGTCTAACCACTAGGCTACTAGGATATTGTGTTTTAAGTTAAGGTGAATTCATCTTCCAGTGTCTGGTGGAAAGCAGAATGAACCAGGTTTTCCTCTAGGATAATGCCCCAGTCCTTAATGATTTCAAACACAACCGTAACATGATACAGCCACCATTACACGTGAAAATATGGAGTGGTACTCAATAATGCATTGTATTTGATTCGCCTCAAAAATACTACTTTGTATTGAAGACAAAAAGTGAATTGCTTTGCCACACTTTTTGCTGTGTTAATTTAGTGCCTTATTACTAACAGGATGCATGTTTTGGAATCTTTTTATTCTGTACAGGCTTCCTTTTTCCCCTCTGTCAATTCGGTTGTCATTGAAAACAAGACTTGCCTAGTTAAATAAAGGTTAAAATTCAAAATAAAAACACATGGCCAAATCTACACTTGAGTTGCTTACAAAGACAGTGTATCAAGGCACAAGGCGAGACCCAAATGCAGACACAGGGGGCAGGAGGCAGATGGTTGGAGTCTTACAATGTTTATTAATCCAGTCAAGAGAATGGTTGTGGACAGGATCCATGGATCCGGAAGACATGCTGCGCCATAAACTGGGCCGTCTCCTTGGCTGAAGGTAGTTTGGGAAGAGGGATGAAATGGGCGGCCTTGGAGAACCGGTCGACTACCATCAGAATGACAGTGTTGCCATCAGACAGAGGGAGCCCAGAGATATATAAGACCAGGGACGATGAGGAACCAGTAGTGGCTACAGGAGGCCAGAAGGAGCTTGCCATGGAGTCTTGTTTTGAGCACACACAGTGCATGCAGTGACGAAGGCAGAGACGTCAGGGACCAGTGGGCCACCAGAAGCGTTGTCGAAGGAAGGCTAGTGTACAACGGGACGCTGGATGATAGGTCAGCCTGGAGGAATGAGCCTATTCCAGGACCCGGGACCGGACGAGGGACAAACAGACGGTTAGCCGGGCCCCCTTCAGGTCCAGGTTGGGAGCGTTGTGCCTCACGAACCAGGTCTTCAATATCCCAATCCACAGTGGCAGCAAGGCATGAGGTAGGGAGAATGGTTTTGGAAGTCGAGGGTGTGGCAGAGGAACTATATAGGCGGGAGAGAGCATCAGGCTTCACATTTTTAGACCCAGAAATGGTAAAAGTTGAATCTGGTAAAACAGGAGGGCACACCGGGCCTGCCTTGAGTTGAAGCGCTTGGCTGAATGGAGATATTCCAAGTTTTTATGGTCGGTCCAGACCAGGAATGGCTGTTCTGCTCCTTCCAGCCAGTGCCTCCATTCCTCCAACACCATATTTACCGCCAGGAGTTCTCGGTTGCCAACATCGTAGTTCCTCTCAGCAGGATTGAGACGATGGGACAAGAAGGCACAGGGATGAAGCTTCTGGTCCTGGGCAGATCGCTGGGTCAGGATGACCTCCACTCCAACATCCGAAGCATCCACTTCCACCACAAATTGGCACGAGGGGTCTGGATGGATGAGTGCTGTTGTGAACCGATGCTTCAGGTCCACAAAGGCTTTGTCAATAGCTGGAGACCATTTGAACGGTACCTTGGGGGCGGTGAGTGCCGAGAGGGGGGCCGCCAGGGTGCTGTAATCCCGAATTAAACGGCGGAAGAAGTATGCAAACCCAAGAAACCGTTGCAACTGCACCCTGTACGTTGGTTAAGGCCAATCCACCACTGTTTTCACCTTTCCAGGATCCATCTAAACATTGGCTTCAGCAATGACATATCCCAGAAAGGTGATTGTAGAGCGGTGGAAATCACACTTCTCTGCTTTCACAAACAATTGGTTCTCCAGGAGGCGCTGAAGGACCTGTCTGACATGGAGTACATGTTCTTGGGCAGAATGGGAAAAAAACAGGATGTCGTCCAGGTAGAGGAACACAAACCGGTTTAACATGTCCCGAAGCACATCATTGACCAAAGCCTGGAAGACAGCGTTGGTGAGTCCAAATGGCATGACCTGACACACATAATGTCCACTGGCTGTGTTGAAGGCTGTCTTCCACTCATTCCACTCATCCCACTCACGTATCCGAACCAGGTAGTAGGCAATCCATATGTCCAACTTGGAAAACATGGTAGCCCCCTGGAGAGGTTCAAATGCCGAGGGGAGGTAGGGGGGTAACGATTTGACCGTGATATCGTTAAGTCCCCGGTACTCAATGCATGGGCGCAGGGTCTTGTCCTCCACAAAGAAAAACCATGCGCCGGCAGGAGATGCAGAAGGACAGACGGCCCCAGCGGCCAGAGACTCCTCTATATACTCCTCCATAGCCTTGGTCTCTGGTCCGGACAGAGCATACAGCCGACCCGAGGTGGTGTAGTGCCTGGGAGTAGATCAATGGCACAATCATAAGGATGGTGCAGGGCAAGGGAAGTAGCACGTGCCTTACTGAACACTTCCAGGAGGTCATGGTATTCAGTAGGAAAAGCAGAGACATCCACAGTCTTGCTAACATCCTGAGGAGGATGACTTGGGGAAGGCTGTGCTGATTGAAGGCAGTGGGAATGGCAAAAGGACTCCAACCCAGGATGTAGCGTATGGTCCAGTCAATCACAGGATTGTGTTTTGTAGGCTGGAAAATCCCAAAACAACCGGAACATGGGGAGATGCAATGAGGAGGAACTGCATGGTCTCACTGCGGTCACAGAAACCCGTAATTGAACGGGCACGGTACTATGGGTGACTTCCCCTATAGAGTGGACGTCCAGTGCCCTAGCGTCCATTGGCACAGAGAGCGGCTGAGTGGGAATACCAAGCTCCGATGCTATCGTGGCATCCATAAGACATTCATCAGCCCCAGGGTCAATGAGTACTTGGAGAGACTTAGATTGGTCTCCCCACAGCACAAGAGCAAAAAGGGGTGTGCGGGTGATGGGAATTCGAGAACTCCCAGTCTGACTCACCATAGTACTGGTACCCATTAGAGACACGGGTTTCCTAATAGGGCAGGTAGCTATAAAATGTCCTACCCCTCCACAGTACAGACAGCTGTTATTATTCATCCCCCGTGAGCGCTCCCAAACTGATAGCCTAGTTCGTCCCAACTGCATAGGCTCAGGAATATCCAAATCACCCGTCGTAGATTCACGAGAGAGCTCTGGGGACATCAACTCCTCTCGGAAGAGCTGCCTGCCTTCGGAAACTTCCAGATTCCATAGGAGGTGAACACACCATATCGGGAGCACGAGTGTGCCCGAGACCAGACTTCCTCTCACTTGCGTTCCCTTAGGTGTCATTCAATTTGAATGGTTAAGGCGATAAGAGAGTCGAAGTCCACCGGCAGTTCCCGAGCAGCTAGCTCACCCTTTACCTCCTCAAATAATCCGTGCAGAAAAGTATCGAAAAGAGACTCCGGATTCCAGGCACTCTCGGCAGCCAACGTGCGAAAATCCACCGCGTAGTCTGCCACACTACGGAGTTTGACTTAAGTCAAGCAGTTTTCTGGCCACCTTTCTCCTTTAAACCGGAGACTCAAACTCACCTCTGCCATGAATTCCTCCAAATGACCGCAAATGGCAGATTGTTGCTCCCAAACTGCCGTAGCCCAGGAGAGCGCCCTTCCCATCGGTCTGAAGAAAACAAAGAAGGCTGTAGCTCAAAAATAAGCGAGCAGAGAAAGAAAACCCTGGCAGGTACCAGGATTCCCCGAATATCGCTCTGGAGGAGGTACGAGGGGTTCACAGGGAGTCGGGATAGGCTGTACAAACTCACCACAGACAGGAAAAAAATTACTGGATGATTGGGGTTTTTCAGAGGTGGTAGACAGTCTGAGCTAACTCCCTGATTTTCTCCATAATAGCCTTTAACCCATGGTCGTGGGTACAAAGTCCAGAAACAGGCAAGGGTCAAAACCGGGAGGACTAGAAAAAGGAGAATGCAAAAAGCAGGAGAATGGGGAAAAATGCTGGTTGACTTGGAAACATACAAGACGAACTGGCAGAGAGAGACAGGAAACACAGGAATAAATACACTGGGGAAAATAAGCGGCAACTAGAGGGGGTGGAGACAATCCCAAGGACAGGTGAAACAGATCGGGGCGTGACACAGTGAATGTTCCAAAGTGGCCTCGTTACAGTTATGACTTACAACAACCAATTTGACAGAGCTTGAAGAATTTTCTCAAGAACAAAGGGAAAATGTTGCACAATCCAAAAATTTACTGTAATCAGTGCAAAAAGTACTTCTACAAAGTATTGATTCAAAGGTGTGAATACTTACAGTACCAGTCAAACATTCAGACACACCTACTCATTTTCCTTATTTTTACTATTTTCTACATTGTAGAATAATAGTGAAGACATCAAAACTATGAAATAACACATATGTAGTCACAAAAAAAGTGTTAAACAAATCAAAATATATTTTATATTTCAGATTCTTCAAAGTAGCCTCACTTTGCCTTGATGACAGCTTTGCACACTCTTGGCATTCTCTCAACCAGCTTCATGAGGTAGTCACCTGGAATGCATCTCAATTAATAGGTGTGCCAAGTTAAAAGTTCATTTGTGGAATTTCTTTCTTTCTTAATATGTTTGAGCCAATCAGTTGAGTTGTGACAAGGTAGGTGTGGTATACAGAAGATAGCCCTATTTGGTAAAAGACCAAGTCCACATTATGGCAAGAACAGCTTAAATAAGCAAAGAGAAACGACAGTCCATCATTACTTTACGACATAAAGGTCAGTCAATATGGAAAATGTCTTTAAGTGCAGTCCATCAAACGCTATGATGAAACTGGATCTCATGAGGACCACCACAGGAAAGGAAGACCCAGAGTTACTTCTGCTGCAGAGGATAGGTACATTAGATTGCAGCCCAAATAAATGCTTCACAAAGTTCAGGTAACAGACACATCTCAACATCAACTCTTCAGAGGATACTGCGTGAATCAGGCCTTAATGGTCGAATTGCTGCAAAGAAACCACTACTAAAGGACAACAATAATAAGAAGAGACTTGTTTGGGCCAAGAAACACAAGCAATGGACATTAGACTGGAGGAAATCTGTCCTTTGGTCTGACAAGTCCAAATACGAGATTTTTGTCTCCAACTGCCATGTCTTTGCAGGGTGAACGGATGATCTCTGCATATGTGATTCCCACTGTGAAGTATGGAGGATGAGATGTGATGGTATGGGGGTGCTTTGCTGGTGACACTGTCAGTGATTTATTTAGAATTCAAGGCACACTCAACCAGCATAACTACCACAGGATTCTGCAGCGATACGCCATCCCATCCAGTTTGCGCTTAGTGGGACTATCATTTGTTTTTCAACAGGACATTGACCCAAAACACTCCTCCAGGCTGGTTAAGGGCTATTTGACCAAGGAGAGTGATGGGAGTGCTACATCAGATGATTGAGATGGTTTGGGATGAGTTGGACTGCAGAGTGAAGTATAAGCAGCTCTCCTCTCCTAAGGAGAGCAATGTATAGTGCTCAGCATATGTGGGAACTCCTTCAAGACTATTGGAAAACAATTCCTCATGAAGCTGGTTGCCAACTAGTCTGCAAAGCTGTCTACAAAGGGTGGCTACTTGGAAGAAAATCAAATATCAAATATATTTTGATTTGTTTAACTTCTTGCGTCGAGCAATCCCGGATCCGGGATTCTATTTATAGCCTCAAGCTCATTAGCATAACGCGACGTTAACTATTCATGAAAATCGCAAATGAAATGAAATAAATATATTTGCTCTCAAGCTTAGACTTTTGTTAACAACACTGTCATCTCAGATTTTCAAAATATGCTTTTCAACCATAGCTAAACAAGCATTTGTGTAAGAGTATTGATAGCTAGCATAGCTATGAGCCTAGAATTCAGCCAGCAACATTTTCACAAATACAAGAAAATAATTCAAATAAAATCATTTACCTTTGAAGAACTTCAGATGTTTTCAATGAGGAGACTCTCAGTTAGATAGCAAATGTTCAGTTTTTCAAAAAAATATTATTTGTGTAGGACAAATCGCTCCGTTTGTTCACGTTTGGCTATGAAAAAAACCTGTATCCAGTTATAGCCTCAAGCTCATTAGCATAACGTAACGTTAACTATTTATGAAAATCACAAATGAAATGAATGTGCTAGCTCTCAAGCTTAGCCTTTTCTTAACCTCTTGATACTCCCCTTCCCGGATCCGGGATCGTGAATAAAGCCTCAGGCTCATTAGCATAACGCAACATTAACGATTTCTGAAAATTGCAAATAAAATGAAAATAATGCGCCTGCTCTCAAGCTTAGCCTTTTCTTAACAACACTGTCATCTCAGATATTCAAAATATGCTTTTGCACCATAGCAAATCAATAATTTGTGTAAGAGTATTGCAAGCTAGCTTAGCATTTTGCGTAGCATTTAGCACGCAACATTTTCACAAAAACCAGATAAATAAAATAATTTACCTTTGAAGAGCTTCGGATGTTTTCAATGAGGAGACTCTCAGTTACATAGCAAATGTTCAGTTTTTCCTGAAAGAATCTTTGTGTAGGAGAAATCGCTCCGTTTTGTACATCACATTTGGCTACCGAAACGAACCGAAAATTCAGTCACCAAAACGTCAAACTTTTTCCGAATTAACTCCATAATATCGACCGAAACATGGCAAACGTTGTTTAGAATCAATCCTCAAGGTGTTTTTTCACATATCTCTTCATTGATATGCAGTTCGTGGAAGCCTGCTTTCCCCTCAGAATCGCATGGAAAAATACCAGCAGCTGAAAATGACGCACCAATTTCGACGGAGGACACCGGGCGGACACCTGGAAAATGTAGTCTCTTATGGTCAATCTTCCAATGATATGCCTACAAATACGTCACAATGCTGCAGACACCTTGGGGAAACGATAGATAGGGCAGGCTCATTCCTCTCGCATTCACAGCCATATAAGGAAACAATGGAAAACAGAGCCTCAAAAATCCTGCTCATATCCTGGTTGCCGTTTCATCTTGGTTTTGCCTGTAGCTCCCGTTCTAGGGCACCCACAGACAATATCTTTGCAGTTCTGGAAAATTCTGTGTTTTCTTTCCAAAGCTATCAATTATATGCATAGTCGAGCATCTTTTTGTGACAAAATATCTTGTTTAAAACGGGAACGTTTTTCATCCAAAAATGAAATTGCGCCCCCAGAGTTTCAAGAGGTTACAACACTGTCATCTCAGATTTTCAAAATATGCTTTTGAACCATAGCAAAACAAGCATTTGTGTAAGAGTATTGATAGCTAGCGTAGCATTTAGCGTAGCATTTAGCGGGCAACATTTGCACAAAAACCAGAAAAGGATTCAAATAAAATCATTTACCTTTGAAGAACTTCGGATGTTTTCAATGAGGAGACTCTCAGTTACATAGCAAATGTTCAGTTTTTCCTGAAAGATTCTTTGTGTAGGAGAAATCGCTCCGTTTTGTACATCACGTTTGGGTACCAAAAAACCCCAAAAATTCAGTCATCAAAACGGCGAACAGTTTTCCAAATTAACTCCATAATATTGACTGAAACACGGCAAACACTGTTTAGAATCAATCCTCAATGTGTTTTTCACATATCTCTTCATTGATATATCGTTTGTGGTAGTCTCCTTTCTCCGGTGAAACGCTTGGAAAAAGACGTGCAGTTGAAGATGACGCACCAATTTCGACGGAGGACACCGGGCGGACACCTGGCAAATGTAGTCTCTTATGGTCAATCTTCCAATGATATGCCTACAATTACGTCACAATGCTGCAGACACCTTGGGGAAACGATAGATCGGGCAGGCTCATTCCTTGCACATTCACAAACATATAAAGAGACAATGAAAAACAGAGCCTCAAAAATCCTGCTCATTTCCTGGTTGAAGTTTCATCTTGGTTTTGCCTGTAGCATCTGTTCTGGAGCACTCACAGACAAAATCAATAGAACTGCAATACAATATTGCAGTTCTGGAAACGTCAGAGTGTTTTTTTTCCAAAGCTATCAAATATATGCATAGTCGAGCATCTTTTTGTGACAAAATATTGCGCTTAAAACGGGCACGTCTTTTTATCCAAAAATGAAATAGCGCCCCCATAGCATCAAGAGGTTAATACTTTTTTGGTTACTACATGATTCCATATATGTTATTTCATCGTGTTGATGTCTTCAATATTATTCTACAACGTAGAGAATAGTCAAAATAAAGAAAAACCCTTGAAGGTGTGTCCAAACTTTTGACTGGTTTTGTATGTAAATTAGATATTTCTGTATTTCAGTTTGGTCTGCTCTAATTATGTTTGTAACCAGTTTATAATAGCAATGAGGCACCTCAGGGGTTTGTGATATATGACCAATATAACACGGCTGGGCTAAGGGCTGTGTCCTAGCACTCCGTGTTGTGTCGTGCGTAAGAACAGCCCATAGCCATGGTATATTGGCCATATACCACACACCCTCGGGCCTTATTGCTTAAATATAACATAGAAATGCCTCATGAGCTTAGTTAGACTGTTTTTCTCTGTCAGAACCCCAAATATAAGCTAATTTTACTCCATTGTGTGTAAACAATGTATAGCTTCAAAACATGGTTAAAACATAATTTTGATCTCATGGATGGTCAGTCCTTGAACCCATCCCTCACCAGTTTACCAAAAAAGTGTCAGGCTGAGCAGTTGTTTGAATACAAGATTGCAGCTTTAAAGAAATGAGAAGATATAGCAGCTTGACTCTGTATTTGAGTCACTTACTAAGGAGATGCCACCATCCTTTTTTCACTGCTTTGAAACTTTCCTCTGCTGTGTGTGTGTCTGTGTTGTGTTTGTGTGTATAGGTGTGTGTGCATGTGCGTAAAATGCTTTGTGTGTGCACACGTGCATATGTGATTGCGTGCATGCATGGCTGATTGTGTGTTATCATGTGTGTTTTCCTCCCCTTCAATTACATTGACTCCACTCAGTGATACACGGGTCAGGGAACTGCATTAAAGCTGTTCAGTCTGTGCAGTCTGGACAGTGTTTGAGTCCTACAGAGGAGCTATCACGTCTGGGTTCACTCTCTGTGCCAAGCACCGCTCCTCGTTCACAACCTAATGCATCGCAGATTCGCTGTTCAATCAAAGCCAATACGCAGGTTTCCGCAGTAAGACTAGGATGAGATTGTTCTCGAGGAAGATGGTTTGAATAAATGTGAGGTTGAATTGACATGTTATGTCATATAAAAACACTTTTTTGTTGATTAAATGACTCTTGTTGCGCCAATATCCGGTTTCAGGTTTTCGATTGAATAAAGTTCCATATTTCTCAGTCCTAATTACATAGGCTACTCAAAATCATCTAAGAGGAACTATTATTGGTTTAGAAAAATCAGCAAAGGTTATTTGTTTTATTTTTGTTCCTGAATTTCATGATTGCCTCTCGAAGTTGTACAACATTTGAGTAATATGCTTATTTTGTATTTAATTTACAAAAAGGAGGACAAGAGCTCTGTCCTTCTTTTTGTAATTTACTTAGACAGTTGGAATGTAGGCAGGGTACAGGTTGTTGAGGGGAAGACAGACTGGGGTGAGATTCGTACCCATGCCACTGTGGGCAATATGTCCATGGGAGTCTGCACGACTACAAACTACACTTGGCCACACTCCCACACAGGGTAATATGTTTTTGAAGTGAAGAATGAGTGTCTAAATATTTTTGGGACGATTTAGATTATTTTTGTGAAAAGCTGGAGCATATTCTTTCAGCTGTCTTCCCCCCTTTCATTCAGCTCTCAGACCATGGTACGCAATATACAGTCTGAGATCTTGTTTTCTGAGTGAAATGCAGCATTCAGGATGAGGGTCAGAGAGGGAGGTAGTCATCGATTCACCTCTGTAGGTAGTATTGTCATCGGAACTGTGGGTGAGGGAGCTTGTGGCTCACCTCTGTTGGCGTTCTCCTCCACAAGGCCTGGGGTATGGGGGTAGGTAGGGTTGGGGAGTGGGCTGGGCTGGCCGGAGCAGGTCTTGTCCCCCCCTTTGTCCAGGCTGGGACCTTGGGGGCCCTGGGGGGAGCGCGTGGGGGAGCTGGCGGGCCGGGAGCTGGTCAATGAGCTGGAGGGTCTGGAGCTGGCACAGTTCTGGAGGGGCACAGGGAGAAGAGTAAGGAGTCAAGGACTTACAGTGAAGGAAAAAAAGTATTTGATCCCCTGCTGATTTTGTAAGTATGCCCACTGACCAATAAATGATCAGTCTATAATTTTAATGGTAGGTTTATTTGAACGGTGAGAGACAGAACAACAACAAAAAAATCCAGAAAAACGCATGTCAAAAATGTTATAAATTGATTTGCATTTGAATGAAGGATATAAGTATTTGACCCCTCTGCAAAACATGACTTAGTACTTGGTGGCAAAACCCTTGTTGGCAATCACAGAGGTCAGACGTTTCTTGTAGTTGGCCACCAGTTTTGCAAACATCTCAGGAGGGATTTTGTCCCACTCCTCTTTGCAGATCTTCTCCAAGTCATTAAGGTTTCGAGGCTGACATTTGGCAACTCGAACCTTCAGCTCCCTCCACAGCTTTTTTATGGGATTAAGGTCTGGAGACTGACTAGGCCACTCCAAGACCTTAATATGCTTCTTCTTGAGCCATTCCTTTGTTGCCTTGGCCGTGTGTTTTGGGTCATTGTCATGCTGGAATACCCATCCACGATCCATTTTCAATGCCCTGGCTGAGGGAAGGAGGTTCTCACCCAAGATTTGACGGTACATGGCCCTGTCCATCGTCCCTTTAATGCGGTGAAGTTGTCCTGTCCCCTCAGCAGAAAAAACACCCTGAAAGCATAATGTTTCCATCTCCATGTTTGACGGTGGGGATGGTGTTCTTGGGGTCATAGGCAGCATTCCTCCTCCTCCAAAGACGACGAGTTGAGTTGATGCCAAAGAGCTCCATTTTGGTCTCATCTGACCACAACACTTCACCCAGTTGTCCTCTGAATCATTCAGATGTTCATTGGCAAACTTCAGACGGGCATGTATATGTACTTTCTTGAGCAGGGGGACCTTGCGGGTGCTGCAGGAGGTGAGATCTTGCATGAAGCCCCAGGCCAAGGGAGATTGACAGTTATTTTGTGTTTCTTCCATTTGCGAATAATCTCACCAACTGTTGTCACCTTCTCACCAAGCTGATTGGGTCTTGTAGCCCATTCCAGCCTTGTGTAGGTCTACAATCTTGTCCCTGACATCCTTGGAGAGCTCTTTGGTCTTGGCCATGGTGGAGAGTTTGGAATCTGATTGATTGATTGCTTCTGTGGACAGGTGTCTTTTATACAGGTAACAAACTGAGATTAGGAGCACTCCCTTTAAGAGTGTGCTCCTAATTTCAGCTCGTTACCTGTAAAAAAGACACCTGGGAGCCAGAAATCTTTCTGATTGAGAGGGTATCAAATACTTATTTCCCTCATTAAAATGCAAATCAATTTATAACATTTTTGACATGCGTTTTTTATGGATTTTTTTGTTGTTATTCTGTCTCTCACTGTTCAAATAAACCTACCATTAAAATTATAGACTGATCATTTCTTTGTCAGTGGGCAAATGTACAAAATCAGCAGGGGATCAAATAATTTCCCTCCTCACTGTAATGATGGACTGAGGAAGAATAAAAACTGTAAACAAAAATAATACTTATATTTTAAAAATAAATAGAATAAATGTATTAACAAAAAATGTAAATAGAAAATAATATTCAAGGGTAATAATATTTAATCCTTTTGAAAGCATTCAGTTGATCAAATATCTTGTTTTCGGGCTCGATTCTTCTCATTGAGTGCACAAGTTTTCCCCGCTCAGCTTCTTCTTTGTTCTCGTTTGGAGTTTTGATTTGGAGGCAGGCTTAGAGGAGGGGAGTGCAGCCAACAGACAAAAAGGTCTATGGGCTTTAGAATGGAAAGCTGTCCTAGCCGACAACCTGACATTACTTCCTCCTTCTGCTCCTTGTAATTCATTGGCAGATTCTCCTACTGACCTGGATGGAAACCTTATAAACTATAAACAAACCCATTTAAGAAAGAAGACCATGTGCAGACCAGTTGACCACCCAGTTAAAATGGTGAAATCCCCCCATGGCATTGTGCATGCAATCAAAGTGTTTTGTGGCAAGTGCATTCTCTATCCATCCCTATGGGCGACACATTTCACAATTTGAACAAATTTAAAACAGGGAATCTCTCTAAGAGACCAAAATAAACTCCAATCATTGAATCCCATTTGTTTGCACAGCTATTAAACAGACTTCAGAGAGCACCAGGGCACTTCCATGGGCTCGGCCTCTTGTATTACATATCTGTCATGAAGGAATGCCTAGCATCACAGATCTCTGAACAAACTCTCAAAGTTATGCCTGCCGCTCCTTTTACAACCCCTACTCACACACACACCCACACTGTTCGCCCCCGGCTTCCTATATCTTGTCAAAACTTGAATTAAGAATTATTTTTTTTTTACTAATCCACTTCCAATATCGATGTTTCAGTGCTGTCAAAGCCACGGAACTCCAAGTATTGAAAAGAGGTTGTTTTTTATTTGGGTGGTGCAACTGACAGCTTTATTTCACAAAGCAATCTGGCAGTGTGTGTACAGTACAAGTGTGGGGTCATGAGGGTCACCAGGCAGTTGGTATCAAGCAGGCAGGCAACATTGGTCTAGAGCTTGTGTATAAATTAACTTGAAGGGGGGACTCCCGGAGGTCTAAAAGGGCTGTTTGCACAACCTACTGCATTTTGGGGCTGCTGAACAGCGGTCAATAGGATTATTAAATTAACAATGACAGAATGTCATTAGATATAATGATTGGGGGTAATGTTTTGCTTCGCTGCACTATACCTATGCTGACATGAATGCGGCGCCGGATCATTTAAGAGATGTGAACAACAACGCTGCGCTGTGTATCCTCTTTTTATTTATTTTTATTTCAATATTTGCTTTGATGTGCATTCTGAGAAATCTATGGACTAATGGCCATTTAGAAAACAGAGCTGAAACGGACAGCGTGCTTCATTCCAGTGTATCTGGTTATGCGTCACACAATCATTTTACATCAACCTTATGAAGCATTCATAAAAAGCCTTTTAGATAAAACTATTTTTTATGTCTCATTTATCTTCTGAAGTACCATATGCAGTAACGGTATGCTGCAAAGAACTGTATTCGTACCTTCCACCAGAGACGATACTGAATCCTATATTTTACAACTGGGGAGATACAGGGCATGTTCGGTCATCTAGAGCCAAATGTCTCCCATCTCCAGACAGACAGGTAGATACTGTATTTCAGCGGGATTTATGGGGCAAAATAGCATTAGCTAAAAAACATCCGCTGCATGGGCAAACTGGATGGCGGACTTTGAGATTGGAAAATTGCCAGAGAGCACTAAAAGGAGCACCCCCACACTGATAATACAGCTGCACGGTATATCAGCTACCCTGGGGGTGTGTTGCCCCCCCCCCCTCCCGAGCCATTTTTTTTTTTTACTAGTCACAATCTTCACAGTGTCAGGAACTGTAACGGGGTCAAAAAGGAAGAAGGGGCGATATTCTAAAATCAATCTGCCTTTAAAAATGGTCTGATTCCCTTCTCAATTACCTGATGGTTGAAGGGTGGGGGGGGGACTGGACTGGGGAACAAACTGCTCTGAGCCATAAAGCGTGACAACCCGGGAGAGGAGTTAATGTGATCACTCATAAGGGACGAGTTGCAGAAGGGGGTGGAGGAGAGGGGACAGTTGTTGTGTGTGAAGGGGGGTGGGGGGCTTTGGTTGGTGTGTGTATGTGTGGAGGGGGGCTATTAACTACTTTTAAAGCGCTTTGCCGGAGCTAAGTGATTGCAGGGAGCAGGAGGGAACAGTATAAATAGTGGCCTGACACTTTAATGTCAGGGGACAGCTCGTCCAGGATTAGAAACTTGTAACCCCGGTGGTGCGGGTGACATTGGTCGGGATGAAGGTGCTGGGCCGGCGTACGGCATAGGGGCTATTACAGAGGTGCGTGTTTGATGTATAAGGGCTTCTAACATGGGGTTTGTCGCCAGCGGTACAAAAAGCATTGCTCAGTGGCTACTTCTCACTGACATTGCAGCATTGATGTGGAAAAGAACATGGTATGTGTACTATGGTGAACTATGTATGAACTATGTGAATCTGTACACACACAGAGACACACACACACACAGAGACACACACAGACACACACACACACACACACACACAGACACACACACACACACACACACAGAGACACACACACACACACACACACACACACAGAGACACACACACACACACACACACACACACACACACACACGTAAAAGGGATGCTAGGTTACATACTGAAAAACGTAGCGCTTTTCTTCTCTCCTTGATCCCTTTAACTGTGCTCCGAACCTGCAGCAAAGAGAGATACGAGAAAGAGCGAGAGAGAGAGAGCGAGACAGGGCATTAAGAGAGTTTGACACAGAACATACCATGCTGTATTTGTATTTATTAAGCATCCCCATTAGCTGCTACTTTGGCAGCACCTACTCTTCCTGGGGTACAGGAACATTAAGGCAGTTATATACCATTTAAAATATTACATTACATTTCATAACACTTTTCACAACACATATAGGTGTGTTCTCTCAGGCCACTACTCTACAATCAAATATCTACGATACAAATTCCATGTGTACGAGTGCGTGTCTTATCATGTGTGTGTGTCTCTTCACAGTCCCCGCTGTTCCATAAGGTATATTTTTATCTGTTTTTTTCTCTCAAATCTGATTCTACTGCTTGCATCAGTTACCTGATGTGGAATAGAGTTCCATGTAGCCATGGCTCTATGTAGTACTGTACGTCTCCCATAGTCTGTTCTTGACTTGGGGACAATACAACACTTACAAAAACAAAACAAAAAATCCTTCAAAGGCATCCCACTGCATCTGGAAGCAAATTCAAAATAAAGAACAAAGTGGAGAGAGAGAGAGAGAGAGAGAGAGAGAGATAGAGAGAGCGAGACAGAGAGAGAGAGAGACACACAAAGCACGCAGCACATTTTTTTAGGCCGATGAGCAGCACCGGAGAGGGGAAAACAGAAATGTTCCAGTTTGTCAGGGGTAATGGAACCTGAAAGTGACACATAGCGCCAGCAAACTAAGGAGACTACTTTAAGCTATCATCTGTCACATGGCAAGGGGAACCAACAAATGGAGCTATAGGGGGGAAAGGGTTGCACTAGCAGAACAGATTATATTTGCAGTGTGGAACAGTATCCAATAGTGCTGTTTTGTTGCACACATAGATTACATCTCTTTTTTTGGTGGTTAAATGTTTTGGGCAGGGTATATTTACAGTATGAACGCATATTACATTGTAGGCTATTTTTTGTATATACATTTATTGTATCAGTAGAATTTGGTTTACATGAAAATGGAGCTACTAAAGTAACAATAGCAAGGCAAGGATTCACTTGAAAGTCATCAACTGAATTACTGATAGATATTTCCCTAAAACTGGCTATTAACATCAGTAGAATGTGTTTAAGGTTTCCAATGGAATGCTTTAAAATTACATTTTTTATTCATAATATATTTTGTGCGATTCATTTCATCATACCTCTTCATACAAATTGGCTACATTTAAAAATGTTTTACAACTTAATGTTAAGCCTGCAGGAGTAATGCATCCCAATGCTGTTATTATGCATCGTAAGACTTGGCATAAGCATGTATGACCCCTTATGTCTCGTTATCAACTTGACTAAAACTATTTTGAGTCAGTTAAAAATGTCCTACATGGAGAGACAATCAAATATCATAAGCCTTACAATACATTTTAAAGGCTCATGCATGCTTATAACACCAACAAAAGACACAAGTTCAGGCTTTACTGATCTGTATTCTATCGATCCTGTTTACTACTGTAACTGTGAAGCATTTCCGTCCAATGACGTTTTCTTCAATGAGGCTGGTTGCTGTCACCATACACTGTAAATTTGTAACGGGCTCCGGCGCACTCAGGGGCAGCCTGCTCCATTAGTGAATATGCATTATTTCTTATGGCTTCATTAGGCTGCGGCATGTCATAATTTATGACGCCACACTGAAATACACACACTAAAAATAGTGTGTGTGTGTGTCTGTCTATGTGTGTGTGCCAGGGGGATGTTTTGCATACACACAATCGCTGAGCGGGCCCATAATGAAGAGAGCAGAAGGCTCCTGACAGGCAGAATCAACAGAGCAGTGTCATATTCCACACCCCTATTAATCCTGACGGGATGAGGAGCGGCGAGCGTTTGAGATGAGTTTAGATAATGTTTACACAGCGATATTCAGGGGGAATCCTGGTGTTTTTGTTCATATCAAAGCTGAGGAAATTACGTGACATTGACCTGCCGAGCATTTGAAATGCGTTTGAGATGCGTTTAGATAATGTTTACCAACCGCTGTTAAAGGGGAAATCCTGGTTATTTCAATAGCATAAAATAAAAGGCGAGAGGCAATTAAGTGACATTGACTTAATGAATCATTTGACAATGAAGGGAAGGGCATTGTTTTAGACGATTGTTATGCGGTTAAGGATTTCTGTTGCCTGAAGATTTTGCAGGGATATAACCGCGAGTCTCCGTTGTAAATGGGAGAAAATGATTAGCACATGAAAGACGTGCATGTACACACACCGACATCCATAGAGTTGATTGAAATAAAAAGTAATCAAAGAGGAGGATGAAGAACTGACCAAGGAGAAAAAGTGAATTGGGATAAATTATGTAATCATTCAATCATGTAATTAAATATATGTTGCAATGGAGTGTAATATCAGTGGGTATGATATATGTAACATTGTGTTTTCCTAATTATGAAACCTGCAAACAAGAGTATTTTCCAACTTTGCATTAAAATGCACAGTACATTTTAGAACATTTGGGTAACTTTTAATAAATTTGAATTTGATTGAATCTTTTCAACTTTCATTGCAATCTATTCATTGCAATCTGTGTAACATGTAACTCTAATTGACAATAAAACGCACACTACTCATTGATGTAATTGTTCATATTGATATTTAGATTTAAGGGACCTTTTGAATCAAATAACATAGAACAAATACATACGATCTATCACTGTTCTCAAAGAATAATGCTGAGTAACACTTTATAATAAATGGTTAATTTATGAACATGATTAAATTGTGTTACCTACTCCTATACAGTGATATAAGAAGGTTCAATATAATCCACTGGTGTGTACACGCATAGAGATCCCACACATATCCCTGATTCTATATGTAATTCTTTGCCAACACCAATGTTGTTAAAAGAAAATGAACGTAACAAGACCAATGGACCGCAGGTCCCAACCTATTAAAATGAATAAATAAATTACAATATCCATCCAGGCCTTTGCCACCTGGGAAATTTGTGTGACTGGACCTTCTCAAATAGTATTTGAGCACCCCTGATCTAAGGGGATACCATCTGGCAACTCTCCACTTATCGGAAGAAGAGAAGATGAATGTCAACACTTAAGAGTCAAATTCATACACGTGCTCTCTCCTCTTTATGTCTTCCTCTCTCATTGTATTTGTTTGAACAAAGGGCGCTCAACTTTTACTGCACTGACTCAGATGACTGATGATTGTCTAAAAGACATGATAATAAGATGCTAGTTGGATCTAATTTGTTATTGAAAAAAAATCACTTGTTATGGCTTGACATCACCTGCCATCAAATGGTTGGAGAGTTACTTATCCAATAGAACTCAGGAGAGTATTCTTCAATGGAAGCTTGTCTAACATCAGATAAATGACTATGTATGCTGATCATTGCACACTCCACACATCAGCACCTACAGAGAGTGAGCTCACTGAGACTCTTAGCAAGGAGTAACAGTCAGTGTCAGATCAGGTAATTAACAATAAACTGGTCTTAAATACATCTAAAACCAAAGACATTGTATTTGGTTCAGAGCATTATCTTCGACCTGTGCATAAAGGATGTGACCATTGAACAAGTTGAAGAAGCTGAACTCATCGCAGTAACATTGGATGGTCAGTTTGACAAAGTCACACTCGCAAAGTTGTTGTGGAGATGGGGAGAGGTACAGTATGTCTGTTATAAAAAGATGTCCTGCATTTTTGACAGAAAGATCCACTGTACTAGTTGATCAGGCTTTGATCTTGTCCCATCCGGTAATATGGTCAGGTGCAGCAAAGACAGGCCTTGCCATTAACTGTATGCAGGGAACTAACATCAACAACATGCATGGTAGTCTTTCCTTGTTGAGGGTTGAGGGGAAAATGGACAACTTCTCTTTTACTCTTGTTAAGAAACATTTGTGCTTTGCACACCTGGATTGTACAATATTTGCACATAAAAAAATATTCAAGCTCGGTCAAGTTGGTTGTTGACATTTTAAAGCCTTGCCATAGATTTAAGCCTATTCAAAACTGTAACTAGGCCAATCAGGAAAATTCAATTTATTTTTGTAAGCAATATTTGGCCTTGTGTTTAGGTTATTGTCCTGCTGAAAGGTGAATATATCTCCCAGTGTCTGTTGAAAAGAAGACTAAACCAGGTTTTCCTGCCTGTGGCTAGCTTCATTTTTTTTTGTTTTACTCCTTTTTCTCCCCAATTTTGTGGTATCCAATTGTTTTTAGAAGCTACTATCTTGTCTCATCGCTACAACTCCCGTACGGGCTCGGGAGAGACGAAGGTTGAAACTTTCATGTGACTTGTTAAGCAAATGTTTAATCCTGAACTTATTCAGGCATGCCATAACAAAGGGGTTGAATACTTATTGACTGAAGATATTTCAGCTTTGTATTTTAATTCATTTGTAAAGAATTCTATAAACATAATTCCACATTGACCTTATGGGGTATTGTGTGTAGACCAGTGACACCAATCACAATGTAATACATTTTAAATTCAGGCTGTAACACAACAAAACATGGAAAAAGCCAAAGGTGTGAATACTTTCTGAAAGCACCGTACATACCCCACCAGACACCACACTATGGATTCCTTCACGGTGCATAAACCAAAGACAGATTGAATGGATCGCTCAGTTATGTATAGAGCCATGTCATCATGGAATTCTCTGCCACCAGAGGTTACACTCAGGTAAAAAGCAAGTTTAGCTTTAAAAAACAGATTAAAAAAGAATTTGGTTGTATCACAGCACCTCTTCTTTTCATAAGATCTAATTTAACTGTACTGTATATAAGAATATGAATATGTGTATATATATATATATATATATATATAGTGTGTAAATAGTATTTTTGTTGTCCCTTGTAATATGTTATGTTGTTCTTGTCTATTACTGTTCTGTACTTCGTCATGTATTTGTACGTTGTATGTGGACCCCAGGAAGAGTAGCTGCTGCATGTGCAGTAGCTAAGTGGGATCCTAATAAACAAAACTTTCTCTCTCTGTCTTGTCACATATGCGATAATTTAATCCAAAGGGAGGTCATTGGATGTTACCTTCCCTGGTGATCTGGACTGGTTTGCTTAAATGAGAGAAGACAGAACAGAACTTCTCACTCTGGCCTCTCCTTTCCGCTCCTTAATGATCTGATTTTACCCCTAGTCAGACACACACACACAAAAACTTTGATTGTTCTATTCAGCTTTTGCATTTTTTTTTCTATTAGACACAAATTTCCTTTGGGTGTCAGAGGGCGAAACGCGAAACGTGCCAGTGTTTTCTGTCACACCTTTAAGCAGCGTCAAAAAAGCAAAAAAAGGCCAGCTCGCGAGAAAAGCAAAAAAGAAAAGAGGGAGATAAAAAAAAGGAAGATTATTACGTTTAGTATTTACAAAACCCCTTTTGAAAAGCAGAACGTGTAAATGGGTTGCTCACAAATTGTGAAGACCCAGAGGTCAAGGAGAACTTGAAGTAAGAAAATTGATTCCTGCACACTAAAAAAGCCACTTAAGCAAGAATGTGACAATGATTTATTTTACAATGTGGGGGGTCAAGCCAATGCGTCTGCTATGTCAATGCAGTGCTATGACTCAGGGACACCTCTTCACACCTCTCTGTAGAGCAGAATGATAAAAAAAAACTAAGGGAGGAGAGGTGTCCTGACTCTTGCGGTCACGTACTGCGTGGACTCCTGTGATGGAGGGAGGGGGGCGGAAAGACGAGGATGGAGAGGGGGGTGATGGAGAGGAAGAGGGGACATTGTACTGTGCCCCAGTGACAATGACCTTGCCCACTAAGTCATAGCATCAGAAGATTATATTTTTTATGCATCCTTGCTGCATTGATAGAAGTCACCCAGTTCTAAGGTGTATGTATGTATGTATGTATGTATGTATGTATGTATGTATGTATGTATGTATGTATGTATGTATGTATGTATGTATGTATGTATGTATATATATATATATATATATATATATATATATATAGTACCAGTCAAAAGTTTGGACACCTACTCATTCAAGGGTTTTTCTTCATTTTTACTATTTTCTACATTGAAGACATCAAAACTATGAAATAACACATATGGAATCATGTAGTAAACAAAAGTAGCCACCCTTTGCCTTGATGACAGCTTTACACATGCTTGGCATTCTCTCAACCAGCTTCACCTGGAATGCTTTTCCAACAGTCTTGAAGGAGTTCCCACATATGCTGAGCACTTGTTGGCTGCTTTTCCTTCACTCTGCGGTCCAACTCATCCCAAACAATCTCAATTGGGTTGAGATTGGGTGATTGTGGAGGTCTAGGTCATCTGATGAATCACTCCATCACCCTCCTTCTAAGTCAAATAGTCCTTACACAGCTTGGAGGTGTATTGGGTCATTGTCCTGTTGAAAAACAAAGGATAGTCGTACTAAGCGCAAACCAGATGGGATGGTATATAGTTGCAGATATGCTGTGTCTCTTGAATTCTAAATAAATCACAGTGTCACCAGCAAATCACCCCCACACCTCCTCTTCCGTGCTTCACGGTGGGAACTACACATGCAGAAATCATCTGTTCACCTACTCCACATCTCACAGAGACACGGCGGTTGGAACCAAAAACACATATTTGGACCAAAGGATTTGACCAAAGGACAGATTCCTACCGGTCTAATGTCCATTCCTCGTGTTTCTTGGACCAAATAAGTATTTTCTTGCTTGGGCCAAGAATGATAAAATAAAATAACGTATTTTCTTCTTATTGGTGTCCTTTAGTAGTGGTTTCTTTGCATCAATTTGACTATGAAGGCCTGATTCACGCAGTCTCCTCTGAACAGTTGATGTTGAGATGTATCTGTTACTTGAACTCTGAAGCATTTATTTGGGATGTAATTTATGAGGCTGGTAACTCTAATGAACTTATCATCTGCACCAGAGGTCTCTGGGTCTTCCTTTCCTGTGGCAGTCCTCATGAGAGCCAGTTTAATCATAGCACTTGATGGTTTTTGTGACTGCACATGAAGACACTTTCAAAGTTCTTGAAATGTTCCGCATTGACTGACCTTCATGTCTTAAAGTAATGATGGACTGTTGTTTCTCTTTGCTTATTTGAGCTGTTCTTGACATAATATGGAGAAAAAAAGCGGTATCCAACCATATGGACCAAAATCGTGATGCCACAAGGGAGCTGCCAGAAGATGGTGTGTGCAGAACCAGAGTTGCTGGTACCTCTCCTAGTGGGACGGGATTGTCCGCTGTTCGCGGCCCTATGGGGGCACGAGCTGAAGAAAAAGATATGAGCCGGTCGAAAAGAGAGCGGGGACGACCAACCTGTATCTACGGGTCTGGAGTCGGACGGGGCACCAGAACCCGACCGCCCTGGGGAACCACTGGAGGAGGAGCCCAGCCTCCCCCTCCTCGATTTCGAGGGGCTAGTCGAGACACCCGCTGGGGGCCAACTGAGGGGACAATTCGGGACGGCCCAGTGTGAGGATCCGATCTTGAAAGCCGCCGCAGCCCAAGTGATAGTGGTGGATGGACAGCTACTCCCGGGGGTGAGTGACTGGCGATACCCCCATTTCCAAATCAACAATAACCCTTTGTATCAGGTGTCGCGCCAACAGGGGGAACTTTGAGAGGTATTGTTGGTGCCCCGACGACAGTATGTGGGAACCGTTCTTCAGCTGTCCCACACCCGCCTGTTGGGGGCGCACCTGGGAATGGAGAAGACCTGGGAACGGATCGCCTCCCGGTTCCACTGGCCCGGGGTGAGGAGGGCCGTGGAAGACTACTGTTTGTGGCTGCCCGGAGTGTCAACTCACTGCAGCAAAAGCACACTTCCGAAACCCTACCGATCATCCCTATGCCATTTGAACGCATCGCCATGGACATAGTGGGATTCTTGGTAAAAACAGCACGAGGACACCGGTACATCCTGGTGATCCCGAGGCCATTCCCCTACGGGCGGCGGTATCCAAGGGAATCGCCCGGGAGCTGTTCTACCTCTTTAGCCGGGTGGGCATCCCAAACGAGATCCTGACAGACGAAGGTACTGAGTTTATGTCCCACCTAATGAAAGATTTGTGTGCTCTCCTGCAGATCAAGTAGATCCGGACCTCCGTCTTTCACCCGCAGACGGATGGGCTCGTCAAGCGGTTCAATAAAACGCTCAAACAAATGCTGCGGAAGGTATTCGAGCAGGACGGGAAGAACTGGGACCAGATACTACCCCACCTAATGTTCTCAATCCAAGAAGTACCCCAGTCCTCCACTGGGTATTCCCCTTTCGGCCACGCGGCCGACTGGACCTTGCCAAGGAGGTGTGGGGGAAGCCTAGCCGACCACCTTACGCAGCGTGGTAGGGCACATGGAGACGACGAGGTAGCGGATGACAGCCATATGGCTAGTGGTAAGGGAACATATGGAGAAGGCCCAACCAGCCCAAGCCCAGGTCTGGAATCGGGGAACCCAGCCCCGAGAATTCCAGGTGGGAGACAGGGTGTTGGAATTAATCCACATGGCCGAAAGTAAGTTCCTGGCAACATAGGATTAATTGTCAGGTATTGTGAAAAACTGAGTGAGTGAGTGAGTGAGTGAGTGAGTGAGTGAGTGAGTGAGTATGTATGTATGTACGTACATATATACATACATACAGTAAATGCATGCATACATACATACACACCTTAAAACTGGGTGACTTCTCTAAAGTAACGAAAATGATTATTCCTGTGTGACAATTTTTTAATAATGCTATTTTGACCCAGTAAAGATGACAGTAAAGTTGGATGTATTTAAAAAAAAAAAATCTTGGTCAGTAATTGTTTTGGTTTTTCGGGAGGTATCTTACAGAGAAGTATTTTTCTTGTGAAAACAAATATGTCACTGTGAAGGACAACAACAGGCTACTTACTGTATTGTGATAGCATATCCAAGTAATTGCAGGCCATTAACTTTGGTCAAAAGCAAATCAGAAGTCAGCTTAAATTCAAACATTTGAATCTCCTCAGTGAGAAGAAATACATTTCCATTCAGTCTTGCTGAATGTAAAAGCATCTCGAGGCAGAGCAAGGTTAACATCTTGAAATGAGCAATTGGACTTCAGAAATAATCCCGCTCCACTTCAGCTCGACTATAATGTGTGTTATTTGCTTAAGCACATTCAACTCCCGCCCTATTTACATGGCAATAGAAAAAAAGAACTATTTGACCAAGAGCGATTCATTCAATTGAAACTCATCAATAAAGTCAGATTCCCCCCCTTTTTTATCCCCCTTTAGTATCCCAATGTAAATCTAAATGGTAATAACCAACCATCTCAATATGATACCTCGCCACTCCCTCCCATTCCTCAAGCTGCATATTGTTTTTCCCCCATCGACAAAGCGCTAGATCCTCCAGTCCCTCTAGTCCTCCAGTGGCGGAGTAGCCCTATTGTCAGGATGCTAAATTGAGGGCCGTGAGTTTAAAAACTTAAAGAGGCAGTGAAATATTAGCCAATGTGGGTGAGGAATGACTACGCTGAGTACCGGCCGTGTCAGTGTTTAATGGCGGTGGCTGGATGCATATAAGTTAGCTCAAGCATGAAGGGCAGTGGGACGCTCATGTGGAAAGCCTCCCCCGCTCCCTAGTCCCCTTCCTTCAATCCGTCGCCCCCCCCCTTTTAAACCGAGCGAGCCCATCAGAAACGTGTCATTTCTCTCATTCACTGCGACAGCCTTGAGACACAATGCAGACTTACCTCTGTGTTGTACACTCCATATATCAGGAAGATGAACAGGCCCTACACACACACACACACACACACACAGAGGAAAAAAGAGAGAAAAAAGTTGCTTTCTCTTTTATTATCTTGCGTCATGAATAACATAATGTATTTCTATACCTACAGTATTTCAACGTATTTACACATATTTCTCTCTGTGCAGAGGGAAAAGTGGACTGAGCTTAAGGCTGTTTTGTTTCTAGCGAGCCCTACAGAGTGGGTTTGGAGGACTTAAGGGAGTGGAGATCTTCTTTAAACTGGGGCACTTCTGCGAGACACGCATCTCTGCTGTGCGGTGTTCATCTTCGAGCCGATCAAAACCTGAAACCCAAGGTTTCCTCTGGCTTTACGGAACAGAAATATTTCACCCTCAAGTGGCCATGTTCAATTTGTGTTCCCTGGTAGATAGAGGCACGCAGACACACTCAGACAAACACATACACAAACAGACAGACACACAAAAACACACACACATGTAGGAGTTTATCGAGAATAATCAGTGGAGGAGGCGAGCAAAAGAATGAAAGAAAAGGCAAATAAAGGAAAATATTTCAGGTTCACAAAACTCTGCGGCTAGTACTGGGCGCGCAAGAATGGAATGCCCTTGGGCACATAAAGGGCACATTTTTCATTAACCCATTGTTGTCTTTATTGAAAATACAAGCTGTAAATTCACCTTCACCCCATAATGCAGTCCTCCAACCGTAATAGGCACAGTGAAGAGACATGATTCACAAAGGAGGACTGCGGAATGCAGTCGCCACCCAAAAGATTTTAAAAAATGAAAGGGAAAAATTTCCTATCAATTCCAAGGCTGTCCCGAGTTTGGGCCTAATGTCAGACGAGGGCAGACTCTTCACAGTACAAACTTTTATCAATTAACATAACAAAATAACATATTGTCCTTTTTCTTTCTTGCTTCTTTTCTCATTTCTGATCTTTCAGCGGTTAGATGACACCTCTTGAATAGGCGACGTGGTCGGGGCATCAATCAAGTGCGAGTTTGGAACATCCAATTTGCCAGAGCAAGATCTCGATGCATCACCATTGACAACATGATTTGGGGGCCCCATTCGCGATGACAGGCTTGATGGCCTATACGATGGCACCTCCAAACTGGGCTTATCGCCCAACTCCTTTGGTCCTGCTGCTGTCCCCAAGGGACTGGCCTCTATCTGTCTGGTGCCATCTTCGGACATCTGTCCTCTTTATCCAGCCACTCCAAAGGCCACACAAAACAAAATGGATGCACCAGGAGGTGTCACTGTCAATCTAACTATTTCATTACCTGACTCTAAAACTCAAAGGTATTAAAAAATATATTATGAGAAATGTGCACTTGTCAATATTGTCCTTTACATACGCTTGTTTTTATAACGGTGTGATTATAGTTAAGACACAAAAGAGTGCCCTTAAAACTCTGTATCAAAGTGCAGTGCTGAAAATGTACCCAACACACACACCAAAAAAACAATACCTAGAGACAGTAAGAGGTAATTTACAACACATAACACATTGTATTGCATTAGAATTGCAATTTCCTCCTTATTGTTACAAATTAATTATCATGTTTTTGATCATTTCTTTTATTTGCAATTAATATTTTGTTGTGTAGCAAACAAAGTGGGAAAACATCTCTCGCACATTATGAAAAATGATCAATTAGAATATAATTGAGTTAAAAATAAGTGGCATCAAAACAATAATGATGGATTGTTTAAAATGTTAATTCATGAATTTTTCAGTTAAAAACAAACATTGTAAAACTGGAGCGTAATATTTAAATGCATTGTGCGCTTTTCCAAACAGAGCCCGGTTTCTTTTGAACTCTGCAGTAAAATGGTACAAATGTATGCAAAGGATTGGCTTAGTTGCTTTCAAAGTATTGCTACAAATACATCAAACAAAATGGCTGAATTAATTTACGACCAAACTAATTAGGGAACAATTGTATGTTTAAAAAGTTAAAACCAACAAACATTGTGTTTGTAAAAACATATATCACCCTTGAGAACTGTAATGTGGTGCATCGGAAGACAAAAAAGAATACGCAATTTGAATAAACAGTGGGGAAATACTATGTGTGCTAGCTAGAGAAGTAGGCAGTCAAACTGCAGCACACAACTCACAGCAGCACACAACTCATTAGAAGGGGTCAAAACCAGATAAATTATTCTCAAACACTGCAGTCAGAACAAATAGATAACTTTGATAACAAAGTAGACTCTCACACCTGGGCCCGTATTCATAAAGGCTCAGTAGATGTGCTGATATAGGATAACTTTCGCCTTTTAGATCCCAATGAGATAAGATTATATGGAGGTGGTGGAAGACCTGATCTTATATCAGCATTTGAATACATGTCCTGGCTTAGGACTTTGAGTTGGCAATGTGGGATACCAAACTCGTGTAAGAAATACTTGCACTGGCAGCTAGAAGAGACAGTGAAACAGCACTACTGCAAAAACCCTCGTGACGAGTCGAGTCCATCCAAGCATGTTCCCTTCCCTTCACCCTCCCGTCACGACAGCCCTGCGTTGAGCACAGATAAATTCCTCTCCAATTTCAGGCCATACATCAGTTAACAGTTCTCCCTCAGATTGAGAGTGAATGTCTTGTACGTCGCAATGAAGAAGGGCCCTAGCTCCTCATTACTTTGTGACAAGATACAGAAATTCACTTGACTTTTCATTTAGGAGTCCTCCTGCCCCACTTTAAGGATGTGTGCCTTCATGCTTCTCCCTTACCTCCCTGCTGGGCTCAAGCCCCTAGCCTACATAACAAATTATTATAAATGTTTACAGATGACCACCTCCTCTTTTTACAGTGGCCCCTCCCTAATGTGGAAAGTTAGGTAGCAGCAGGTAAAAATCTCACAAAAGGCTGTTTTATTGATGACATTGTCCTTGGGAACCGAAATCTAAATGTACTGAAATGAAAACTATGATTAAGGAGAGCCAGTGTCTCGGTAAGGGGAGTGGCGGGTAGCTTTCTACTTCCCGCAGCAAAATATATATAACGGCTCCTGACACCACTTCTGTACCAACTGGACATGGCCACCATAGCTGCCTGACAATGGGAGAGAAGTCAGCAAGGTGTGGAGCCCTTCCATCAGGTTTAAGCCACCGCCTGATGAGCTCAAACCGTTTCCTGGGCATTATGGAATGTTCCCTTAAGGTTATCGTGAATTCCTTCTAATGATGTTATTGTTCCCGATTATTTTGTGTGAATATTTTCTGTTGACCACCTCTTTTTTGTGGCCTCTTGGAAAATATATTTTTTGATTGAAAGTGCCATCAGACTGATCAAGGACAGTTGTCACAGGGTTGTTTGACAATTATATTCAAATGATCTAGATGAAGTGAGGAAACAAAAGTTCCCATTTAAATACAACCAACTATAGGTTTCAAAACAACTTTCTTCACTGTATTTTGGCTGTTAGTATTGTATGTAGTGATCATAATTTTATTTATAAAATTGTTCAACTTCAGAGCAAAACACTCTCGAGAGCTTCACAAAAGCTAGACTACTTACAAGTCCTTTAGGCAGACATTCTGAACTACAAAAACTCAAGAGATATCATCCAAGTCTCAAAATAGCTCAATTACGAAACAAACTCAGTCATCTACAATGTTAATGTCAGTCCACATAACATTTCAACCATTGGTGCTCTGTCAAAAAGCAATGCTTTAGCAACAAATGATACATTACAAAAGTACAATTTGTACATTAAATCTTTTCAAAAACAAGCGACTGCCCTGTCCATAGCTTGGCAGAGGTTGGAAAATTCCACCACACATGGCAGTCATTACGTTAAATGAGAGACAGAAGAGGTTAAAACACGGTGTGAAAAAAAAGTTCACACTTTTTGCGGAGGGTACCTGCTAATGTCTATGACCCCTCTACACAAAAACAGTTTAATTAACTTGTATACATAACTTTCACTTTAACCGCTCACGGCCTGTCAAATAAAGCTGTCAGTCAAAGCCCCGAGCCCTAGAAGTTGATGCTTTGCAGGTCCTCACATTTAGATCAAACTTCTCTGTATTTCGTCCAGTTGGGATGCAGGCAGGCAGCCGCTCTGTCAGAAAGAGAGCCAACTACCAACTCTCCTGATCGAAAAGGCTAGAAGATAAAACTTGTGTTCAAATCTAGCGCATTAAGCATAATCGGGAAAAATATTACATATCCAATACTATTATTAATTTTGTGGATATAACCAAATGAACAACTGCAAAAAAAATCCATATTTTCTACTGAACCCCCTTTTCAACAGTCTGAAATAATAATAATAATAATAATAATAATATAATTAAGACAATACTTAAAAGCTTTAAGGTTCGGGCTAAAATAAATGGATCTCAACAACATACCAAACATTTTATTTGATGAATTTCTGCAGTCACATTTTGGATGACACCAGCAGACTAACAGTGGTTTGCCTAGGGTGATTGTTACATTCAGAAAAAACAATCCTTAGTCCACACACACAGAGACACACACACACACACACACACACACACACACACAGAGACACACACACACACGCACACGCACACACACACACACACACACACACACACACACACACACACACACACACACACACACACACACACACACACACACACAAACAGGCATTCAGGGATTACATAAACTACAGTATTCTAAAACAAATAAAATATTCCTTGGGTGAGGCATTTCCACATCACTCACATATGTTGGTTGGATTTCATTCTGGGCCAAAAGCCATGTTAAATATGCACTCAGTTGCTTTTATAATGATGGCGGAACATATTCAGCCATCAACACAGTGCCAGGTTGCACTAGGGACAGGACATAAAAACTATTTCCAGATTAAAGCCTTGATTCTACGAAATCCTTATTTGAATGGGCAAGCCTTTATATTGTTTATACCATATGTATAAAAGTGATGTACTTAAAACAATTTAAGTGATAATGGCCTGAGGAAATAAATTGTGTCAGAGCCTGCACCATGCTGTAGATCTGATGTAGGAGAGAGGAATAGTGGTAAGCTTTCACAGGAAGTCAGGTGGGGGCTAAACAACACAATGCACTCATGCTAGGGCTGTGACTGTCGTGGAATTTTGGATGATGGTTATTGGCCAGCCAAATGACCGCGGTCACCAAAATAACCGATGGAATAGCAACAACCAAAAAAAGATAAGGACTGCATGTGCAGCCATAGAAATAGAATGAATAGAAGGGTGTCCCCATTCAAGTCAATGATGGCATAATGAGTGGACTGGTGGCCATTACGAGTGTACCCATAGGAGCAAAGCAGGAAGTAAAAGCAGGAAGTGGACCCATCAATATTTGCAGTGATTTGTTGATTAAACCAAAAAAATATTTTATTGCATGAGCCACAGCTGTTAACACCATTTGAATGAACATTCTACATTACCATGGAAATTATTGTATCACAATACCAGCCAGCCATTGCGGGTGTACCCATGAGTTTACAAGTAAAATTGACCTTTCGGTAAGCCCCGCTCCAGGTTTTTGGGCAACAATCGCAGCGCTCCAATGGACTGTCATCGAGTCCGACAACTAGGACAAGCTCACGTTTAAATCACATGAAAGCCAGTGAAGGCTATGGCAGAAGCAGAGTTTTGTTCCGATTTTTTGTTGTTGTTAATTGCTAAATAATTTAACAGTGCACCAGGAGTACTTGCTACTGTGATTCCTGAAATGCAGTACCTGTTGGGAGTATCTTTTTATCCAAAATTGTTACATTGTTTGATAGCTCAGCTGGTTAGCTAGTTCCCAGTATCATTGACTGCCAAACGTTGCTAACGCTAGCTAGTCACCTAATTTAACTTGTTTTTTAGCTAGCTAAGTTAGCAATGTTATGAATACAACTCCTATCTGTTACGACAACAGGATGCGATTTGATTATAGCTTTAATTGCATGCTGAGTGAATTCTGAGCCTTTCTGTGGCTACTGTAGCTACACTACAAATATAATTTTATCAGGGTCCCATGAAGCAATTGTAATGACAGTCCACCACAATATACCCAAGAGTTTCCTGATTAGCAAGTGGTAGTCTGTGTTTAATTTCATTGTGTATTAGAAACACAGTTTGAAATCATTGAGAGAAGATTTTGCAAGTGGTTGAATGGGGAATGTTTTCTGAGGTTGCAACAGTAACCAAGGGGGGTGGGTCTTAGTAAAGGGTCAATTGCCAGGGTTAGGCATCAAGTACGTTCTATTTATCCTATTTCTATGTGTGCTGCTGCTGGAGGGAGGGGGGTATTGTCCAGGCAACCAAAGATTAGTTTGCTACAACACCTTACTTGTTTCAGCAAGGAGCGAAAAGAGTCCATGTCACCGCAGAAACGGACACAACTGCATGAATATGCGTCCCCGTCTTCAATCAGCTGTAAATATATATATTTTTAAACGGCTATAACATTTATTTGATTTTCATGAATGTTGTCATCCATAACCGTCGGCTGCACGGTTCTACTGTAATTTTGCTAGCCCTAACGTACAGGTTGTACACGCACACACACACACAGACGTGTGGTCATCCCCCCCCACACACCGTCCCATCCCACCACACCACCACCACACACACACAGTGTCAGAGTGAACAGGGGACCCCCAGGCCAGCCACCCCTGTGGAGCAGGGGGTAACTGAGCCCAGAGAGGGGCAGTGCTGACTGTGATCACTCAGGAGAGGAGGGAGAGTTATTAGCTTAGCCCTGAAACACCTACTTAATATAGGGGCCAGTGCTGATAGCTAGCAGAGCCTAGCAGAGGTGACAGCTTTTGGACCTGCTTGAGGAAATCCAATTGAAAAGCAGCCAAGAGGAACAACAAGCCGAAACAGATGTTGCTTGCTACCACTGGCACGACGAGGTATACAGCAAGAAACAAACCCATGGCAAATTGTGACACACACAGGCACAAGCGCTTTGTACACACTCGTGCACACACATCACATCTTAGGTATATCATGTACAGTACCATCCTTTTGTATTAAACATATGGTACGCTTATCTAACTTCTAACATCTGTTTCTCTATTGATAATTTGGTATTGGATTAATATTCTAAACTGATATTTGCCAAAATTGAACAAGTTATCAATGATTTCAAAATACATTTGGAATAAATGCACCATATTAAATGGATACACATAATACACAATATATACTAAAGGAATTCTACTCATTTCAACATGAAAACAATTAGCATCCAACAGATATTACATTTTTCAGTAGAAAGCAAGATTTAAAGCAAGGGTTCTCAAACTTTTTGGGGCCGGGACCACTTTGTAATAGCAAATTCATATGAACACAACTCAAGTGAGATAAAAAAAAAATAGCATACAAGGAGTTTCTATGACTTCGGCACTACATGGCAGGACGAACCAAGTCTGGGCACTGGGAAGGAACATTTTAGGGCCGCATCTCTTGGCATCAGAAAGAAAATGTTGCCGTTTTCAAGCTAATTTCCTGCAATTCTACACATTTTGTCATGGGGCAGAGATTTTTGTTGTTGCAGCTTTAAATATAATATCCTGCAATTCTACACATTTTGTCATGGGGCAGAGATTTTTGTTGTTGCAGCTTTAAATATAATATCCTGCAATTCTACACATTTTGTCATGGGGCAGAGATTTTTGTTGTTGCAGCTTTAAATATAATATCCTGCAATTCTACACATTTTGTCATGGGGCAGAGATTTTTGTTGTTGCAGCTTTAAATATAATATCCTGCAATTCTACACATTTTGCTATGAGGTAGAGAGAAAAAGTTGCAGTTTGAAAGTCTAAATTCCAGTGCATTTATGTCTTCCACTCCAAACAAATGTTGATGGGGAATACAAGAACTATTGAGTTGAAAATGTGATAATTGGTGGAGTACTGTGGATACCAATATCCCTGTGAGCCAATCATACACTTTTTTATTTTGGTATCTGGCCGCGGACCCCACTTTGAGAACCCCGCGAATTATAGAATCCATAACAAAATGTCAAGGTTGTTGAATTCAAAGTAGCCTAAAAAAAACCTTAACATTTCACAGAGGACCCTAAACACCAAATAATGTTCTGGTTTTCAGGAGAGAGTTGTCCATTCAGAAGGGCTAGTTTTGGAAGGTCAGGGAAAACATGTATTGAGCGAGCGCTGAACAAAACTCTTTCCCCCCTTGAGCATCCCACCCCATTTTCAAACTGCCAGCAAAGCATCCCGTGGAAAATTGAAAGATCTAATCACAGTGTTCTTTCTCACATTGTTTCTCTAATATTAATTGAGTTTGGCAAGGCTGACCATGCCTCATTCATAATAACATTCATTTATTTTTTCCATTACACCCTAACAACTACGAGAGAGAGGGAGAGAAAGGTGAAAAAAACTATCCCCGTAAAATCAATGGTGACATATCTTTATAGCCAGTCGATGACAGATGTCACAACCATCGGTCTAACATTGTGTCGGTGTGTGTTGTATTGATTTTACATCAGAGGGCCAAATGTTATTGATGAACCTCCTTCGGTAACAGATGAGAGCACTATTGTACTTCTTATTGTACTTGTTCTTCTTTAAGTACACCAACCGAAGCCACTCGAGTGGCAGCTTTTCCATTCACTAATGTACTGATTTTGTCTGGTGTGTTAACTTAATTCTGGAACGTTTACACCAATCTGCCTGCTACAATACGATTCGAATCCAACTGAGTGTGTAACCGTATACCCGGATTTATCCTAGCGTACACATGTGGAAGAAAATAAGGGCGAAAGAACGAACTGTAAACAAACACACTTTTAAACAAGACAATTTGGCATTGCATGTTCCCAGCGCCAAGGAAAACATACACGCAGAAAACTGATACAAACTTTTAACACATGGGTCAAACCAAACTCTTTGAACTGGCAAAGGAAAGAGAAGCCTGAGTGCCAGAAAGCTGTTCAATTAACAATACTTAGATATCCAACAGACATTTTTGGGCACCCCCCTGTCAAATTGCATGAGACCCCTCTGTCAATCTTGGGGCATATTTTAATTACACATTTTCCACTAACGGGGGTGGGGTGGAGGTGGAAAACGAACTTACATCTCTGAGAAGCAGTGAGCAGCTGGAGTTTGGGTTGGGCTGGGAATCTCCCTCATACACAAACACTCCGCTCTAGGCTCTGAACTGAGAGAGAATAGTCCAACTGACTGTGGATAGAATCAGGCACGCTTCTACCATCATCACTACACTAACACCTACTGAATGCAGAACATGTGATACTTTGCAGGATACCTTCAATTTCACGGCATGAAAAAAGGGGAGAGAAGAAGGCCAACTTACTATTTCTCTTTGTGAGTCTCCTATGTAAGCACAGTGTATTGACTGTATTTTTCAGGCATTGTGCTGGGCTTATTATATTAAAATCATAATAACAGTGTCTATTTGGACTAGACATTAGCTACCCTTTGTAGCAGATACTATTTGCAACAGCTCAAGCTAATTCTTATATGTCATTCCATTCATTAATGGCAAACTTAAAACTTCCCCAAAAACTCCACTTTTTTGGTCGTCTGATAGGAAAGGACTGTGTAGTAACTGGTGGATACACACAAACAAGCTTCTATGTGCATTAGAAACACCACACAACACACCGGAGCAAAATCACACTAACAAAAATAAATAAAATGCGCTGATATGCAAACTCAGAGAAAGTTGCACTAGCGAGGGAGAGAAGTATTATCCCAATTCCTGGATCCTAGGGACGTGTTTCCTCTATTCTTCTTCCCCACCTGAGGTGAGGCGAGCTGGGGTTAATGGCATATGCCAACTGCGGTGACGTGTGGAGCCAGCGGCAGTTCAGGCACTTTGCCGGAGTATCCATCATGATAAAGCAGGGGACCCGGAGTCTGTCACATGCAATCACAGTTTACTACGGATCGCGGGACTTCAAAGTGAAAACGAATGGTAGTTCATCGACATGAAGACTTCATATATCTTGTTTTTGGGGGGGAACTTGTCTTGTCTTTTTTCTCTTTCTATCTGTATGGCTCTGTGTTTTTGTGTCCCTATTTAAGATGTTATAAAATATTCCCCTCTTCCGACTGTAGAAGAAATGATTCAACAATTTCGTAAAATATAATTTATACTAGAATTTATTACAATAATCCTCAACTCATTGAATTTGGAATAGTTTTTTTGTGTATATTTATTTCTCTGCTTTTAAGGAGTAATTATCTAAGAGGTCTTACATTTTAAAAAGGGGATTAAAAAAGGCCCATATGGCTTTTCGGCCTTTTCATGTGATTGAGCATCGCAAAGTGTTAAACGTGATAATCATAAAATTTATCAACCACAGGAAAGTGAAACGAGTCGCAATATCGTCGCTGCCTCAGCCTCTCGTTCCGCGGGACTTTCTTAACTCCTGGTCGACTAACCTCTTTAATCTAGCCTACTAATGAGTCCAAATGACACAGGCTTGACGTTTTTGAGATGGTGTTAGGCCGATTTTCTGCCCCGGCCGGGGCCCTTCTCAAAGGCATTTGATTGGCACATGCTTTCACTTAATGAGGATAATTACTAGGAATAACAACTGGGGAACCACATCTGCTCAGTGTAACGTTGGAGCAAAGGGAGGTGGTGGTGCCCCGATCTGTCAGAGAGAGAGAGAGAGAGAGAGAGAGAGAGAGAGAGAGAGAGAGAGAGAGCGCACTCTTTTTCCCAACTTCAGCAGCGTGGGCCCATTCTAACACAAACCCTACCTCCTCCCTTCTCCTTCCTTCCCTACCTCCTTCCACCCCTCCCTTCTTCCCTCCCTCCAGTCGACAATAACCAGATTAATAGGAATCAGCATGTCGTTGTAAACTCTCATTAGGGCCAGGCGGCTCGGCGGTGCGCGGAGGAAATGACACAAGATGCCAGGTTGTGTCTGTGTGTGTGGCTCACCCTGTCCTGTGTGTGTGAGAAAGCACAGCACGGCCATGGGAGGAAGGGCAAAAGGCCAAAGGGGCTGAGGCTGAGTGACATCCCCTTGGCTGCCGTTGTTTTCACTGTCTGTGACTCCATGCCATGTTTGCTTTACACAATGCTGCTGTAACATTGAAACAACAATGCTGTAACGTTTGAAATAGCCAGGTAGTTCCCTGGGCAATCTTTATGCGGGAAAAAAAATCTAAATGCATAGCATCCCTTTTCAGCGTAAATTCTTAGATAAACCGACAGACTGAACTTTCCTTTCTCTGTTCAATAATAGCTATGACATACAATTAAGCTTTCTTTCGAAAAGGAATAATGATTTACAAAGTCAAGGCCCCTGAATAATACATTGGTGTTTATTTTGGTTTAATTCACATGCGAGAAAATAAGCGAATAGCTCACTTGCAAATTGGCATGTGTATTTGACGGCCTTTACCCCACCCCAACAAAATATTTAAAAGATGCCGCTGCCTTGCCCCATGCTGACCCAGTTCTCACTAATTATCTGCAAAGTAGGCATCAAAGCAGGCCAAACAGTCTGCAGCACTTAGATAGATTCAAACCCATTTAAAATATATGACTGCGATGTGGTCGGGCTGAGGGCTCCCCTTTCTAACTAACTAATCCACCAAACCTACCCCATCTTGCTGTCACAGCCAGACGAGCACGTCTGTGTGAACTGTGAGCTCACAACAGGTCGGAGAAGGCAAAGAAGTGGTTGAACTTATAAATAGAATGGTCATTGTTCTGAATGTGTTATTTCAGTGTTGGAGTCGTCGGAGTGGTTCCTGACACTGCTAGGTGGGTGGTTGGCAGGGGGAGGGCAGAGGAAGGGGGAGGGGGTGTTGTGTTATTATAAAAAGGGTCATGAAGTGTGAGAGTCAGCTGATCATGTGTTTCGGGTCATGGGCTTGCACTATGGTTTGCTTTCATATGACATAGGCTATTACTAAATTGAGCTGGCAGGTAAATTCTAAAGCAAATAAATGCTAGTGGGCTTAATACAAGTAAGGGTATTTTTTGAGGTGGTGGTGTCGTGAGTAACGGCAGGAATTTAGAATTCTCTCTCCTTTTGACAGGAAGCATATCATTCTTCCCGGCTTATTTTCCCAGCAGCACCGATATAGTCAGGTTTTTGGGTTTTCGCTCGGATGGCGTTTGGTTCAAAATGAGGCCCTTCTTTATTCTTAAATACCACATATTGCTCACTTATGCGCTGCTGGTCTATTGGACTTAAAAAATATTTTTATGGAATTAACCCCAATATCATTCTTCAATTGTATTTGTGAGACTTTGACAAGGGTTTTAAGGAGTTGATATTTTATTGATAACATTCATTCATAAAACATTCATTTATTTCCATAAGAAGTTATGGAAATGCAATATGAAATGTGTCAGTGTTCTCCTTAGACAGTGTACTTCCAAAGTTAAGTAACATGAAATGAGACATGAAAAAATAACAAGAACAAGTTTGAGGCAAATGCCCCAAAAATATACTACCTAAAAAAGCACACTATGACCTAATTGCAAATGCCATCTTCTTAGGAATTCATAGTAAGACACAACACTGACCTTGTAATCTTGTTTAACATTGTTTTGTGCCGGTAAATAAGAATTTGTTATTAACTGACTCACCTGGATAAATAAAAAAGCAAGCAATTGACTTTTTCCTCTGTGCCCTTTACCCTGTCCTCTCAGGCACCCTGTATTTTTGGGGGGATTTATGAACACATTTATGAATACAGTTATTGGATGATATACGCATGCCCTGTTATTAATGTGCTTGTATGTATTTGACACTACAAGTTCCCTATTACCTGTTGCTACAAAGTGATACCCTAGTACCTGATGCTACATAGTGATACCCTATTACCTGTTGCTACAGAGTGTCTAATGAATGTATACCTATTCAACTACTTATAAATACATTGTTTTACTATAATTTGGACCCAGAACTACATATTCATCAATAGTTTATCAAATGCATTATTAATGCTTATCATGAAGTGTTACCAAAGGTTTTAGTTTACCCTGAAAAAGTACAGTTGTGGGAAAACAGAAAATATTAGCATTATTTAAGTTAGCATGTGATGCGAGATATCTCCACACTGAGTAGGGGCTGTGTCTTTGAACTTTACAAAGGCACTGGACTCCTAGGGGGATAGTGTTCCTGCCTGCTGCCGTCTCAAACAATTCAACGTGAAAAACATTTCCCTGGTAATCTGACCATTGGGCTGTGTGTGTTTTTAAATTCAACCTTTATTTAACTATTCAAGTCAGTTAAGAACAAATTCTTATTTACCATGACGGCCTACATCAGCAAAACCCGGACGACGCTGGGAAAATTGTGCGCCGCCCTATGGGACTCCTAATCACGGCCGGTTGTGATACTGCCTGGAATCGAACCAGGTTGTCTGTAGTGATGCGTCTACCACTGAGATGCAGTGCCTTAGACCGCTGCGCCACTCGGGAACAGTGGGAGTGTGTGTGTCTGTGTTTTATAATTTTTTTATTTGACCTTTATTTAACTAGATGTAGATCTAGTTTATTACCGTAGACAATTACTTTTATATTCAGAAAGGATGTTTGCAAAAAAGCAACAATATTATGATACCTTTCTGTTTTCTCAATGGCATTCAATTCAGCATTGAAAAAAGGCGCAGGTTAAAGTTTGTTCCACCTGAGCGAGTCTAACCACAAGTCAGAGACCACTGTGATGACACACCAAAGGCATTTGATTAATCATTTTTGTCTTCTTTTAATGCAGGGGTGTCAAACTCATTCCACGGCGGGCCGAGTGTCTGCGGGTTTTCAATTTTCAATTAAGACCTAGACAACCAGGTGAGTGGAGTTCCTTACTAATTTGTGACCTTAATTCATCAATTAAGGACACTCGGCCCTCTGTGGAATAGGTTTGACACATGAATTCTAATGCCCCTTAAGGAGAAAGTTATTCAAAAGTAACTGAAAGTAATCAGATTACGTTACTGGGTTAGGTCATCTAAACTTTTGGACCGGTAACTAGTAACGGATCACATTTAAAAAGTAACCTACCCAACCCTGTGTGTGTGTCTACGCAGGGGAGAGAGGAAAGGTGTGTGTGTGTGTGTGTGTGTGTGAGACACTGCCCCGGAGAGGCTGGAGAGTTCATGTGAGTTGACTGACTGGACAACTGCCTGGAAAGCTGGACTCCTGTTTTTGTTCCCTGTCGTGCGCTGGGATTTAAAATAACCAGTCTCCCCTTTGTCTGAGGTGGGAAACGGGGAGGTGACGGGCGTTGGAGACACACATACACGCACACACACACACAGAGAACATGACCCAGGCCCACTCCCAGGGCGCCCCCGATGGAGGTATCTTGGCATCCATACGAGTGAGCGTACGCATGGCCAAAAAATTCCACCGGGGATTGCTAGTGTGGGGGGGGAACTGAAGCATGACACACAGCTGCGACAGCTGAAAGGAGTGTAAACGGCCCCCTGATCTCCTCCTTGGCCACAACCACCATTAATCAGAGACAATCACCAGCCAGTGGACTGGGGGGGTCAACTCAATTGAATCCATTTTAATCCACTCAATTCAGAGACATGACACCAAATTCACTTCATGACTAGAAAATTATTAGAAATATCTTGTTTATGAGTTGTATTTCAAGTTCATGTCAAGGGCAGAATTCAGAGGATGACACAAAATTCAGTCCGTGACTAGAAAATCATGAGCAATGTTCCATTGTGACGATGCATTTTGAGTTAATATCGGAAAAGTGGGCAGAATTTAAGACGGAACTTACCCTGATCCTGCACAAGCGTAACTCCCAGAGGTTCAGGCCCAGGGCCCACTGAGTAACAAGGCCACAAGAAATGTCCAGTTCTTTCAGGAGGCATTCAGAGGCTTCATAAGCACTAAATATAATTAATAAGCAAAGTTATACAACATAAGGGATGATAAAAAAGCTCAATCCACCTGGTGCTTTGCCCAATGTGGCATTAAGACCCTTTTGCCTCACTTAATAGACTATATCGTGACATTTGCTTATGAATGATTTCTGAAAAATCATTATATGCCTTTTAAAGGGTTCATAAAGCCTTAACACTTATTTAAAGTGCCAAGACTTTTTCGACAGCCTTAGAAGTCGGGCAGAAGGGAAAGTTATCATCACTGCCTACAATTACCCCAGTCAAAGGCTTAGCTCAAAGGGCCTGTCAAAACAGCCACAATGAGTCAAACAATCAGTCAAAATAATGTCAAAACAACCCGTCAAAGGAAAACGTGAAAAAAAGTCACATTCAACAAATAGAGAAACATTCTGAGTTTTAGTTAGAACTGAGTTTAAGTTAGAACATCTTGAGTGTCTAAAAACGCTATGCTCTTATGACTATGTCTTTGGCCCAGGTAGACACACTCTCTCACACACACACAAAAATGTAAAAAAAGTCCTTACAAAAAGCCCAAAGCCCTGATTCCTGACTACTAAGACTGTGTTTATGCAGGCAGCCAATTCTGATATTTTTTCCACTAATTGGTCTTTTGACTAGTCACATCAGATCTTTTTCAGAGCTGATCTGATTGGACAAAAGACCAACTGGTTAAAAAATGATCAGAATTGGACTGCATGTGTAAACGCAGCCATGTTGGCTAAAATTCCTATTTTTTTTTAAATGTAATTTGTTCCATTGGCTTCTAAAATGCCATTCGGACAGCCAATGTGTATAGAACCAGTATTGATTAATTGACTGGATGACATCTTTGACTGAGCAACAGTCATGTCATGGTAAAGCACAAATTATATTGGTTCTTTCGACACCATATTGGGTATTCAGAAATCTCATCATGACAAATGACAATATATTATATATGACACCACATATTAAATAAAATATAATTTTGACAGAATGCCCAGGGAATACAACATATTTTAATCAGAAAAATAAGATGTTAGGTTTAGGCACTGAAGTTAAGATGGGGAAATATCTATTATCTCAAATATCAGAAAGTAGCCTCTTTAAACATGCTAAAACTTAATTCCACAACAAATCAATTACATATCATCATTACATTAGCTTATCAAATCTATTCCTTCAGCATTAAACATGATTTAAAAAGTAAACCGTTTCTGAAGTGCTGTTGAATGCATTTGGAATTATATTTCTATCCAGGCACTGACAATTAATTTCAAAGGAAATGTAAATGCTATTGTCATCATCAGCAACTTCTAATTAAAAAGCTTGACAAGAAAGTGCACAAGTAAAAATATTTGCACAAGTTCATCATATTTTCCCCACTGTAATAGTAAGAACTTGAAGGACTGAAATTACACTGCCCTCTGGTGGTTCAAAAACAGACATTTTAAATGCCTTATAACCTCTGCTGCACAAAAACAAAACCATAAACACCAACAACTTTAAAAGCAACAACTATTCTATAACTAATATTGTAGTTTCCTCTACACTTATTAACAATGAGCAAACTCACAAAGTTCCAACTTCCAAGCCCCAGCCCATTTGTTTTCTCACTCTCACCCTTCCTCCCCCAATCTCTCGGTCCCACTGCACTCAAAAGTTATTGATAGTTAGAAGTTATGGGCTAATAATAAGACGGACAATGCATGGCCAGGAGCCCATTATGCCCAGGTAATGGATAGCAGGGAGCTATTGAATGACATTGCACGGAGATTGGATGACGGAGGGTTGGCGATTTATGGCCAAGTGAAGCCCCCCTCCATGCTATTTATTTCCAGCTTGATAAGAGCACAGATGAGGCATGGTGGTATTTATGGTCCACAAGTTCATAAAGACGGCCGGGAAGGAGTTAAAATCCTCTCATATTCTAGGGATATACACAACATGATCAAAAGTATGTGGACACGTGCTCACCAAACATCTCATTCCAAAATCTTTGGCATTCACATGGAGTTGGTCCCCCCTTTGCTGCTATAACAGCCTCCACTCTTCTCGGAAGGCTTTACACTAAATGTTGTAACATTGCTGCGGGGACTTGCTTCCATTCAGCCACAAGAGCATTAGTGAGGTCAGGAACGGATGTTAAGCGATTAGGCCTGGCTCGCAGTCAGCGTTCCAATTCATCCCAAAGGTGTTCAATGGGGTTGAGGTCAGGGCTCTGTGCAGGCCAGTCAAGTTCTTACGCACTGATCGTGACAAACCATTTCTGTATGGACCTCGCTTTGTGCACAGGGGCATTGCCATGCTGAAACAGGAAAGGGCCTTCTCCAAACCAACAAAGTTGGAAGCACAGAATCGTCTACAATGTCATTGTATGCTGTAGCATTAAGATTTCCCTTCACTGGAACTAAGGGGCCTAGCTCGAAACATGAAAAACAGCCCCAGACCATTACTCCTCCACCAAATGTTATCATTGGCACTCTGCATTCGGGCAGGTAGCGTTCTCCTGGCATCCGCCAAACCCAGATTCATCCGTCAGACTGCCAGATGGTGAAGCGTGACTCATAACTCCAGAGAATGTGTTTCCACTGCTCCAGAGTCCAATGGTGGCAAACTTTACACCACTCCAGCTGACGCATGGCGATCTTACGCTTGTGTGCGGAAGCTCGGCCATGGAAACTAATTTCCTGAAGCTCCCAACAAACAGTTCTTGTGCTGACGTTGCTTCCAGAGGCAGTTTGGAACTTAGTCGTGACAGTTGCAACCAATGACAGACGATTTTTACGCACTGTGTGATTCAGCACTTGGCAGTCCCATTTTGTGAGCTTTTGTGGCCTACCACTTCAAGACTGAGCCGTTTTTGCTCCTATATGTTTCTACTTCACAATAACAGCATTTACAGCAGCTCTAGCAGGGCAGAAATTTGACTGACTTGTTGGAAAGGTGGCATCCTATGACAGTGCCACGTTGAAAGTCACTGAGCTCTTCAGTAAGAACATTCTACTGCCAATGTTTGTCTATGGAGATTGCATGGCTGTGTGCTCGATTGTAGACACCTGTCAGCAACGGCTGTGGCTGAAATAGCCGAATCCACTAATTTGGAAAGGGGTGTCCACATACTTTTGTATATATAGTGTATGAGGGAGCTTGGTGGCCAATTCATACTTTTTTGTCTTTATGTGTAATTTGGTTATTGTAGGACTCTCCCACTACCTTAATTCAGATGAATGGGACATAATGAAATATCAATGAAACTATTCGATATACTGTATCACTCTAAAATGTAAATGTACAGTGAACAAAAATACAAATGCAACATTTAAAGATTTTGTCCCATGTTTCATGAGCTGAAATAAAATATCCTAGAAATGTTCCATACGCACAAAAAGCTTATTTCTCTAAAATGTTGTCCACAAATGTGTTCACATCCCAGTTAGTGAGCATTTCTCCTTTGCCAAGATAATCCATACACCTGACAAGTGTGGCATATCAAGAAGCTGATTAAACAGCATGATCATTACACAGGTGAACCTTGTGCTGGGGGTCAATAAAAGGCCACTTTAAAATGCAGTTTTGTCACACTTCACAATGCCACAGATGTCTCAAGTCTTGAAGAAGCTGTTGCCAGAGAACTGAATGTTCATTTCTCTACAATAAAACACCTCCAATGTCGATTAAGAGAATGTGGCAGTGTGTCCAACCGGCCTCACAACCGAAGACCACGTGTATGGCGTTGTGTGGGCGAGCGGTTTGCTGATGTCAACGTTGTGAATAGATTGCCCCATGGGGGCGGTGGGGTTATGGTATGGGCAGGCATAAGCTATGGACAACGAACACAATTGCATTTTATCGATGGCAATTTTAATGCACAGAGATACCGTGATGAGATCCTCAGGCCCATTGTCGTGCCATTCATCCGCGGCATTCACCTCATGTTTTAGCATGTCGCAAGGATCTGTATACAATTCGTATAAGCTGAAAATGTCCCAGTTCTTCCATGGCCTGCATACTCACCAGACATGTCACCCACTGAGCATGTTTGGGATGCTCTGGATCGACATGCACGACAGCGTGTTCCAGTTCCCACCAATATCCAACAACTTCGCACAGCCATTGAAGAGGAGTGGGACAACATTTCACAGGCTACAATCAACAGCCTGATCAACTCTATGCGAAGGAGATGTGTCTCGCTGCATGAGGCAAATGGTGGTCACACCTGATACTGACTGGTTTTCTGATCCCTGCGCCTTCCTTTTTTGAAGGTATCAATGACCAACAGATGCATATCTTTATTCCCAGTCATGTGAAATCCATAGATTAGGGAGTAATTTATTTATTTAAATTGACTGATTTCCTTATACGAACTGATAAAATAAAAACAATATCTGAAATTGTGGCATGTTGCATTTATGTTTTTGTTCAGTATATTATAATATATACCAAGGACCAATTACATGATATAGTAAATACAATCAGAACCAATGGGTGCTTACTCAAAATGGAGCAAATTGAGAATCTACCAAACCATGTGCTGTTGCTCTTAATGCAAAACATCAAATGAGTCAAAAACAACCACACAAATGTTATATGAGGAAATGCTAGGGTATAAAACCACACAAAAATACACACATATATGCGCGCATGCACACAAACACACACAAACGCACGCACACACTCCCTGTGTGTATCAGTGAAAAAATAAAACATAAACGGTCTGTGAGCTTTTGGTGTGTAAGAAAATGCATGATCGTGTTTGCTCGTTTGTTTATCATGGTCGGTTAATGTCTGCAAAAAAAAAGAAGAAGAAAAGAGAACAACAACACTGTAAATACTCAAACAATCTTGTCAAGCACCCAATAGGGGGGAGGAGTGCGATGAAAAAGGCTTGTCAACATTATCTGTTTTATTGATTTAACAGTAAAGGCAAGCAGCTTAAGCGTTACGTTGCTTTGGCCACCCCACTGAAAATACAATAGCCACAAATAAAAAAAAACGTCCTTAAAACGTCCCCTTTTTATCACATGCCAGAATCACTTGAGGTTTTGCGTGCATTATTATGTATTTCCTGCATTTCATCATCTTTATGGGCGGCCATTAGAATTTCAGAATGTTCAAGTAGGTTTTTCCTCGCCAAGAAATCAATGTCATTTGAACGAGGATATACTGTAGTTAGATACATCTCCAGCAGAACTGGAGATCAGTATAGGCCTACGTGATGCATCAAGAAGTCACCGATGACACCAAATTCAAATGTATCACAAAAAGTAGGTGAAAAAACGTGGAAGATACATTGAGAAACTTGCAAAAACAAGATAAATGTTTTGGCTCCCAAGATTTTGCTCCAAAGCCTGAGCCTTGCTTGCATTACGAGAAAGGGAGAGAGAGAAAGAAAGATAGAGCTATGCAAGAGAGAGAAGAGAGGAAAGGGGGTACCACATGGGCCTGGAAATCATCAGGAAAACAGATGAATCCATTTTAAATTGTACACAGGGGACGTCTATTTTCTTCATGTTCCAGTGGAAAAGACCGGGCCGAAAAGACTCTCAGTACAATTAGAAGATCACAGAAAGCACTCAGGATGTTTCCTCTGCACTGGGCCTAGTGCTGAGAACCGTCTCTGTGACTCACCGAAATTGTGCTGACTTCCATCCCCTCGCCATCAAACAAATGCGATACTTCCTAAAAGACTAAAAACAGAGCGATGGCGACAATCAAATCAAAGACTCAACTCTAGCCTCGGATTCCAAACAGCTTCCATCAATAGCTGGCATTCCAGCTGGATGCGCAAATTCCCAACAAAGCAATTAATACTTTCAAAAATGCTTTTTATATGCATGATACTTCTTGTTTCACCGGATGTCCACCCTCTGAAGCCGTAATTCTTTGATAAGAATTCAAAGCATGCTGAGCAAATATCTAGTATATAGTGATCTGACATTTTCAGCTTTAACAGTCCCAAAATACTGAATAATATACTTGAAAGACATAGTTGAGAAATTATGCAATACATGAGTGACACTCTAGCTGAAGAGCAATAATCTAATAAGTGATTTGGCCTGTATCCCGAATAACAAGGTATATCTAATAAGTGACAATATGCTGAATGCCAGGTCACGGTTAGCAACGGGGGACTAGTTTTCTGCATAGCAGGGGTGGTCTGGCCCTATTCTCTACAGTCAAAGCCTTTAAAGCAGGGCCGATTACAGAATTCAGGAGCAGCTGGCTATTATAGGGCCCCAATCGCCACACCAACTGACACGGAGTGCCCCGTCACTTCATTAATTCATCCTCAGGCGAGGTTTGTGGACCAGTCTGACCCCACACAATAAGCAGTCATTTGAAAAATGTATATAGTCCCGTTTGGATGGCCATTTCATTTATTTAGTTTCATTTCATTATTTAGCAATGATAGAAGTAAAAGGTACTCACTCACACGGTCACATAAAAAAACCTGTACTTGACTGGTGAATTACAAAAAGGTGCAGGTTAGTGCTATTTGTTACCTTATTTAAGATTGACACGATAAACATGGGCTGGGACTTTTGGTGTGATAAATACAGACAGTGATTATGTGTAGGATGATTTCCTCAAGGCATGATGACCGCTAACATTGAATCTAAACCGCAAACATGCCTATTTTAACATTACACAGGCAGTTAAAAACACTGTCCTGACCAGAAAGTTGTACATTTATTACCTGTATCTGAGCAATTCAACTGTATATTTTGTCTTGGTAATGCTCCAATTACGTCACGAATATAGACATAAAAATATTATAACTAGTCTGCTATGCGATCACGTGGATAATATGATGTTAAAGGAGTCGTGTTGCATGTTAGTGAGGTAACGGAAGCTTGAAGGACCCGAAATCATTTCTTCATTCAGTTTGCTCTATTGCTTATAGCAGGGCTCAGAGGAAAAACTATGAGGAAAAGTTGTTTCTATGTTTCTACTTTACTGTTAAAGTGGAAGCCATCCATCAAAGCTATGTTACTCCACCCCGACTACTAAGATAGCCTGCATTAATTATTGTTATGATAAAAAATGTAATTAGATGTGGGAGAAACATAACTATTTATAGTTAGAAAGAGAGAGGGCTTTCTTAATGATCTGACTCGGGCTAAATCTCTATTGATTTCTTGTTAAATATACGGCTCAATTAAAGATACAACTGATTAAAGATGACTACAAATTGCCAAGCAGGATGTGAGTAGTGCGAGTACTGCACACCAGGGTAGACCGCATTCTGAGCATTACATTATTCTCCCTCTCTCTGTCCTATTTTCACAGGCAAGCAAGATAATTAAGTTACACTGGAATTAATGTTTTCATGTGAAAACCGATATTTCTCAAGTTGATGTTAATTATGGGTCGGAAGTAAAAATGAAAGCTAACTCCTGGGTACACTGCTGAGATAAAACATAAGAAAATACGTATTCATGTTTTCAGAATGTTGTATGTGTCATATTTATGAAATTTAATTAGAAAAATACCTTATTTCACTGTTTAAAAAAATATTTTATTTACATGACTACTGAATCCAATATCAATAACATGATACGAAGTGGTGAATTTGACTGAAATGATGTACATTGTTCACTGTAAATAAAAGACTTAAATAAAATAACAAAAACATGTTTTTTTATAGCTGAAAAATTAACAATTTAAACATGAACACAATTGACAATCAAGATGCCAGCCTGTAAATTCTGTAGTAGCTCATGAAACCATTTTGTAACTTTCACTGAAAAACAGAAGCACCTGTTTAACACAAGCAGAATGCTTCTCATTTCCTGTCAAAGTCAACCTTGTCTCCAACAAACACAAACTGAAACCTTGAGAGTTTGTTGTCAGAATAAGAGAATCACGAGAATGCATAATAGTAAAATGCTTTCTGATAAAAAAAAAACATTTAAAAAACGATGGGGATGTTTTTTATGGTAAAATGAGAGTCCCTATTTGCCACAAATACTGATTGTGTCCCTTTTTTAATCTCCGAGCTTGGTTCTAATAAAGCATCCCATTCACTCAGCAAAACCTAGAGGCCTTTCAAAGAACAACGGTCTCAACTGAAACTTGAGCCACTTCCATCTCTATTGGTGGTTAGTGGTCTTGCAATCCTTGTTAATTCTCCAATCAACATCTACAAATCAGTATGTCCCTCTACTGGGTAGGCCTCCAATGAAATAGGCCTATAGCAAATAATCTACACATCCGTATACAATCATACGTGTATAACACCGAATTGAGAGGAAGAGAGAGAAAGAGGACAACAGAGGGACAAAGAATGACTGAAAGAGTGAGAGGAAGAGAGAGAACACACAGAGACAGTATGGGTGAAAACAAATTGAACAACAGAAAGAGTGATGTGTTTTTTTAGATAAGTGAAAGTATGTGGCCAGTACCTGTAGTGAGTTGAGAAAGATGAAGATGTAGGCCATGACTATGGAGAAGGGCACCAGGACGCCACAGAGCCAGGTCAGGCCCAGGATTGGCAGTAGCACCAGCACCGCTTTCACTGCAGCCCTGAGAGAAAGCAACCACAAGCCAATCGACACAAATTGAAGGACTGGGCACCATGCTTGTAGACAGTTTCCCCATTACCCACCCAATCCAGGCACCTCACACTGAAACTCCCCGTCCATTCTGGATCGGATCAGTGCGCAACGCTATGGGCTTGGTTGGACGTGGTTGGCTCCCTACTGGGCCAAATAGGGCAGGTTGGCAGGAGGGTCGACCCAAGCACAACAGGGGCGGCTGGTTAGTCTCATATTGTGACAATTTCCACACTAAATCGCTCCCTAATTCTGTTTAGGATGAAATTACCTTCCAGTTCAGGTGACCGCTAAACCGCACCAGCTGTGGGGCTGGAGAGGGCTCTAGTTTATTCAGCGGAGGAATGTGTTTAAGTTTCCACTCTGGCTGCCATCGGGCTGGCCGGCTGACGCTCAACACCAACATTTATATTCCTCCTCCACAGAGTTGTTATTGTGACCAGCGCAGCTGAGTTGCAGGAAAAACATTTACATGTTGAAATGATTTCCACTGATAGATTGTAAACAGCACTTCAGTGAATGAATAATTACACTCAAATTTCACACACTGTATCCAATACAAAGGGTAAAGGAAACAACAAAGAGAAAAATACCAACACACTTTACCTCACCTCTTGCAGTGTAGTTAATATCTTGCAATCAGTTAATATGTACACTGGGTATATCAAACATTAGGAACACCTTGCTAATTTTGAGTTGCACCGCCCCACTTTTGCCCTCAGAACAGCCTCAATTCGTCAGGGAATTGGACTCTACAAGGTGTCGAAAGCGTTTCACAGGGATGCTGGTCCATTTGGACTCCAATGCTTCCCACTATTGTGTCAAGTTGGCTGGATGTCTTTGTTCTTGACACACAGGGTAAACTGTTGAGCTCCTTGAACCTACTACCATCCCCCGTTCAAAGGCACTTAAATATTTTTGTCTTGCCCATTCACCTTCTGAATGGCACACATACACAATCCATGTTTCAATTGTCTACTCCCCTTTATCTACACTGATTGAAGTGACATCAATAAGGGATTATAGCTTTCACCTGAATTCACCTGGTCAGTCCATGACATGGAAAGAGCGGATGTCCACAATGTTTTGTAAGACCAAAAAAATGCATAGAGTCATTATATACATAGAGTTATTTGTTTAAGAGATTATAATGCCTCATACATGCTTATAACAAGTAATGAAAGTATTATACCTGCCGGCTTTATGCACAATGTTAAAAACGAATTCTAACCAGATTACAAAACCAACCTCAAACCATGGAACTTCTGCAAAGACATAGAACAACTACATTAGTATTGTCTACCACCTAGTAGTAGTCCATTCCAGTGGCAGTAACTGTAATGAAATTACGCCCCTGTGTGGTGCATACCTGATCTGCTCATAGGCCTGCTCCACAGGACTGCTATCCATTGCCAGCATGATGGACCTCCTCTTGGCTGTGGAGATGGTGATGACCACCACCCGCATCAGAACCATGATGTTCACCTGATGAGAGGACACACACACACTGTCGGTTAGACAGAGACATACAATATATTCACATACATTTCAACAGTGTAAATGCAGTACATATTTGGTTAAAACATGCAGGTCATGTGAGAGGTACTGTTTGTATTCAGAAGGCCTTACTGTATCTAAGACATTGTTTTGTCATCTGTTAGAGTTAAATTAGTAGAATTTTGGGGCTGGCAAACGATAAAAACATTAAACTTTAAACATCGCGTTAACTCACAGGATTTTCTCAAAGTGAGCTGTAACTCAAGATTTTTCATGACGACTTCTTGATTTTATCTAACGTAACGGTTAGCAAAATTTGGTAAATTGAGAAAGAACAATTTATTTAACCTTAATGTCAACTTGTTTTTACATGGCATTGTAGATTTTAGCTGTATAGATTATGTATTTGGGATGTTTTCAGTGTATTTTCAATGCTTTCAGACAATGCAATGCGAGCAAAAAAAATGTGCGTGTGTTCATGTGTTCTCACCATAATTATGAAAATGACAGGGCCTGCGAAACCCCAGATGACCCCGTTCTGCACACTGAGCCAACAGTGGCCATCAGCAGAGTACTTCCCTGAGGCAGAGGCCAGGGTGATGGTGACTATCAGCACTGGCAGACCTGGTAGGGAGGGAAGGAATGAGAGCTAGAGCAAGAGAGATCAGTTCTTCCTGAGTGTGTGTGTGTATATGCACTGTATGTGTGTATGTACAGTCAGGTACATAATTATTTTCTCTATAAAATAAATAATACAAATACTGAGCTATATTGTATGCTAAAACAAATGGGAAATTATATTATTTTAAACTATTACAATTGCTCAGAGAAAGATATTTTGTTTAACAAGTAAAATCTCAAACGATGGGGGACAAAATTATTTTCACCCGTTTTTAATACTCCAGCACCCTCCCCTTGAGAGGATAATGACACCAATGTTTTCATGAGATTGGAGAACACGTTGGGAGGGATCTTAGACTATTCCTCCATACAGAATATTTCCAGATCCTTGATATCCTTTGTCTGCTCTTATGGGCTGCCCTCTTCAATTCAAGGACATTTTAGCCAAACACCTGGTTGCCTCTGCCAGGAGGCTGACACATGGCCAAAAGTGGATTTTCCAGCAAGACAATAACCCCAAGTATTAATAAAAATCCACAAGGAAATGGTTAATTTACCACAAAATCAACATTATGTCTCCGGACTTGAACCCCACTGAAAACCTGTGGTTTGAACTGAAGAGGGCAGTCCATAACAGCAGATGAAGGATAGGAAGGATCTGAAAAGAAATATATATTTCTCAGAGAAATTGTATTAGTATAAAATAATACATGTAGTGTATGTGTACAGTATGTCTACTGGGGAGAATGGGATATGGAAAAGACATTGTTTCTCAATGGACTAATAAGATAAATCTTCTTCTATCTTGTTCTTCTGTGTCATACCCCAGCCAATGAGGTAGTAGTACTTCATGTGTTGGTCCTCGCTCAGGTTGACCGCCACCACTTTGCTCCAGAGCAGCAGTCCTTCCACGAGCATCCAGCTGAAGGCAGCCATGAAGAAAAGGTGCAGCAGGGCCGCCACCAGGGTGCAGGCCACCTGACAGGGTCAAGGGTCAGATAAACAACACGGCAGACCAATACGCTTTGTAAGAGGATACGTCACAAAATGTGGAGCCACCCTATCCGTTTCAGGGGTAGCGGTTTCCTAGCAAAGAGAGGTGCCGTAGCTAACTAACTGTAAAGTTAATTATTCTGCCCCACAGTTAGCCAAGATTGTTAGCCTACCTTGTTGTTGACAGCTGAGCCACTGCAGAGAAGGACTATCTGGGCACAGGTTAGAGCAATGAACAGGTTCTTGTGGATAGACGTCCTGTCCGATTTGGGAATGCTGGACAAAATCAAAAGATTTAGTGTTGAAAACATTTATATTTTAACAGGACGGCATAACAATAAAACCTCAATCAAGTATCTTTGCAATAATTACACATGTATACTTTCAGAATGTATGAGAAAGAAAGTAATAGCAGCAAATATAATGGCTTTAAAGGCTCACTCTGTGATTTATCCAACCCCATTGTTGTTATTCAAATGAAGTATTGGCGAATAACCAGCCATCTCTTGTTTTCATCTGTGTGCCATAGGGTGTGTCTGGGATAATTTAGGTTTGACTGGCTCATAAATCTCCTTGTCAAGTCGCCTATTCCCGCTATTCCAATTCCCATGCTGATTTGGATCTCCATTGATGAGTTAATTTGCTGCCCTTTAATGCCACCATAAACCTGCAGTGTGCTAATTACTACATTAGCACTGTTAAAAACTTCTAAAACAGAGCATCAGTGATGACTTGGCAGGATTCTGACCATAGAAATATAATTACTAGAAGGGACAAAGTCCTTGAGATCATGACAATTTTACTTGAAACAAATTACATTGACGAATGGGAAAACCCAATTCTAGTAATTGTATCTCTATGATTCCAATGATATGTTGTTGGCTGGTTTGACCAGGGTTGGGGTCGATTCCATTTCAATTCAGACAACTCTTCATTGGAAATAATGCGAAATGTCTTCAGTGAATCTCCTGAATTTAATAAATTCAAATGGAGTTAGAAACCCGAACTCTGGATGTGGCAACTTACTGTTGAGAAGTTCTGCTGTTAAATCAGGTTTAATTGTGAATGTAGCTACTGATGGATTGCTTTTAAAGGGGCTTGCTTACAATGTTTGTTTTCTCTTACTGTCTTTAAGTAAATGTTGTTGTTTGCTTTTGCATGGCTAAAATATCATATTCCAGTGAGTGCTGACTAAGAAATGGGCCATGCTGGCTTTGGAGGGTGAAGCTAAGTTAGAGAGAACAAATGTCTTCAATGAGGCCATGTTGGCTCAAATTCTTCCCAGTTTCACAGTGGTGGTGTTTTTTCAAAAGTAGCAGCTTGGCGACTGGCTAATAAAACACTCACTCCAGCACGGTGAACAGCATCAAGGTCAACACCAGCGCGCACAGAGAGGCCCCAGAGCCGATAAACGTCAGCTTCGTCAAAATATCCTCCTCCTCCTGAGTCCACTGGGGAGAGAAAGGGAGAAAAGCACACACACGCATACACACAGTAGGACAAGCCAGTCAAAACACAGTCAACACATAAGTCTTGTTATCATCCACTGAGTACTGATCACTAGGAACAAGTCTATATTATAGCTGATTAACTCCTACATGGCCTGAGGCCTATGGTTCTCCATACTAACAGTGACATCTACTGGGCAATGTGGCACAATACAAGTTTGCAACAGTCTGATGGCAATAAGTGCAAGTGACTGACATTAGATGAGCTTGATTTGAGGAATACCTGACACAACAAATAACCCTACTAAGCAGAGCAGAGCTGAACTACGCTTGTCCTGGCTACAAATCCAACAGTTGCTGGAGTTGTGCGTGCATGTGTACAAAATTCTTTGATGCGATATCAGAACTGAAACATACCACTACCACAAAGTGTGCAAAGCTCTCATTAAGGAAAAGGGTGGCTACTTTGAAGAATCTCAAATATAAAATCTGTTTTGATTTGTTTAACAGTTTTTTCTTTACTACATGATTCCATATGTGTTATTTCCTAGTTTTTACGTATTCACTATTATTCTACAATGTAGAAAATAGTAAAAACAAAGAATAACCCTTGAATGAGTAGGTGTGTCCAAACTTTTGACTGGTACTGTAGTGTATGTTGTTGCTTTGACGAAGTCATTTCTGAAGATTATTATTTATACTGAACAAAAATATAAATGCAACACGCAACCATTTCAAAGATTTTCCAGAGTTACAGTTCATATATTGAAATCAGTCAATTTAAATAAATTCATCAGTGCCTAATCTATGGATTTCACATGACTGGGCAGGGGTGCAGCCATGGGTGGGCATAGGTCCACCCACTTGGCAGCCAGGCCCACCCACTGGGGAGCCAGGCCCAGCCAATCAGAATGAGTTTTTCCCCACAAAAGGGCTTTATTACAGAGAGAAATACTCCTCAGCACCCCCTCTGCACCCACCCTCAGACGATTCCACAAGTGAAGAAGAGGTCCTGGGCTGGCGTGGCTACACGTGTTTTGTGGTTTTGAGGCCGCTTGGACGTACAGCCAAATTCCCTAAAACCACGTTGGAGGCAGTTTATGATATTAAAATTACCATTCAATTATCTGGCAACAGCTCTGGTGGACATTCTTGCAGTCAGCATGCCAACGGCACGCTCTCTCAAAACGTCTAACATCTATGGCATTGTGTTGTTCGACAAAACAGCACGTTTTAATGTGGCCTTTTATTGTACCCAGCACAAGGTGCAACTGTGTAATGATCATGCTGTTTAACCAGCTTCGTGATATACCACACCTGTCAGGTGGATGGATATTTTGGCAAAGGAGAAATGCTCACTAACAAGGATATAAACAACATTTTAGAGAAATAGTTGAAAGAAATAAGCTTTCTTGTACGTATGAAACATTTTAGGGATTTTTTATTTCAGCTCATGAAACATGGGACCAACACTTTACAGGTTACGTTTCCATTTTTGTTCAGTGTATTTGATGTAATTAGAGATTAATTTCAAGAGAACAAAAAAAAGTCAACCCTGTTACATAAATTGAACTGAAACTGTTCCTTTTAAAATATATGTTTTTCTAAAGAAACATTGAACATCTCATAGTCAAATCACAGTGTAAAAGCAGGCGAGCTGGTTCTACTCTTTTTGACAATTTTCTGGTGTTTTGTGGTGGAAAAGTGGGTTGAGCGTAACACATCAACCCTATTACCCATAGAGCGACAGGCTAGAAATGTTTTAACAATAACAAAAATACTGTGAAGCTTGCATTCAATTGCCCTTCCCTGATTCACACAACAAGCTTCCATTCTGCATTTCAAAAGGTGATTTATGGCTGATTTAAGATGACATCTTCAACACTGTTACGGTCAATATTGTTACAGTCAACCCTGTTACTTTATTTGGCAGTTCCGCACTATTTAAAATTTTTAATTAACCTCTTGAGATGGTAAAACATGTTTTTTATAAAGTTGAACGTACTCTTTATGACAGAATGTTAAAATGTTGTTTTTTTTCCCCTCACCAAGTTACACTACTCAAATGGCACGTAATTGGTGGAACGACCATGCTATTCATTACCTTGGACTCCATGTAATTCATCAGGACGGCGAAGTTGGTGGTGTGGTTACAATAGCAGGAAGTGACATCAGAGCTCGTGTGAGTCACCCTGCAACCTTCACTTGACCAGCCATTAGAATTCCCAGTCCTGTGGCACAAAAACCCAGAAATCAATATGACACAAACACGCACGCACGCACACACACACACATACAAACACTACGCAACGTTATGTTATGACTTATCGCTACTGACATGTACTCTAGGGACGTCTGACTTAGCTGCACTGTGTGGTCATACTTACATTAGGGTGAAATTCCAAAACACGCAAACAGGCGTGACTCGCTGCGAATACTCCACCTAGAACAAGAAACAGATGTTTCTCACCCTCTTTCTCTCTCAGTCTCTCTCCTCGCACCCTTTGACAGGACACGCCAAAAGCAAAACGGAATTGGGCCAGGGAACTTACTAGAAAGACCTGGGCCAACTCTTTACTTTGTGAATAGATGTCAAATCAATGACATGTACTGTATTGTAGAGTTTCTATAACAACGTTATGTTTCCCTCAACCATTACTTCACCCTGTTCCCAACCACCTCCAACCACTGTAAAAATGACCATTGAATTGCACCATTTGTTAGTGAAACCCAAAGATTCTGGGGTTCTTGAGAATCTGGCAACCTCACCTAAGAAAAATTGTAGGAGGAGAACCACCCACTAGACACAATATATACACATCAACGTTACACCACACACCCATACTTAAGCTCTTACAAAATCGTAACATATTGTACAGATTGGAATTCGTTTCATCATAAGAATTGCAGGGAATATTTTTGTTGTTGTTGCAGGACATAACATTTCACACTACTAAGCCGAACCAAGCCAAGCCGCACTGGCTGGCCTGATTACTCATCACCGTAGTTGCTGGAGCAGAGTTGGAAAGGACAATGTGAAATGAAAATATCCAAGCCAGTAAGTACTCTATGGTTCAGGTTGGCACTATAGTGTGAATCAGGATGCAGGCAGTAATCTAGTGTGTAGCAGTGGGCTTTATCCCCTTCATATATAGTAATGTGTATGTCCCAAATGGCACCCTATTCCCTATAGAGCAGTAATTTTGACATGGGCACATAGGACTCTAAAGGTAATAGGGTGCACTATAAAGTAAATAGAGTGCCATTTGGGATGCAGCCATTGATCTTACCACGTGCGAGGAGGACAAAGTATAGTGGATGGCCACTGGGATGTTCTGGGCCTTGGAGGGGTCTCGAACCGTGGCTGAGATGACTGCAGTGGCCAGGCGACCAGGGAGGACACTGCGGAGAGCAATAATAGAGTAGATGTAACCTTTAGGCCTTTCCTTTCATGTGAGCTTGTTGGCAACCAAAATCAGATCTTATCCGATTAAGATCAGACTACTTGAAGTGTAAAGTGTAATTCAGATATAATCCAGTAATGTATTCCCTTTGAATTCTCCATGCTGTATGTTGGTGTAGCATTTTAATTCCCCAAAAGATCTGGAGGTTTTGAAACGTTTACCATAATTATGTCAAAGCATGGTCATTCATTGTATTGGATGACATTCTCTACTAGGTCAAATTGGAGGTTTAAGGAAACCAGACCCTGTGTTTTCACTCTGGTCTTCTGGAGAAGTGTCCTGCTCCATCCTAGACTGGATCTCCATGAGATGGCTGTAGTACGTATGGATGACCATCACTTCCTTGTGACCTGCCAAACAAAATGAGTGATAAAATAAACGTCATCATAAAATACAACACTGATGCAAGTGTTAGTTAAATGAGTCTTCCACTATTCTTGTTCAAACCGGGAGACCAGTGAAAGAAAATCTGACATGATTATACCACTATAAATGGAGAAATATACACATTAATCTAACGATATCTTGTTGTATTTGTCGCAATTTAACCAACTCAAAGTACTCTTGAAGTCACCACACTATTTCATTGATGTAGCCTAGTTTTAACAAGCCTTTGAAGCATTGTTGGCCGACTAGTAAAATATTATGGGGTTAATACGGTCTAGTGAAAATTACATTCGCTGTAGCCTAGCTTTCACACACTGTTGCTGGTATTTTGGCCCATTCCTCCATGCAGATCTCCTCTAGAGCAGTGATGTTTTGGGGCAGTTGTATGTAAACTTTTACTTTGTAAAAATAAGCTGTTATGGGACTCTTTTATTTACTATAACTCTATTACTAATCAAATGTATTGTAAGGGAAATAAAAACATGTTACATGTTGCAGTAGGCCTTTAGAATAACGCTAAACATATCCTTGACTCTATACAGCGAAGCAAACGATGCCAGCCCACAGAATGAATGAAAATGGATGGAATGGGCAATCATTGTGCAAGTTACTTCACAATCTGATTTAAATAAGGCCTAACTGAATGATGAGGGTGAAGAGGTTGGTTTCATTTAGAACAACAATAGTGTAATAACGAGTTTGTGTTATGCCTATTTATCAGCGTTGGCACTCACGTTATTAATTTGACCGCAAGACATGCGGGTTTGATTACCATTCTCTTTCACGTTTTGACAGCACTGAAAATACTGCAGAATTTAGATTTGGAGCCTGATGGAGGATCAGATATTGAGCTTGAAATCGACCTTGCTGATGAAGAGTCTTCATCTGATTCTGATCTTGAGTCTCGCCGCAGAAAAACCAGAACAGAGCCAACTGAGATGGTGATCCCAACTGCCACGGTGAGACAGGAGTCTGGGAGGGATGGCACGGTTTGGGTAGAAAAGAGTGATGAGTTTATGTGACATGCAGATGTCGCAGTGCATCAGAGATTGTACTGTTGCTCATGTGCACAAAAAAGGAAACAGTACGTGGGACATGTCTAATGATGAACTGTAAGCATTTATTGCACGCGGAAAGAGCATGGATGTAGAGGAATTTTGTTCTGATAGTTTTAGGGTGGACTTGTTTTGGGAGAGACCATGCCACACAACCGCTACAGAGAGGTTATGCGACACCTGCAGCAGGGGCACACAAAACAAGGCCCATGAAAACTGTGTGCAGTGTAACCGATTTGTTTGTGGGGCTTGCTCACACAAAGCCTCGAAGCTGTGTGCTGACTTTGGAAACAAAGCATAAAGAGAAGACGAGATTGATTCATGCGAAAAGGCACGCAAGTGTCCGATACAATCAAAAAATGCGTGTTCTTATATCTTGTCATGAATATACAGTATTTCCACAAATATTAATTAATGCAATTCATCCTTCACAATTGTTCATGCACTGATGCTTTTGTTTAGGAATATGCCAAATAATTTCACCTGTGTACCTGGTTGGTTATATTATTATTATAGTTTTAACTTCTACTTTGTCAAAAGAAGCTGTAACTGGACTTTATTAATTACTATAACTATTACTAATCAAATCTACAAATAAAGTTGATCAAATGGATTACACTGTAATGTTTTTATTGTAAGGGAAACAAAAATAGGCTATAGGCAACGTTCTCTAGTGGTTCTAGAGTTAAACCTTAGTGTGAGTGTCCGTGTGTGTGTTCATCCGCATGAATGAGTGTTACCCAAGTCATGTAGTCTCTGGACCTCCGTGTCGGGGATGAGCAGCTCGTCCTGGCCACTACCTCTACTGTGGCCGCCAAACACTGACGGTTTAAACACACAGCTGCAGCTCATCTGGGACAGCTTCCGTGCCTCCACGTGCACATCTGGGAACAAAGGACATACAGGGAAAGTGGACTCCTATAAAGTAATGCAGGAACATCACAGACAAATTGGACTCGTGCTAAAATATGGAATTGTTTTAAGATGATCATACCAAGGATAATTTAGCTATTTGAGGTATCAAAAATATACAGTACCAGTCAAAAGTTTGGACACACCTACTCGTTCAAGGGTTATTCTTTATTTGTACTATTTTCTACATTGAAGAAAATATGAAAACTACGAAATAACACATATGGACTCATGCTGTAACCAAAAAAACTGTTAAAACGACTCAAAATCTATTTTAGATTCTTCAAAGTAGCCACCCTTTGCCTTCATGACAGCTTTGCAAACTTTTGGCATTCTCTCCAGCTTCATGAGGTATTCTATCGTTTTGACGTTTCTACTGTAGCATTCAGTATGTATGTATGGAGCATAAAGTATTAACAGTTTTATTCACAGTACTGGTGAAAAATAATACTTTCCGATAATTGCATAGATTTTAATGGACACCTATGATGTGTGTAAAATACTTTTTTGAAGGTTGTACTGATTACGATGAGATAAGGCTAAGCTATTTGCCAGCTATGTGTTGCACCATGTTTGTTGACATTATACAATGCATTCTGGGTGTCACGTTGCTTGGAAGTGTACTTCGCCAGACTGCCAAGAACCTTGCCCTCATCCAGAACAAGGTGGCGAGACACGGTAGTGATGACACCATAGGCCTTGTTGATCTCTGCATCAGACAGGATGCTCTTGCCAGCATACTTGGGGTCCAACATGTACGCTGCGGCGTGTATGGGCTTCAGGCAGAAGTCTTCACGCTTTTTGATGTATTTCAGAACAGCGGTTTCCTCTGCTTGGAGCAACAGTGAAGGGGGAAGGGCAGTATGGATTTCTTCTCATACTTCAACAAGCAGAGTGAACATCAGACAGGATGGCATTGTCTCCCTCAATCTGTGCAATGGCTACTGCTATAGGTTTCAGGAGTTTCAGGCTGCTTACCACTTTCTCCCAAAATACATCATACAGGAGGATCCTCTTGATGGGGCTGTCCTTATCGGCAAACTGTGACATACAGTCAGCCACCAATTGTGCAAGTTCTCCCACTTGATGAGAGAGGCCTGTAATTTTCATCATAGGTACACTTCAACTATGACAGACAAAATGGAGAGAAAAAAATCCAGAAAATCAAATAAGTATTTGGTCACCTACAAACAAGCAAGATTTCTGGCTCTCACAGACCTGTAACTTCTTCTTTAAGAGGCTCCTCCGTCCTCCACTCGTTACCTGTATTAATGGCACCTGTTTGAACTTGTTATCAGTATAAAAGACACCTGTCCACAACCTCAAGCAGTCACACTCCAAACTCCACTATGGCCAAGACCAAAGAGCTGTCAAAGGACACCAGAAACAAAATTGTAGACCTGCACCAGGCTGGGAAGACTGAATCTGCAATAGGTAAGCAGCTTGGTTTGAAGAAATCAACTGTGGGAGCAATTATTAGGAAATGGAAGACATACAAGACCACTGATAATCTCCCCCAATCTGGGGCTCCACGCAAGATCTCACCACGTGGGGTCAAAATTATCACAAGAACGGTGAGCAAAAATCCCAGAACCACACAGGGGCACCTTGTGAATGACCTGCAGAGAGCTGGGACCAAAGTAACAAATCCTACCATCAGTAACACACTACGCCGCCAGGGACTCAAATCCTGCAGTGCCAGACGTGTCCCCCTGCTTAAGCCAGTACATGTCCAGGCCCGTCTGAAGTTTGCTAGAGAGCATTTGGATGATCCAGAAGAAGATTGGGAGAATGTGATATGGTCAGATGAAACCAAAGTATAACTTTTTGGTAAAAACTCAACTCGTCATGTTTGGATGACAAAGAATGCTGAGGTGCATCCAAAGAACACCATACCTACTGTGAAGCATGGGGGTGGAAACATCATGCTTTGGGGCTGTTTTTCTGCAAAGGGACCAGGACGACTGATCCGTGTAAAGGAAAGAATGAATGGGGCCATGTATCGTGAGATTTTGAGTGAAAACCTCCTTCCATCAGCAAGGGCATTGAAGATGAAACGTGGTTGGGTCTTTCAGCATGACAATGATCCCAAACACACCGCCCGGGCAATGAAGGAGTGGCTTCGTAAGAAGCATTTCAAGGTCCTGGAGTGGCCTAGCCAGTCTCTAGATCTCAACCCTATAGAAAATCTTTGGAGGGAGTTGAAAGTCCTTGTTGCCCCAAAACATCACTGCTCTAGAGGAGATCTGCATGGAGGAATGGGCCAAAATACCAGCAACAGTGTGTGAAAACCTTGTGAAGACTTACAGAAAACGTTTGACATCTGTCATTGCCAACAAAGGGTATATAACAAAGTATTGAGATAAACTTTTGTTATTGACCAAATACTTATTTTCCACCATAATTTGCAAATAAATAAATTTAAAATCCTACAATGTGATTTTCTGGATTTTTTTTTCTAATTTTGTCTGTCATAGTTGAAGTGTACCTTTGATGAAAATTACAAGGCCTCTCATCTTTTTAAGTGGGAGAACTTAAGGGTATGACTAAATACTTTTTGCCCCACTATACATGACCATTTCCTGAAGAGACTCCTTCCCCTCCAGGAGACTGTCAAACATGATGACAACACCACCCCAATGAGTGTTGCTTGGCAGCTTCAATGTGGTGCTCTTATTCTTCTCACTTCGCTTGGTGAGGTAGATTGCTGCTATAACTTGATGACCCTTCACATACCTAACCATTTCCTTGGCTTTCTTGTAGAGTGTATCTATTGTTTTCAGTGCCATGATGTCCTTGAGGAGCATATTCAATGCATAAGCAGCACAGCCAATGGGTGTGATGTGAGGGAAGGACTCCTCCAATAGACCAAGCAGCCTTCGTGTTTCCAGGATTGTCTGTCACCGCTGCAAATACCTTCTGTGGTCCAAGGTCATTGATGGCTGCCTTCAGCTTATCTGCAATGTAGAGACCGGTGTGTCTGTTGTCCCTTGTGTCTGTGCTCTTGTGGAATACTGGTTTGAGGGGTGGAGATGATGTAGTTTATCAGAGGTGAACCAGTTGCATACACAACCCGAGCAAGACATTCATCAGCATTTCTCTGACTACGTTCCTCCATTGAGTCAAAAAAACTTCTGATTCCAGGAGGACCATGAGCTGTTGCTATCAATAAGGTGTCTGATTCAGCATTATCACCTCAAATAAAAGTAGAGGGTCTTTTTTCAGAGGTTGCTTGTTGTGAGTGCTGAGGGAACTTTATGCACTTGGCCAGATGATTCTGCATCATTGATGCATTCTTCACATATGATTTGGCACAGTATTTGCAAATGTACACAGTTTTTCCTTCTACATTAGCCGCAGTGAAATGTCTCCACACATCAGTTAGTGCCTGTGACATTCCTGTAAAGACTAGGAAAAAAATTGTTAAAAAAACAAACACAATTCCATGTACAGATAAATAGCTAAGCACTAAGATACATGTTTTAAAATGAAACATGTATGTAAACAGGTGAATTAACACTCCTCAGTTAGGCTCAAGCAAGCTAAAACCCACATGGTAACAAAAACTAACTAGCAGAAATTGTTACTTTAGAAATGATTTAAACAAAAACATATAAAATGTCATATAAAATATATTCACCCCACCCAGTATTGTAATTAAAACTTACCAGAAAGCATGTAGTCCTTGGCTCAGACAGTGTAGTAGTGTGGGCTCAATAGCATCTCATTACACGGAACCCAAACCGGATGCGCGCGTGCGCCATCGTGCTCTATCGTGCATACATTTATTTTGTCCCCCTACACCAAACGCGATCACGACACACAGGTTAAAATATCAAAACAAACTCTGAACCAATGACATTCATTTGGGGACAGGTCGAAAAACATTAAACATGTATGGCAATTTAGCTAGTTAGCTTGCATTTGCTAGCTAATTTGTCCTATTTAGCTAGCTTGCTTTTGCTAGCTAAGATGTCCTGGGATATAAACATTGAGTTGTTATTTTACCTGAAATGCACAAGGACCTCTACTCTTACAATTAATCCACACATAAAACGGCCAACCGAATCGTTTCTCGTCATCTCTCCTCCTTCCAGGCTTTTTCATCTTTGAACTTATACGGTGATTGGCATCTAAACTTTCATAGTACTACCACGATGACCGGCAAAACTGTTTGTCTTTCAATCACCCACGTGGGTATAACCAATGAGGAGATGGCACGTGGGTACCTGCTTCTATAAACTAATGAGGAAATGGGAGATGCAGGACTTTCAGCGTGATCTGCGTCATAAATAGAAAGGAGTTCTATTTTAGCCCTTGGCATCAAAGACGCTCGTTGGCGCGCGCGAGCAGTGTGGGTGAAATAATTTAATTACATGGATTTCTAAATGTATTTTGCTTGCTCGCGTACGCGACGTGTCCGGCCTGGCCAGCATGTTAGTGTGCATTTTCTTGAGAATCAGCTGTGCATGTGATGGAAGTGTGCACTGCACATGTGATGGAAGAATGCACTGTGCATGCAGATGGTTGCAATACCATTGAATCGTGGATAGTTTAACCAAAATATGCCACAAGACCTAGAATTGCCTCATGTGTATCCCACAAAAAAGGTTCACTGTTATAAGCTAACTTTTTGATGAATTTAAGAAAAATTCCCCAAATTCCAGGGCTTAACTTCCCATGGAAATATTCCGGTAATTTACCAGCAAGTTTACGACACTTTGCAACCCTAAGGACCACAATAGAATGATCACACCCATGTGTTGGTACGTGTCAAGAGAGTTTATCTATACTTTCCATAGCTGTCTATTTACCAACACAAACTGACGCTGGCACTAAGACCTCACTAAATGAGCTGTAAAGGGCCAAACGCAAATAGGAAAATGCTCATCCAGAAGTGGCGCTCCTAGTGGCTGGTGATTTTAATGCAGGGAAACTGATATCCATCTTACCTCATTTCTTCAAGCATGTCACCTGTGCAACTAGAATAAAAAAAACTCTAGATCACCATGACTCCACACACAGAAACACATGCAAATCTCTCCGTCACCCACCCACCATTTGGCAATTCTGCCAAATAATACTATCATCCTGATTCCTGCTTACAAGCAAAAAATCAAACAGGAAGTACCAATGATGCGCCCAATGTGGAAGTGGTCCGAAGTGGATGCTAAGCTACAGGACTGTTTTGCTAGCACAGACTGGAATATGTTCCGGGATTCATTTGATGGATTTGAGGAACTTACCACACCATACAATTTGAACTGATCTTCATCTAAGTCACAACAATAAACAAACACAGTGTGCTTAAACTAATAACACACACATTATTGTATTTTTCTTGTCTATATTGAATACATAATTTAAACATTAAACATAATTTAAACAAACGTCTGGGACCTGTTGGATCGGAGGGTGAGGGCTAGGACTATTCCCCCAGAAATGTCCGGGAACTTGCAGGTGCCTTGGTGGAGGAGTTGAGTAACATCTGGTGCAGTCCATGAGGAGATGCACTGCAGTACATAATGCAGCCGGTGGCCACACCAGATACAGTTACTTTGATTTTGACCACCCCCTCCTTTGTTGAGGGACACATTATTCAATTTCTGTTTGTCACATGTCTGCAGAACTTGTTCAGTTTATGTCTCAGTTGTTGAATCTTGTTATGTTCATACAAATGTTTACACATGTTAAGTTTGCTGAAAATAAACGCAGTTGACAGTGGGAAGACGTTTCTTTTTTTGCAGAAACCCAGGTCATTAGAAAGGGTTCACATACTCTCTCTTCCCGCTGTATATCTGTGCTTACCTGCTGTAGAGTTCTGTGCTCAGCTCTTTTGCTGCCAGTTGCTCTCGGTATCATACAATGTGTCCATATGGCAGAGGGAGACACATTCATAACTAGAGTGCAGAGGCCTGCCCGCCGTCCCGCTATAGTTGGAGTCACATCTGTGCAAAAGCCCACCATTCAACCCCATGGAATCTGTATTTCGTCAATATAGGCACGCAGCACACTGAACATCCCTTCCATGCTCGAGAATCGTGAGACAGAACAATATGTCCTCATGAATGGCATACATGTATAGCAAACAAAAGACAATACATGGGCATCTCGGCCCTCACAGCTAACGTCCATTTGGAGAGCATAAGCTGGGGAGTTTTGAGTCGTTCAGTCAGTTTCCTCTTGAATAAGATTTGATTTGAATTGATTGCTAGCAATATAATAAATTACTCATTCAGCAGTCTTCTCTGACAAGGTATTGATGTGAGTTTCTGTGCCTCCGCCTCCCCACACATTGTTTTCACCATATCAATTGCGGCCGATAATATCAATGTCTCGGCCATAGTGTCTATTTTCATAGCGTAGCAGGCCTAGCCATTCACCATGGGAATGATTCAAGTGCAATGGTCAAGTGCAGCCTATTTCTGTGATCTAATGGCTATCTGCCCAGCAGCTAGCTATCGTCCACCGTCTACCAGCACTGTAGAAACTATTACACTCAACTGAACGACTTGATTAGTGTAGTGTTAGCTAGCTACATAGTTGTCTTTGCTGTCTTCGTATCCAAGATAATTGTGTAGTTTAGAGTGTGTAGACTTAGAGTGATTATCTTAATTTACCGAGGTTAGCTAGCCAGCTATTTGTCGTCCTTAACGTAGGAGATACTGCTAGCTAGCTAGCCAACAGCTAGCCAACGTCTACCGAATAGAACTTCAACTACCCGGTCAACATTCCGCTTCGCTCCACAGGTAGTATCACATTTTCATTTCACTTCATTACAGTACAACGGTTTGATTTGTTTGATCGTAGCTAGCTAGCTACATAGCCGTCTTTGTTTCAAAGACAATTGTGTAGTCTAGAGCGATTTTCTAGGTTAGCTAGCCAGCTATTGTCGTTCTTTTAACGTAATGTAAAGTAAACAACACTGCTAGCTAGCCAGCTAGCCCCCGAATAGCAGCACTGTAGAAACTATTACACTCAACGGAACGACTTGATTAGTGTAGTGTCAACAACGCAGCCACTGCCAGCTAGCCTACAAAGTCAACAACGCAGCCACTGCCAGCTAGCCTACTCCAGCAGTACTGTATCCTTTCAATCATTTTAGTCAATAAGATTCTTGCTACGTAAGCTTAACTTTCTGAACATTCGAGACGTGTAGTCCACTTGTCATTCCAATCTCCTTTGCATTAGCGTAGCCTCTTCTGTAGCCTGTCAACTATGTGTCTATCTATCCCTGTTCTCTCCTCTCTGCACAGACCATACAAACGCTCCACACCGCGTGGCCGCGGCCACCCTAATCTGGTGGTCCCAGCGCGCACGACCCACGTGGAGTTCCAGGTCTCCGGTAGCCTCTGGAACTGCCGATCTGCGGCCAACAAGGCAGAGTTCATCTCAGCCTATGCCTCCCTCCAGTCCCTCGACTTCTTGGCACTGACAGAAACATGGATCACCACAGATAACACTGCTACTCCTACTGCTCTCTCTTCGTCCGCCCACGTGTTCTCGCACACCCCGAGAGCTTCTGGTCAGCGGGGTGGTGGCACCGGGATCCTCATCTCTCCCAAGTGGTCATTCTCTCTTTCTCCCCTTACCCATCTGTCTATCGCCTACTTTGAATTCCATGCTGTCACAGTTACCAGCCCTTTCAAGCTTAACATCCTTATCATTTATCGCCCTCCAGGTTCCCTCGGAGAGTTCATCAATGAGCTTGATGCCTTGATAAGCTCCTTTCCTGAAGATGGCTCACCTCTCACAGTCCTGGGCGACTTTAACCACCCCACGTCTACCTTTGACTCATTCCTCTCTGCCTCCTTCTTTCCACTCCTCTCCTCTTTTGACCTCACCCCTTACCTTCCCCCCTACTCACAAGGCAGGCAATACGCTCGACCTCATCTTTACTAGATGCTGTTCTTCCACTAACCTCATTGCAACTCCCTCCAAGTCTCCGACCACTACCTTGTATCCTTTTCCCTCTCGCTCTCATCCAACACTTCCCACACTGCCCCTACTCGGATGGTATCGCGCCGTCCCAACCTTCGCTCTCTCTCCCCCGCTACTCTCTCCTCTTCCATCCTATCATCTCTTCCCTCTGCTCAAACCTTCTCCAACCTATCTCCTGATTCTGCCTCCTCAACCCTCCTCTCTTCCCTTTCTGCATCCTTTGACTCTCTATGTCCCCTATCCTCCAGGCCGGCTTGGTCCTCCCCTCCCGCTCCGTGGCTCGACGACTCATTGCGAGCTCACAGAACAGGGCTCCGGGCAGCCGAGCGGAAATGGAGGAAAACTCGCCTCCCTGCGGACCTGGCATCCTTTCACTCCCTCCTCTCTACATTTTCCTCCTCTGTCTCTGCTGCTAAAGCCACTTTCTACCACTCTAAATTCCAAGCATCTGCCTCTAACCCTAGGAAGCTCTTTGCCACCTTCTCTTCCCTCCTGAATCCTCCTCCCCCTCCCCCTCCTCCCTCTCTGCAGATGACTTCGTCAACCATTTTGAAAAGAAGGTCGACGACATCCGATCCTCGTTTGCTAAGTCAAACGACACCGCTGGTTCTGCTCACACTGCCCTACCCTGTGCTCTGACCTCTTTCTCCCCTCTCTCTCCAGATGAAATCTCGCTTCTTGTGACGGCCGGCCGCCCAACAACCTGCCCGCTTGACCCTATCCCCTCCTCTCTTCTCCAGACCATTTCCGGAGACCTTCTCCCTTACCTCACCTCGCTCATCAACTCATCCCTGACCGCTGGCTACGTCCCTTCCGTCTTCAAGAGAGCGAGAGTTGCACCCCTTCTGAAAAAACCTACACTCGATCCCTCCGATGTCAACAACTACAGACCAGTATCCCTTCTTTCTTTTCTCTCCAAAACTCTTGAACGTGCCGTCCTTGGCCAGCTCTCCCGCTATCTCTCTCAGAATGACCTTCTTGATCCTAATCAGTCAGGTTTCAAGACTAGTCATTCAACTGAGACTGCTCTTCTCTGTATCACGGAGGAGCTCCGCACTGCTAAAGCTAACTCTCTCTCCTCTGCTCTCATCCTTCTAGACCTATCGGCTGCCTTCGATACTGTGAACCATCAGATCCTCCTCTCCACCCTCTCCGAGTTGGGCATCTCCGGCGCGGCCCACGCTTGGATTGCGTCCTACCTGACAGGTCGCTCCTACCAGGTGGCGTGGCGAGAATCTGTCTCCTCACCACGCGCTCTCACCACTGGTGTCCCCCAGGGCTCTGTTCTAGGCCCTCTCCTATTCTCGCTATACACCAAGTCACTTGGCTCTGTCATAACCTCACATGGTCTCTCCTATCATTGCTATGCAGACGACACACAATTAATCTTCTCCTTTCCCCCTTCTGATGACCAGGTGGCGAATCGCATCTCTGCATGTCTGGCAGACATATCAGTGTGGATGACGGATCACCACCTCAAGCTGAACCTCGGCAAGACAGAGCTGCTCTTCCTCCCGGGGAAGGACTGCCCGTTCCATGATCTCGCCATCACGGTTGACAACTCCATTGTGTCCTCCTCCCAGAGCGCTAAGAACCTTGGCGTGATCCTGGACAACACCCTGTCGTTCTCAACTAACATCAAGGCGGTGGCCCGTTCCTGTAGGTTCATGCTCTACAACATCCGCAGAGTACGACCCTGCCTCACACAGGAAGCGGCGCAGGTCCTAATCCAGGCACTTGTCATCTCCCGTCTGGATTACTGCAACTCGCTGTTGGCTGGGCTCCCTGCCTGTGCCATTAAACCCCTACAACTCATCCAGAACGCCGCAGCCCGTCTGGTGTTCAACCTTCCCAAGTTCTCTCACGTCACCCCGCACCTCCGCTCTCTCCACTGGCTTCCAGTTGAAGCTCGCATCCGCTACAAGACCATGGTGCTTGCCTACGGAGCTGTGAGGGGAACGGCACCGCAGTACCTCCAGGCTCTGATCAGGCCCTACACCCAAACAAGGACACTGCGTTCATCCACCTCTGGCCTGCTCGCCTCCCTACCACTGAGGAAGTACAGTTCCCGCTCAGCCCAGTCAAAACTGTTCGCTGCTCTGGCCCCCCAATGGTGGAACAAACTCCCTCACGACGCCAGGACAGCGGAGTCAATCACCACCTTCCGGAGACACCTGAAACCCCACCTCTTTAAGGAATACCTAGGATAGGATAAAGTAATCCTTCTCACCCCCCCCCTTAAATGATTTAGATGCACTATTGTAAAGTGGCTGTTCCACTGGATGTCATAAGGTGAATTCACCAATTTGTAAGTCGCTCTGGATAAGAGCGTCTGCCAAATGACTTAAATGTAAAATGTAATGTAAATGTCTCTGGTTGAATGAATGAATGTTTTAAATCATATTTTTAAGGTTAACCACATTACAATGATTTTAAGAGACAAAGACAATACTATATTATTTTTTTGTATATATTATTTTTCTCAAGATTTTGGAAATTGTCCCGAACCCCATTTTCATATGGGGTCGCAACCCCTAGTTTGAGAACCCCTGTCAAAGACTGTTCCCTCTGCTACCGCACGGCAAGTGGTACCGATGCACCAAGTCTGGAACCAAAGGACCCTGAACAGCTTCTACCGAAGCCATAAGACTGTTAAATAGTTAGTTAACCTCTTGAAACTCCCCATCCCGGATCCGGGATCGTGACTAAAGCCTCAGGCTCATTAGCATAACGCAACGTTAACGATTTCTGAAAATCGCAAATAAAATTAAAATAATGTGTTTGCTCTCAAGCTTAGCCTTTTCTTAACAACACTGTCATCTCAGATTTTCAAAATATGCTTTTGAACCATAGAAATGGACTAATTTGTGTAAGAGTATGCAAAGCTAGCATAGCATTTTGAGTAGCATTTAGCACGCAACATTTTCACAAAAACCAGATAACCAAATAAATAAAATCATTAACTTTGAAGAGCTTCGGATGTTTTCAATGAGGAGACTCTCAGTTACATAGCAAATGTGCAGTTTTTCAAAAAAATATTATTTGTGTAGGACAAATCGCTCCGTTTTGTTCACGTTTGGCTATGAAAAAAACCTGTATACAGTTATAGCCTGAAGCTCATTAGCATAATGTAACGTTAACGATTTCTGAAAATCGCAAATAAAATGAAAATAATGCATCTGCTCTCAAGCTTAGCCTTTTCTTAACAACACTGTCATCTCAGATTTTCAAAATATGCTTTTGAACCATAGAAATGGACTAATTTGTGTAAGAGTATGCAAAGCTAGCATAGCATTTTGTGTAGCATGTAGCACGCAACATTTTCACAAAAGCCAGATAACCAAATAAATAAAATCATTTACCTTTGAAGAGCTTCTGATGTTTTCAATGAGGAGACTCTCAGTCACATGCCAAATGCGCAGTGTTTCCTGAAAGCGTCTGTGTGTAGGAGAAATCGTTCCGTTTTCTACATTGCGCCTGGCTACTGAAACGAACCGAAAATGCAGTCACCTACAACGTAAAACTTTTCCGGATTAACTACATAATATCGACCGAAACATGGCAAACGTTGTTTGGAATCAGTCCTCAAGGTGTTTTTTCACATATCTCTTCATTGACATGCAGTTCGTGGAAGCTTGCTTTCCTCTCTGTATTCCTTGGAAAAATACTGGCAGGTGACTTTTGCGCACCAATTTCGGCGCAGGACACCGGGCGGACACGTGGTAAATGTGGTCTCTTATGGTCAATCTTCCAATGATCTGCCTACAAATACGTCACAATGCTGCAGACACCTTGGGGAAACGACAGAGAGGGTTGATTCATTCCTCTTGCGTTCACAGCCATATAAGGAGATCATGACAAACAGAGCCTCAAAAATCCTTGTCATTTCCTGGATGCCATCTCATCTTGGTTTTGCCTGAAGCTCACGTTAAAGGGCACGCACAGAGAAGATCTTTGTATTTCTGGACACGTCAGAGTGTTTTCTTTCGAACAGTAGCAATTATATGCATAGTCGAGCATCTTTTTGTGACAAAATATCTTGTTTAAAACGGGAACGTTTTTCATCCAAAAATGAAATTGCGCCCCTAGAGTTCCAAGAAGTTAAATAGTTATAGCTACCCGGGACTATCTGTATTGACCCTTTTTGCACAAACTTTTTTTTATTCTTCACAAACACTGCTGCTACTGTTTATTATCTATCCTGTTGCCTATTCACTTCATTCCTAGTTATATGTACATATCAACCTCAATTACCTCGTAGCCAAGTTATCATTACTCATTGGGTATTTATTATTACATGTTATAATTTTTCTAATAATTCTCTATTTTCTTTCTCTCTGCCTGTGACTAATATAATTTGATTTGATTCAAACACTATACTCCCAGACTGAGCCATCAGATACCACTGTAAAGTGAACTCCCTTTTGTCGTTTCACCTCTATTCTCTAGTTGGTTCGCATCTATCTGAAGTTCCCAGTTCTATCTCCAGTTCTTATCCATTCTTATGTTAATTTTATTCTTAATAAGACCTCATTTGAAAGATGTTTAGCAACACTATAAAAAAACGGATGCTAACAATATCATTACCTATGTTTTTCGTGGAGAGTGTGAAGCTTTTCCACTCGGCAGATAGCACATGTGCTAAAGCTCCAGTCAGTTTATCAATGCTCTCCACCACAGTGAATGGTCCCACAGTCTGTATGGGGGAAAAAAAAGTTTTAATTATTTGGCATTTGTGTGAGAGAAAAAAAACATATTACTGAAAAGGGATTTTCTGGTTGAAAACTGGTCATGTAACCAGAATACAACAACTGGTCTCTGTTACAATCAGGTAATGATATATTTTTTCACGACAAGATCAAGAAGTCATGAAAAATACATAATATTCCTGTTGTTTTGTGGTCAGATTACAACTTCCTTATAGAACCAGTTCCTTATAGAACATAAAAATTACACAATAAATCAAAACTTCACATTCATTGTAGAGTTAAGACAAAAGTGTGACAAAAAAAAATATTAAGACCAGTATACAACCTGACCATGAAATCATTAAATACGTAATTGCAACCAGTTCTGTTTGCTGGTGTAATACATTATATAAATGTGTGAACACTGAAAACGTACAACATCCTCCGGCCGACCTAGCCACTGGGCGGCCCTCTTAGAGTCCAGGATGAGACTGGCCAGTTTCAGGTAGTTGGTGGCAATGGACACCATGGCCTCGGCAGAGTCTAGGCCCGCCTGGGCATGGTTGACCTCCTGGGTGGTGGTGGTGGCCTCCAGTTTCATCATCTCAGTGAGGTAGAGGACATCGGTGGATGTGAGGATGTCTGGACTGGCCTCCAGGACCCTGACCAGCACGGTAGTCAGTCCGCTCAGCGACACCAAGTCTTTCTCAGACGACGCGTTCATGCTCATGTCCTCAATCACCTTGGTGAAAAACATGGTGGTTTGAACCATAGAAATAGAATAACTATTAGAACATTAGCGAATTTTGACTTGAATGGGAATGTTTATTGGGCTTATTTACAGTGCATTTGGAAAGTATTCAGACTGGAGGTCGACCGATTAATCGGAATGGCTGATTAATTAGGGCTGATTTCAAGTTTTCATAACAAATCGGAAATCGGTATTTTGGGGCGCAGAACTCCAATTATTTTTTTATTTTTTACATTTGTATTTTTATACCTTTTATTTAACTAGGCAAGTCAGTTAAGAACACATTCTTATTTTCAATGACTGCCTAGGAACTGTGGGTTAACTGCCTTGTTCAGGGGCAGAACGACAGATTTTCACCTTGTCAGCTCAGGGTTCCAATCTTGCAACAGCACAGTTAAGTAGTCCAACGCTCTAACCATTGCACTCCACGAGTAGCCTGCCTGTTACACGAATGCAGTAGAAGCAAAGTTAAATTACTAGCTAGCATTAAATGTATCTTATAAAAAACAATCAATCACTAGTTATAACTACTAATTCAGTTTAGCAGGCATTATTAACCAGGTGAAATTGTGTCATTTATCTTGCGTTCATTGCACGCAGAGTCAGGGTATATGCAACAGTTTGGGCTGCCTGGCTCATTGGGAACTAGAATGTTACGTAATTATGACATACATTGAAGGTTGTGCAATGTAACAAGAATATTTAGACTTAGGGATGCCACCCGTTAGATAAAATACAGAACGGTTCCGTATTTCACTGAAATAATAAAGGTTTTGTTTTTGAAATAATAGTTTCCGGATTCGATCATATTAATGACCAAAGGCTCGTATTTTTGTGTGTTATTATGTTATAATTAAGTCTGATTTGATAGAGCATTCTGACTGAGCAGCAGCAGGCCCGTAATCATTCATTCAAACAGCACTTTTGTGCGTTTTGCCAGCAGCTCTTCTCAAGCACAGCGCTGTATATGACTTCAAGCCTATCAGCCTAATGGCTGGTGTAACCAATGTGAAATGGCTAGCTAGTTAGCTGGGTGTGCGCTAATACTGTTTCAAACGTCACTTGCTTTTAGATTTGGAGTAGTTATTCCACTTGCGCTGCAAGGGCCGCGGCTTTTGTGGAGCGATGGGTAACGATGCTTCGAGTGTGGCTGTTGTCGATGTGTTCCTGGTTCGAGCCCAGGTAGGGGCGAGGAGGGGGACGGAAGCTATACTGTTACACTGGCAATACTATAGTGCCTATAAGAACATCCAATAGTCAAAGGTATATGAAATACAAAAGGTATAGAGAGAAATAGTCCTATAAATACAATATTAACTACAACCTAAAACCTTGGAATATTGAATCCTCAAGTTAAAAAGAACCACCAACTTTCATATGTTCTCATGTTCTGAGCAAGGAACTTAAACATTAGCTTTTTTTACATGGCACATATTTTACATGGCACACATTTTTACATGGCACATATTACTTTCTTCTCCAACACTTTGTTTTTGCATTATTTAAACCAAATCGAACATGTTTCATTATTTATTTGAGGCTAAATTGATTGTGTTGATGTATTATATTAAAGTTAGAATAAGTGTTCATTCAGTATTGTTGTAATTGTCATTAATTACAAATAAAAAATAAAGGAATCAGCCGATTAATCGTTATCGGGTTTTTTGGTCCTCCAATAATCGATATTGGTATTGGCGTTGAAAAATCATAATCGGTCGACCTCTAATTCAGACCCCTTGATTGTTTCCACATTTTGTTATGTTACAGCCTTATTCTAAAATAGATTAAATATTTTTTCCACCTCATCAATCTACACACAATACCCATAATGTCAAAGCAAAAACAGGTTTTAAGAAAAAATTAAATATCACATTTACACAAGTTTTCAGACCCTTTACTCAGTACTTTGTTGAAGCACCTTCGGCAGCGATTACAGCCTCAAGACTTCTTGGGTATGACGCTACTAGCTTGGCACATGTATATTTGGGGAGTTTCTCACATTCTTCTCTGCAGATTCTTTCAAGCTCTGTCAGGTTGGATGGGGAGTGTCGCTGCACAGCTATTTTCAGGTCTCCACAGAGATGTTTGATCAGGTTCAAGTCCGGGCTCTGGCTGGGCCACTCAATGATATTCATAGACTTTATGAATATAAAGACCCAACTTCATAGACCCGAAGCCACTCCTGCGTTGTCTTGGCTGTGTGCTTAGGGTCAATGTCCTGTTGGATGGTGAACCTTAGCAACAGTCTGAGGTCCTTAGCGCATTGGTGCAGGTTTTCATCAAGGATCTCTCTGAACTTTTCTCTGTTCATCTTTCCCTCAATCCTGACAAGTCTCCCTGCCGATGAAAAACATCCCCACAGCATAATGCTCCACCGTAGGGATGGTGCCAGGTTTCCTCCAGACGTGATGCTTGGCGTTCAAGCCAAAGAGTTAAATTTTGGTTTCATAAGACCAGAGAATCTTGTTTCTCAAGTTCTGAGAGTTCTTTAGGTGCCTTTTAACAAACTCCAAGCGGGTTGTCATGTGTCACTTCCTGAGGAGTGGCTTCAGTCTGGCCACTCTACCATAAAGCCCTGATTGGTGGAGTGCTGCAGAGATGGTTGTCCTTCTGGAAGGTTCTTCCATCTCCACAAACTTCTTTCATTTAAGAATGATTTCTCATGAAGCTGGTTGAGAGAATGCCAAGAGTGTGCAAAGCTGTCATCAAGGCAAAGGGTGGCTACTTTGAAGAATCTCAAATATAAAATATATTTTGATTTGTTTAACACTTTTTTTGGTTACTATATGATTCCATATTTCACAGTTTTGATGTCTTCACTATTATTATACAATGTAGAAAATAGTAAAAAATAAAGAAAAACCCTTGAATGAGTATGTGTGTGTGTGTCCTAACTTTTGACTGATACTGTATGTATTCACACCCCTTTGCTATGACGCTCCAAGTTGAGCTCAGGTGCATCCAATTTCCTTTGATCATCCTTGAGATGTCGCTACAACTTGATTGGAGTCCACCTGTGGCCAATTCAATTGTTTGGACATGATTTAAAAAGAAACACACCTGCTGTTCACCACCGTTCCCCATCTAAATTAACCTCCTAGAATTGATGCCTGTGCCCCAGTGGAAAGGTTCCACAGTTGACAGTGCATGTCAGAGCAGCTACTCCAAGGAACTCTCTGTAGATCTCTGAGATAGAATTGTTATGAGGCATTTATTTGGGGAATGGTAAAAAAAAAAACATTTCTAGAGTGTTGAACGTTTCCAAGTGCACAGTGGTCTCCAGCATTGTGAAATTGAAAAAAATATGGAAATACCCACACTCTGCCTAGAGCTGGCTGTCTGACCAAACTGAACAACCGGGCAAGAAGGACTCTGAAAGAACTACAGAGAGTTCCTTGGCTGATATGGGAGAACCTGCCAGAAGGACAACAGTCTCTACAACACTTCACCAATCTGGGCTTTATTGGAGTGGCCAGACTGAAGCCACTCCTAAGAAAAAGGCACGTGATATTGTGGAATATATAATCAAAGGGAAGAGAGACCAGATTCTTTCAAACAATACTTTATCATAAGATTTGCAAAAATCAACATCACCAAGAACGGTTCAGAGTTGAAAGCTTAACAAACATAGCCCGGTCTCTGCTTTTATAGAGGAAATACATACAACCCCTTTCTGTATACGTGGCAGTCAACAGATAGTGTGTAAAAGGTGTGTAAAATAGTGTAAAATTGCGCCTTTCTGCAAGTTTCCATACATGTGACTTTCTGTAGATAGTAAACCCACGGGGTGTCACATGCTGGTGGCCGCACCCAAGCTGACCTTAGCTATACGCCCAGTCTTATGACTAAGTCCCACAAAGACAAGGTTGTATCAGGTTATAAAAACACCAGCATATAACAAGATAATTCTTTAAACAGTAAAACATGGGATAGAATGACTAATTATGTATTTTCCACGATAATGACCGCACGCGCGCCTGGAGTTTGTTAAAAGGTGGAATGCTGGAACGGCTTCAGAACAAGAATGTGACAGTCCTTGAGTGGCCCAGTCAAAGCCCAGACTTGAATCCCATAGAAAATCTGTTGATAGACTTGAAGATTGCTGTTCACCACCGCTCCCCATCTAAATTAACCCCCAAGAATCGATGTCCGTGGAAATCTAATTAGCATAGAGCTAGAGCGGTGTTTGTCAGACCATGAGACATCCCGAAAATCGGTCTTCTTACTAAATTGTCTGTAGTGTCCGAATGTTTTGGTCTACGAGCCCCACAAACTCGTCTGAAGTCGGTACAGTCGATCTGCCAACTTCTGTCTGTAGTGTTCAAACAGTTTGGGCTACACTAATATAACCTATCTGTAGAAAGGTGATTCTCTAAAGAACACGTACATGTCAGTTGTTTTGCTCTAGGATGCCCACAGGCCTCACAAGACTAGTCTGAAGGTCCCCTGGTACCAAATGAAAACATTTATGGAAGTATTTATGGAGACAGTTTAGTTCCAAAAATAAGGGTTTAAACACATGTAAACACACTTTTTTGGGGGGGAGGACTATCTGTTGTTCCATGTAGTGAATCTGTTATTCAATGTGTTTGTATGGGTTAATAGCAGTAAAGGTCAAATAAAAATGTTATTTATTATTATTATTATATTAATTAAATAATTTGTTTATATATTTTTTGATACTTCAAGGGGTCTTACAATTCAAAATCAAATAGCAAAATGATCCTTGGTATGGATCATTTTGGTATCTTGGTACCTTCTTAAAACAATTCCACATGGCTTAGTAGAACCCTCCCCGGCTTAGACTGTAATGGTTTAACAAACCCTAGCCTAGTGGTTAGAGCATTGGACTAGTAATCGGAAGGTTGCAAGTTCAAACCCCTGAGCTGACTGTAATGGTTTAACACTGAACAGGCAGTTAACCCACTGTTCCTAGTGGTTATAAGAATTTGTTCTTAACTGACTTGCCTAGTAAAATAAAGGTAAAATTAAAAAGGGGTGGCAGGGTAGGTTAGAGAGTTGGACTAGGAACCGGAAGGCTGCAAGTTCAAACCCCCGAGCTGACAAGGTACTGTTCTGCCCCTGAACAGGCAGTTAACCCACTGTTCCTAGGCCGTCATTGAAAATAAGAATTTGTTCTTAACTGACTTGCCTGGTTAAATAAAGGTCAAATGTAAAAAAGCTTGAGAAAATCTGCAAGGAGGAATGGGAGGAAATCCTCAAATACGGGTTTGCAGAGCTGATACAGACACACCCAAGACAACTCAGAGCTATAAACCGCCAAAGCTGCTTCTACAAAAAGCTGCTTCTACAAAGTATTGACTCAGGGGTGTGAATACTTAAGTAAATAATACTTAAGTAAATTGGATATTTCTATACTTCATTTCAATAAATTATCTAACATTTCTCAAAACATGTTTTCACTTTGTCATTATGGGGTCTTGTGTGTAGATCTATGGTAGGACTACTTTCTGGAGGCACTGTATGTTGCTCCTAACGAAGTTGGATCTGGGCTGCTCAGTGTGACGCCATCATGTAATGTATAATACATTACATGATTTTTAACTGCGATTTTGCCACGATTTGAGATCCACGACAAATTTCTGGGATTGCAAATAAATTCTAACGCCGTATGCTCTGACCAAGACATCGTAGGTCGCATAATGAAAGTGGGTGAATGAAATGCGACTACGCGTCTTCCACTCTCCCGATATGCAATCTTAGGTCCCGGTTATTTTTCTGACATGCCAAAAAAATTCTGGTGAAGTGATAGGGGTGCTACGATGCGACTTGCAATTATAATTTGCCCACGATGTGGAAATTTTGTCTGGGACAGCAAAAATCGTGGCATAAGACGGCTAAAATAGTAGTCTGTGCAGGCCTACTTGTGCAACTTGTCCTACAGCACACAGAGTAGGAGGCGGGCCCTGACACATCTGGAAATCGCAGGTCAAGGAGGGGACTAGACAGGTTGCAATGTTAGCAAACTCATCTAATGTGAGCACATCGGTTGCAGACTTCAGGACGACATGATTATGTAGAGTGCTCCAACTATGTAAAGATTTTTAGCGTCGTCTATGGCTAGTTGCATTGCATCTGACTGTATTCAATGTCCAATCAGTGAGCAAGCTTACTTGACTAGTCATATCATTCCAATCGGAAATCAGATCCAGTTTTCATGTCAACACAGCTGTCAGTGCTGCTGCAAACTACAACAAAAGAGACATGCCATTTAGGAAATGTATAAACAATTCTAGTCACCATGGCAAGTCATGGTTTATGTACATGGTCTGGAGGTCAATACATTTAATTTTAAAAGTGAACCCAGACCTTTCTCTCTCCAGTTTCAACTGAATTTGTCCAACATGAACTGCTTGGTTAGCTAGCTAGCTTGGTAAAACATGATTGTCAAATAGGCAACATTTTGGTTAGCTAGCTAAAATGTTCAGCCAGTATTTTGTCTATATATCGAGGATGCTCCAATTACCAAGCGTTAGGATAAACAAATAATTTATGAAACCATGATGTGATTATTATTAATTATTTGTACCTTTATTTAACTAGGCAAGTCAGTTAACAAATTCTTATTTATAATGACGGCCTACACCGGCCAAACCCAGACAACTCCCAATCACGGCCAGTTGTGATACAGCCTGAATTCGAACTAGGGTGTCTGTAGTGATGCCTCTAGCACTGAGACGCAGTGCCTTAGACCTCTGCGCCACTCGGGAGCTCCAATGTATGACAGGATTGGATGTTGCATGAAATTTCAATTGCCTTTGAATTGCTTCATGTATCAGCAAAGTTGCTCGAGAAGATGTCACTTGCATCTGAAACAAAAATTGTGTCCAAATAGCTTTGTGTGACCAAAGGAAGCTGCAAAGCAAGAGGGTTTACTCAATCCAAAATCTGTCTACCTAAATAAAACAACGAAGTGAGGATTTTTTTTAATGGAGGTCAATGAGTGTCAAATTTGGTCAACAACAAAAAATGTCATTCCTAATTTGGTACGTGAGGCTTATTTGATCAAAAATAAGTTTTGTAATGGTTGTGTTATAAATGCACTGATATAAATGGATGCACTTATATAAACAACTATATCGGAATATAGTTGTTCACACTGGCGAGAAAGGTCACCACACAGCTGATCTCACCACCTCCCCCCTGCCTTCCATCTTTGAGGACATGCATTTCCATTGTTGGAGCAGTCACTCAACTATCTTGTCAATATAACAGAAAACCTTTGGTGTGACACAGGCTTAAGGTTGTGTTCCAAATGCCCTTTATTGTGCACTACTTTTAAGCAGAGCCCTAAGGACCCTGGTAAAAAGCAGTGCACTACATAGGGAATTGGGTGCCATTTGGGACGCAACCCTAAATGACCCAGGGGAGATGGATATTAATTCTGCCATTGGCTTGCGGTTGTTGGACGCAGAATCCAGACTGATAAAGCTGCATTTGAATGGCATGAAACTAATAGGCTACAGCTGGGTGAACCTTCCAATTTACAGGGTTGGTAGAGCGCATCTTTGCTCACCTTAATGAAAAACGCTGTCTTGGGAAAGCCGAAGATGTCCAACACCTCTAGAATAAAAAAAAGGTAAACAAAACAATGTTAGTATGAGATATCTCGGGATATACTGAATAAAACATAAACAACCGCCCAGAGTTGATGTCCGTGCCCCAGTGGAAATATAATTAGCATAATACAAAAATCCCCATCAAAATAATTTTGTTTAAACTGGAGATATAGTGTTTTTTTTTTTTTTGCATGGGCAGCATCTCAAATAACTTCATCCACCAATGGCGGCCTTCCGCATCTAAGGTGGAAGGTGGCGTGTCTACAGTGGTGTTTGTCAGACCATGTGACATCCCGAAAATCGGTCTCCTCACAAAAACATCTGTAGCGTCCGAATGTATTACTACTCTAGAGACAGATGAGACTCTCCCAAACACAATGGTGTTCTCCGTTTTGCTCTACTACCCCCACAAGAGTCACGGGACTCGTCTGAAGTCGGTTCCGCTCATCTGCCAACTTCTGTCTCTAAAGTCTGTACAGATTGGGCTACACACTAATACTGAATCGTGAGACTCTCACGAACACATTTTGCTCTAGGATGCCTAAAATCCTGATATTTATTATATCTCTCAGATATAGGACAGACACTTTCTTTTATTGACTGTTGATCTGTTTTGTCATGTATGAATATTTTATTCAATGTGTTTCTATGGGCCAATAGCAGTAAGGCCAAATTTAAATGTTTCATCAATTAATCGTTTTATGTACTTTTTTTGATAACAAAACAGGTCCTAAAATTCGAAATCAAATAGCTAAATTATCCTTGGTATGACCATCTTAAAACAACCCCCTCCCTTGTCCCCTTCTGACTTAAGGGGCAATGGGGGACTGGTACAACCATCCTTTGGTACATCCATAACATGTAAATGCCTCATGAGCTTAGTTCAACTGTTGTACCCAATCAGAACCCCAAATATAAGCTTGTTTTATTCCATGCCAAGTAAACAATGTAATAAACACTGTATAGCTTCAAAACATGGCTAACACTATCATTTTGATCTCATGGATGGTCAGTCCTTGCGTCCTTAGCTCTGTCTATCAATTACATTTCTCCAGCCTCATCACTCTGTTTACCAAAAGAAGTGGCGGGCTGACCGCTTTGTTGTTCAAATCCTGGATTGCCCCTTTAAGGTGACTGGATAGGTGAAAGCAAGGTATCTACGGAGGTAGATGTAACTTAACCAATTATAGATTAGTGATTAACTAAAGGATGGAATGACTTGGGTCTGTTTGAATGGGTGCAACGTTATCGAATGTCCAGATATAAATGTATTGTGTAAAACAAATATTTGACATGAATCCTGCTAGCTCTATTAATCCCATTTATATAACGTTCTAAACACATCACCTTTCTGAACACATCCTAAGTTTAATTTTGAAAGTACCCAAGCAGGGCCATTGAGTTTTTTATTACATTGGCACATAACATAACAAGAGTCTATTTGAAACAGGTGACGCTTAACTTTTAAAAGTTGTATCTTATTTTACATAGGATGATGTTTAATTCCCCCAAAAAATATGCACTCCCCCTTTGATTGATTTGTGTGTGCTTAGAAATAATTAGATCATGTTTCGATGACATTTAACTGTTATCAGTGAGCGATCACCTTTCTCAAACTGGCAGACGGCACCTCTCTGACTGTCACAAACGTCTAAGCCCCAGCCTCCACTCAGGGGGTCAAAGGTGACACACTCTCCAGCCTGAGGTGCATCCACCACCTCAGAGAAGTTGTGATATGGCACCACATCTGAATCCAACAGGGAGTACAGGAACTCGTCAGCCAACTCACTGCTGTTAGCTAGTAAGGAAGCAATAACAGAAAAAAACAGAGAGCCAAAAAGATAAGATAAGTCCATTGTACATCAATCAATCAAATGCATTTTTTAAAGACCTTTTAGAATCATTATATGTCACAAGTGCTTTACATTAAATTGTCGAGGGTTGCAAACTTACAGTAACTTTCCAAAAATTCTCAGGTTTTCCAGATATCCAGGTTGGAGGATTCCTAGAATCAGGAAGGATTGACCAAGGTACGAAATCCTTCAACCGGGAATTCTGGAATACAGCCCTAAAACCTGTCCTTAGCCCCAAACAGCAAGCAAAAGCAGTAGCACATTGTCCGGGAAAAACTTAGTAGAAGGAAGACAAGTGTCTAACTCCAGGCTCGGCAATTTACCTGTCTAAAATCAACTCGCTTGCGTTGAGGTGGGAGGTGTGGCAATATTTTAGGTATGTCCTTAAAAACAAGCGCAAAAGTAACAATCTTCCCAGCGCTAATGGGAAGATAAGACCCACAAAAAGCAGGTCTTAATGGTAACGCATTTGACAATGGCATGGATTTTGAGAGCGGAATAGCAGACTATCCACCCATGACACACAGTGCCCATGGAAAAGACATGTCCTCTTAATCAAGGCTGGTTTAGCAGCATCGCACAGGTGAGTCTTCTTAGGCCTACGTGTGCACACAGTGCCATGGAACAAGAAGAGATATATGATATCATGCTTCTGACCCCACCCTGTGTAGAAATATGGTTGTTGTTAAAAAAAAAAAAAGATTTCTTGTTTTCCATTTCGTATCAAGCCCTCCGCTACCCTTAACCTAGGCCTAGGCTACTAAGGCTGGTTAAACAGCAACGTGTTTTCTGTTTTATCCTTGCCTTGCAAAGCAGCATATCCATAAAGTTGTTTAGTCAATGTGCCTTGAACAGAAAATATACTGCACATCTTTAAACATATACACATACGGTGCATTCGGAAAGTATTCAGACCCCTTTACTTGCCACACATTTCCTTACGTTACAGCCTTATTCTAAAAACGATTAAATTGTTTTATTCCCCTCATCAACCTACACACAATACCCCATAATGACAAAGCATAAAAACTGGTTTTAATACATTTGAGCAAATTTACGGGAAAAAAAACTGAAATATCACATTTACATAAATATTTAGACCCTTTACTCAGTTCTTTGTTGAAACACCTTTGGCAGCGATTACAGCCTCGAGTCTTCTTAGGTATAACGCTACAATCTTGGCACACCTGTATTTGGGGTGTTTCTCCCATTCTTCTTTAGATTCTCTCAAGCTCTGTTAAGTTGGACAGGGAGCATTGCTGCACAGCTATTTTCAGGTCTCTCCAGAGATGTTCGATTGGGTTAAAATCCGAGCTCTGGCTGGGCCACTCAAGGACATGCAGAGACTTGTCTCAAAGCTGCTCCTGTGTTGTCTTGGCTGTGTGCTTAGGGTTGTTGTCCTGTTGGAATGTGAACCTTTGCCTTAGTCTGAGGTCCTAAGCGCTCTAGAGCAGGTTTTCATCAAGGATATTTCTGTACTTTACTCTGTTCATCTTTCCCTTGATCCTGACTAGTCTCCCAGTCCCTGCCACTGAAAAACATGCCCTCAGCATGATGCTGCCACCACCATGTTTCACCGTAGGATGGTGCAAGGTTTCCTCCAGATGTGATGCTTGGCATTCAGGCCAAAGAGTTCAATCTTGGTTTCATCAGACCAGAGAACCTTTTTTTTCATGGACTGAGTCCTTCAGGTGCTTTCTGGCAAACTCCAAGCATGTCATGTGCATTTTACTTAGGAGTGGCTTCTGTCTGGCCACTCTACCATAAAGGCCTGATTGATGGAGTTCTGCAGAGATGGTTGTCCTTCTGGTAGGTCCTCCTCCATCTCCACAGAGGAATTCTGGAGCACTGTCAGAGTGACCATCGGGTTCTTGGTCCCCTTCCTGACCAAGTCCCTTCTCGCCTGATTGCTTAGTTTGGCCGGGCGGCCAGCTCTTGGAAGTCTAGGTGGATCCAAACTTCTCCCAATTAAGAATGATGGAGGCCACTGTGTTCTTGGGGGCCTTCAATACTGCAGAAATGTTTTGGTACCCTTCCCCAGATCTGTGCCTCGAAACAATCCTGTCTCGGAGCTCTGCGGTGTAACGGTTTTGACTTGAGGTTATTATTTATAGGGGTGCCAGGTAGGTTGTGTTCTGTATGTTGTGTACCTCGGGCCTAAAAAGAGTCCAGCCCGGTAAAGGAGTTCAGGGAACTCCAGTGACCTTAGTCACGCAATGTTTGTCCATTCATTCAAGTGTAGCGTAAGCCCAGTATTAATCATACAATCAATATAACAATTATTTTACCACAGAACTGTAAAGCGTATCAACTCTTACTAAGTCCTCAACTACAACTAATAACATAAATCATCACCGTATACGTCACATCAAAACAAATGAAATACCGTATACAAAAAGGTGGTAGTCAGTCGGTCAGTCAGACAATCCAACCCGCCTATAGATCTCCAGCGGAGAAAGGCCACGAAGAACAGAGAGGTGTAGTCCACGGACGTAAAGAGTGGATCCGATCCTGGGTAAACTCTATTAGGTTACAAAATACACGTTTAACGGCAACAAAACAACCGGAATAGAGAAGCTTCGGGAACTGAGGGTTGAACACATCCTCATTCACGTCTCCATCACAAACCCACTTTTGCGCAGCTGATGCTGGCTATTTAATTGGGAATTAAAGGAAAGCGTCCTATTGGAAGGAGAAGCACTGAGACGGTTCAGAAAAATTCAGGGCCGTCACAACGGACAACTCCTTCGATCTCATGGCTTGGTTTTTGCTCTGACATTTATTTTTTATTTTTTTCACCTTTATTTAACCAGTTGAGAAAAAGTTCTCATTTACAACTGCGACCTGGCCAAGATAAAGCAAAGCAGTGCGACAAAAACAACAACACAGAGTTACACATAGGATAAACAAACACAATAGAACAATCTATATACAGTGTGTGAAAATGTAGTAAGATTAGGGAGGTAAGGCAATAAATATACCATAGTGGTGAAATAATTACAATTTAGCATTAACACCGGAGTGATAGATGTACAGATGATGATGTGCAAGTAGAGATACTAGGGTGCAAAAGAGCAAAAAAAATAACAATATAGGATGAGGTAGTTGGGTGGGCTATTTACAGATGGGCTGTGTACAGGTGCAGTGATCAGTAAGCTGCTCTGACAAGCATTTCGCTACACTCGCATTAAAATCTGCTAACCATGTGTATGTGACAAATAACATTTGGTTTGATGCTTAAAGTTAGTGAGGGAGATATAAGTCAACAGACACGACATACCCTGTCAACTGTGGGACCTTATATTAAACAGGTGTGCGCCTTTCCAAATCATGTCCAATCAATTGAATTGACCACAGGTGGACTCCAATCAAGTTGTAGAAACATCAAAAGGATGATCAATTGAAACAGGATGCACCTGAGCTCCATGTTGAGTCTTATAGCAAAGGGTCTGAATAGTTTCGTTAAGATATATATATATATATTTTTTTTTTATACATTTGCTAACATTTCTACAAACCTGTTTTCGCTTTGCCATTTTTGGGTATTGTGTGAAGATTGATGAAGATTTTTTGTATGATATCCATTTTAGAATAAGAATAAAAAGTCAAAGGGTCTTAATACTTTCCGAATGCATTGTATGCGCCTACCTGCATACTTTATTTAGCTTCTTCAAGTATCCATTTCCAAAGAGAGCATCTCATCCGGTTACCAAAAACGCACTCCTACAAACTTATTTCAGAAAGAAAAAGCCAGGTAGAAGCAATGGATAGTGCAAGTCTTGGCGATAAAGGCTCTGCTCCATCAGGGTAGCTCACTGTCCAAGCAAAGCATCAATATAAAATAGCCTACAGGCAGTGAGTGCGGTAAGCTATACCAATCCCCCCGGCAGGAACACAGAACCTAACAGGTAGAGGCTGTGGTGATGGTGGGAACAAGAAGCCAGCACATAGTAACAGTAAGTGGCAGCAGGATGAGTGAGCAGACCCGGACAGCTTAAATAGACCGCCAACTAAGGTAGGCGTGATTGATACTAGCCTCTAACACAGTAGATGCCATCTCAGCTGATGCGTCAGCCTGAGGAGGGGCACTCAGGTTTATTTTCTGAACTGGCTCCGCTTAATTTAAATGATTCATTGCTATAATGCAGTATCAACGGTAGGTCTAGGCTATATTTTGCTTATTGAGAACCTGCCTCACACATACAATACATTTTACGGGAGCCTAGAATTTTTATTTTAGGAGAAGTGCAATGAGTAAAGATATGTACGCTACGCTTTTAAAGCCAATTACAACAATATTGACTGCCAACACTCCAAACATAGGCTATTGAGCAAACACTGGATGTTCATTTTTCTTTTACTAGTACTAAGCTTTTAGGAGTGCTGTTTCAGTTTCACCCCCCCACAGAAAAACTATTAATAAAATGACTGCCATTACTGCTTATCACTTATTAACCATAATGTATTCACATTACTTTACTTTAATAAAATATTTTAATTGTTTTGTATATTACATTTGTTTTAGGCCTATTTGAAGACTATTATTTAATTCCAAGTCATCATCTCATCTCTATAGAACTGTTGCCTATGCCGTCTGACACAAATCAATTTTTTAATAGTTCTTCAAAGTAAAAAACACATACTTTTAAAACTGCTGAATACCAACTATCAATCTTAGATAATGTATTTTCAGGTAGAGATACCTCATGAACAACTGCTCTTTATCCCTTTCAATTGCGAGTTCTTTCTATCTCTTCTCCATCTCAGAACAGACAAGTAGGTGCTCAATGGATTATGGTTATTGTAGTTAATTAGCATGTTTTCTTTGCTAAACTATGTAGAATATTGGCCTGTTGGAAACTACACCTCCCTACTACATCTCACAGTTCAGGCTTGATCTGATTTGTCGCGAGATAAACAGCACATTGCACTCAACAACCCAAAAAAAAACTACATGGAATGAAAATATTTAAACAACTAACATTCAATTAGTTGTTTAAAAAAATGTAAATGAGCGAAATTTTGGTTAATTGCTCAGCACAATTTTTTACTGTTGCTATTACTCATTACTGTGGCCTATACTATTTAATGAAGTGTAATATCAATCCACAATGGACCAGGACGAGAATAGTCCATGCCCCCAGCTGAATTGGAGTTGAAGAAAACGCAAAGACACAGTCAATAACATACAGAACTTGAGACAATCGCATGCAGTATTAAGCCATGGGAATGCATTGATTGGTCAGTCAGTGGCCAAGCCCTTGTCACACCTACAACGTGTTTATTAATCAAAACCCAACCCTTTCGCGCCACCATCAATTATTTCACTCATAATTCCAGCTGTGAAAATAGCAAAAATATTTGACACACCCCCGGACTTATAGCTCTACCGCCAACGCTTAGATTTACCATTGAATTAGTAAGTAAGTAGTCTTGCAAGAGCCTTGGATTGTGCGTGTCGAAACGGCTCATAGGGAAGGTGCCTATCTCCTGTTTCTGTAGCATGAGGCAGCTTGATGTACACCCCGTGGAACAGGACACTAGTCTATCAGGGTGGACACCCTAACCATAAGGCCATTTGCGTTAGGTTTGTTAAAATAAAGTCCCGAGAGAGGAACTAGGCTCAGAGGGGAGGTCCCACCCTCTTCTGGCTGTGCAATGGATATGCAATGCTTTTAAGAAGTAAAAAAGCTGCTAGAAAGAGAAAGCAAGTGCGCTCCTAATGTGCTGGGTTTCACATGATGTCAGAATGAGTCAACATTCTTAAATGGTCCGATAAGGAACGGAAGGAGGTTGTACTGTCTGGGTCTGATATATATGGAGATAGAACATCTGCCTGTGTGTTCTCCTTTGATACATGCCAAATGGCACCCTATTCCCTATATAGGGCACTACGTTTGACCAGGTCTGGTCAAAAGTAGTGCACTATGTATGGAATAGGGTGCCATTTGGGACACTATTCCCTACGGTCTCCATAACAAGAGCCCAGGCAGCTGAGACGACGATGTCAGAAAGGAGAGTTTGTTTTGAAGGGTGGGATTCATTACCACACACATTAAATATTTACAACCATTACTGGGCTGAGTTTGCCAATTTGCTCCCCTATTCATGAAGGAAGAGGGAGCTGCCGGACAGAGACATGGAACCTCCAAATGCAGGCTCTGGAACTCATAACAGGTAAGAGGAGAGAGAGAGAGAGAGAGAAAGAGACAGAGAGTGAGAGAGAGAGAGAGAGAGAGAGAGAGAGAGAGAGAGAGAATGAATGCTGGGACAGCCCAGCCTAGCTCCAGGGGTAGTCCGCTTTAAATCAAGCATGTCCGCCCACGTGGTCCTTACCTTGGCACGGCGAGTCTCCCCAGAGCCTCTTCAAGGAGGACTCCACTTCCAGGACTGTGGCGCTCCACTTGAATACCAGCCCAGATGAGGCGGGAGAGCACTCTTTTTCCATGGTGTGGATTTCGCTGTCGTTCAACATCCGCTCCCAAATGTGCAGCTGCGTGAGACTACCCGAGAAGGACTCTGCACTCTTGAACGAGCCCCCGAACGAGTCCTGCTCCTGGCCCAAGATGAAGTGGCCATCAGGGCCCACGTCACCTGCGCTGTACAGGCTGTCGCCCCGGTTGACCGGGCGGCCGTTGGCAAACAGGGCCCAGCGTCCACCGTGGCGCGACCAGCTCACGCACAGTGAGTGCCAGGAGCCATCATGGCGGAAGGCCTCCTGGTAGGGCCCGTGCATGCCATGGACCAACAGAGCCAGCTGAACGGGCTGGCCCTGGATCAGCCTGGCGCGGAGCTGGAACTCATTAATGAATGACTGGATGGAATAAGAGAAGACAGTGGAAAATCCGTAGCAGGCCGGATCGAAGCGGACACGGGTGCAAACGGTCACTTCGCACATGGCGGGGAAATTGTGCAGGAGACGCGCGTTCTTCACGTCGGATCTCCCGTCAAACTCCAGGATAAGGGTCTCGGTGGAACCTTAGAGTGGTGGACAGAGATAGAACAGTCACGTTCATTATACAACTTGGACACAGACATAAAAGGGACGGAACGATATTACGCAACTCCAATTGTAGTCATATTTAGGTTGCAAAAACGTATTCACTAGACTGCAGGATAGTAAGGCCAATGTCGCTGCCGCCAGTCCAATTTAAAACGTCTGCACAAAGACTACAGGTCAACCGATTAATCAGAATGGCCGATTTCAAGATCACAACAATTGGTAATCTGCATTTTTGGACACAGATTATGGCCGATTACACATTGCATTCCACGAAGTGACTGTGTGACAGGCTGACTACCTGTTATGCGAGTGCAGCAAGGAGCCACGGTAAGGTGCTAGCTAGCATTAAACATATCTTATAAAAAACAATCAATCTTAACATAATCACTAGTTAACTACACATGGTTGACGATATTACTAGTTTATCTAGCTTGTCCTGCGTTGCATATAATCGTTGCGGTGCCTGTTAATTTAACATTGAATCACACGCTACTTTGCCAAACGGGTGATGAATTAACAAGCGCATTCGTGAAAAAAGCGCTGTCGTTGCACCAATGTGTACTAACCATAAACATCAACGCCTTTCTTAAAATCAATACACAAGTATATATTTTTAAACCTGCATATTTAGTTAATATTGCCTGCTAACATGAATTTCTTTTAACTAGGGAAAATGTGTCACTTCTCTTGCATTCTGTGCAACAGAGTCAGGGTATATGCAGCAGTTTGGGCCGCCTGGCTCGTTGCGAACTAACTTGCTAGAATTATACGCAATTATGACATAACATTGAAGGTTGTGAAATGTAACAGCAATATTTAGACTTATGGATGCCAACCGTTAGATAGAATACGTAACGGTTCCGTATTTCACTGAAAGAATAAACGTTTAGTTTCCGAAATTATAGTTTCCGGATTTGAACATATTAATGACCTAAGGCTCGTATTTCTGTGTGTTATTATATTATATTTAAGTCTATGATTCGATAGAGCATTCTGACTGAGCGGTGGTAGGCAGCAGCAGGCTCGTAAGCATTAATTCAAACAGCACTTTACTGAGTTTGCCAGCAGCTCTTCACAATGCGTAAAAGCATTACGCTGTTTATGACTTCAAGCCTATCAACTCCCGAGATTAGGCTGGCAATACTAAAGTACCTATTAGATCATCCAATAGTCAACGGTATATGAAATACAAATGGTATAGAGAGAAGTAGTCCTATAATAACTACAACCTAGAACTTATTACCTGGGAATATTGAAGACTCATGTTAAAAGGAACCACCAGCTTTCATATGTTCTCGTGTTTTGAGCAAGGAACTTAAAAGTTAGCTTTTTTACATGGCACATATTGCACTTTTCCTTTTTTTCCAACACTTTGTTTTTGCATTATTTAAGCCAAATTGAACGTTTCATTATTCATTTGAGACTAAATTGATTTTATTGATGTATTATGTTAAGTTAAAATAGAAGTGTTCATTGTTCATTCAGTATTGTTGTAATTGTGATTATTACAAATATATATATAAAAATCGATTAATCGGTATCTGCTTTTTGTTGGCCCTCCAATAATTGGTATCGGCGTTAAAAAAAATCAGAATCCGTCGACCTCTAACAAAGACCCTACTGTGAGACATAGCATACTGTACATAGCCCATCTGTAAACAGCCCATCTATCTACCTCATCCCCATACTGTATTTATTTATTTTTTTCTTGCTCCTTTGCATCCTAGTATCTTTACTTGCACATTCATCTTCTGCACATCTACCATTCCAGTTTTTAATTGCTATATTGTAATTACTTCGCCACCATGGCCTATGTATTGCCTTAACTCCCTTATCTTACCTCATTTGCACTCACTGTATATAGACTTTTTGTTTTCTTTTTTTCTACTGTATTATTGACTGTATGTTTTGTTTATTCCATGTGTAACTCTGTGTTGTTATATGTGTCTAATTGCTATGCTTTATCTTGGCCAGGTCGCAGTTGCAAATGAGAACTTGTTCTCAACTAGCCGACCTGGTTAAATAAAGGTGAAATAAAAGTGAAATAAAAAATAAATAAAAAATACAGAGAAGGTGCTGAAATCTTAAAGCTGTCAAATATGGCAATGGCATAGTGACTGAACTCACTCTTTAAGTGTGTCATGACTTTCCTGCCAATCCACACAGGGTGGGTTATGTTCAGGGACTTTAAGAAGGTGGTGAGCTCTCGGTTCTCGAAGGCGTTGGATACCGTGGCTAAGGCCCCCGAGCGCTGGCTACAGAGGCGTCCGGCCACATGCCACGGTAGCCTGTCGGGTACGTACTCGTAGTAGGTCTCGTCGTATGTGAACAGGGTCCTGCTCTCCAAGGTCAAAGCTGTATCTGCCCGGAGAACACAAAGAGTGGTTGAGGAGAGGAGCGAGAGCATGTTCATTAGGGTAACAAAGGTAACATTAGGGTAACAAAGGGGTAACATTAGGGTAACAAAGGTTTTGAAGCCTTTTGTTTATTCCATGTGCCCCCCAAAAAATCTGAAAATAAGCTTTTCTCATCGAACAGGTCCAGGTAGTCCCTTACCGTTCAAGTCCGTTTTCACAAAATGGAAAGCTGTCGGAAACGAGGAGGCACTATCTGAACTTGTCCAAAAAGAAAGCTATCCCCCCCCCCCCATTGCAATAGGTTTTCTAACATTTTGTTACACTGTGCCCAAATGAACATGACCCTGGTTAACAACGGAGCTCACTATCGAGGAAATCGTATGCACTGCTAGGGAATACAGGGAGTTATAGTGGCTGTCGTTGCACTATGGCTTTCTTGGGCCACTGTTCAACCATGTTTTTGGTCAACAATACCCATTTTACATTATCTCAGCATAGTGGGAGATTAAGGACAGGAAAATGGCAACTGCTGGACGTACAGTATAACTGAGACCACACGCTCAAATTGTATTTGTCACATGCACCGAATACAACAGGTGTAGACAGGTGTGCACCGAATACAACAGGTGTAGACCTTATCGTGAAATGCTTACTTACAAGCCCTTAACCAACAATATGGTTCAACCCCGATTAAGTGCGGTGAAGTCATGAGCTCTTACAATTGTACGAGAACTCAAATAATAACTATAGGTTATAACTTTGTCATACATGCCTTGTAAGTTACAGTTCATAGTGGCTGTTATGTAATGTTACTACCAGCTTTAACTCAGAATATATCACTTACATGTCAACAGATTAAAGACTACTTACCTGATGTACAGTGGTGAAACCAAATCTACGGAATAAAACAAAACCTAGGTTAATGTATTATCATTTGATTCCTGACATTTGATGTCTTATCTAAATCGCTATCAAGTGTAACTAGTGGAATACTGGGGACCCCTACTATAAATAGGTATATAAACACATGTTGTAGTAAGAATAATATTTGTGCTTGTGAAGTAGCCTATGATAATGAAAATATGTCCATTTAGCTGTTTTAAAACAGCGTATGGTGTACACTAGTGTATTTATGGTCTGAGTAACCTGACCATGTCTACGTTCCCTCAGCCGTATGGTCCCTCAGTTCCCACAGCCCTATGCTCCCTCAGTTCCCACAGCCCTATGCTCCCTCAGTTCCCACAGCCCTATGCTCCCTCAGCCCTATGTTCCCTCAGCCCTATGTTCCCTCAGTTCCCTGAGCCCCATGTTCCCTCAGTTCCCTCAGCCCCATGTTCCCTCAGCCCTATGTTCCCCTAGTTATATCTTCTAAACCCGGGGTCGGCAACCCAAATGAAAGGAAGAGATATTTTTCAACTTCCAGTCACCAATGATTCAACAGGGCAAACACATTTTGGTGATTTCTGGTATATCATCAAAATAATTCAATCAGTACATGTTTTTGGACTCATTCATTAGTTTTTACAGAATTAAGTACAATACCATTGAAATTTAATGTTGAAAATGATGCTGTCGCTGCTCCCTGTTGCCAAGATTTTGATAAACACCTCAATGTCAAAACACAGTTTTAAAGGGGTGGGGGTGGGGTGGGAGGGTTGCACTTTTGAAACTACCACAACTCAAGAACCACACAGAAACTGGAGATATTTTTACATCACTGGTTAGATGATAACCTGCAGAACACAGTAAGCTACTGTACATGTTGGAATGTTGCATTGTTTCATGAAATAAATGATCCCAGAAATTGTACATATGAACAAAAGCTTATTTCTTTCAGATTGTGCTGAAATGTATTTACATCCCTGTTAGTGAGAATTTGTCCTTTGCCAAGATAATCCATCCACCTGACAGGTGTGGCATTTCAAGAAGCTTATTAAACAGCATGATCAGTAAACAGATATACTTGTGCTGGGGACAGTAAAAGGCCACTCTAAAATGTGCTGTTTTGTCACTACACAATGCCACAGGTGTCTTAAGTTTTGAGGCACCGTGAAATTGGCATGCGGACTGCAGGAATGTCCACCAGAGCAATTGCCAGAGAATTGAATGTCAATTTCTCTACCATAAGCCGCCTCCAAAGTCATTTTAGATCATTTGGCGGTACCTCCAACCGGCCTCACAACAACAGATCACGTGTATGGTATTGTGTGGGCGAGTGCACAATGTTGTGAACAGAGTGCCCCATGGTGGCGGTGGGGTTATTGTATGGGCAGGCATAAGCTACGGACAATGGATAGGTAGAGACTTCAGCTTTCATGTAGAGACTGGCCTTCATGTCTTAAAGTAATGATGGACTGCCGTTTCTCTTTGCTTAATTGAGCTGTTCTTGCTCTAATATGGACTTTTACAAAATAGGGCTGTATTCTGTCTAGAGGTTGACCGATTAATAGGAATGGGCCGATTTCAAGTTTTCATAACAATCGGTAATCAGCATTTTTTGACACGATTATGGCCGATTACATTGCACTCCACGAGGAGACTGCGTGGCAGGCTGAACACCACAGTGAGTGCAGCAAGGAGGTAAGTTGCTAGCTAGCATTAAACTTATCTTATAAAAAACAATCAATCTTAGCATAATCAATAGTTAACTACACATGGTTGATGATATTACTAGTTTATCTAGCTTGTCCTGTGTTGCATATAATCGATGAGGTGCCTGTTAATTTATCATCGAATCACAGCCTACTTCGCCAAACGGTGAAGTAGGCTGATGAATTAACAATGAATTAACAAGCGCATTCGCGAAAAAAAGCACTGTTGTTGCACCAATGTGTACCTAACCATAAACATCAATGCCTTTCTTAAAATCAAAACACAAGTATATATTTTTAAACCTGCATATTTGGTTAATATTGCCTGCTAACATGAATTTCTTTTAACTAGGGAAATTGTGTCACTTCACTTGTGTTCTGTGCAAGCAGAGTCAGGGTATATGCAGCAGTTTCGGCTGCATTTGCCAGCTGCTCTTCACAATGCGTAAAAGCATTACGCTGTTTATGACTTCAAGCCTATCAACTCCCGAGATTAGGCTGGCAATACTAAAGTACCTATTAGATCATCCAATAGTCAAAAGGTATATGAAATACAAATGGTATAGAGAGAAATAGTCCTATAATAACTACAACCTAAAACTTATTACCTGGGAATATTGAAGACCCATGTTAAAAGGAACCACCAGCTTTCATATGTTTTCATGTTCTGAGCAAGAAACTTAAACGTTAGCTTTTTTACATGGCAAATATTGCACTTTTACTTTCTTCTCCAACACTTTGTTTTTGCATTATATAAACCAAATTGAACATATTTCATAATTTGAGACTAAATATATGTTATTGATGTATTAGATTAAGTTAAAATAAAAGTGTTCATTCAGTATTGGTGTAATTGTCATTATTACAAATATATATATAAAAATCGGCCGATAAATCGGTATCTGCTTTTTTTTGGTCCTCCAATTATCGGTATCGGCATTGAAAAATCTTAATTGGTCGACCTCTAATTCTGTATGCCAACCCTACCTTGTCGCAACACAAATGATTGGCTCAAATGCATTAAGGAAAGAAATTCCACATATTAACAAGGCACACCTGTTAATTGAAATGCATTCCAGGTGACTACCTCATGAAGCTGGTTGAGAGAATGCCAAGAGTTTGCAAAGCTGTCATCAAGGCAAAGGGTGGCTACTTTGAAGAATCTCAAATTTAAAATATATTTTAAAAAAATCCGGCTTTAAACTTCTTCACAACAGTATCTCGGACCTGCCTGGTGTGTTCCTTGTTCTTCATGATGCTCTGCACTTTTAACGGACCTCTGAGACTATCACAGTGCAGGTGCATTTATACGGAGACTTGATTACACACAGGTGGATTGTATTTATCATCATTAGTCATTTAGGTCAACATTGGATCATTCAGAGATCCTCACTGAACTTCTGGAGAGAGTTTGCTGCACTGAAAGTAAAGGGGCTGAATAATTTTGCACGCCCAATTTTTCAGTTTTTGATTTGTTAAAAAAGTTTGAAATATCCAATAAATGTCGTTCCACTTCATGATTGTGTCCCACTTGTTGTTGATTCTTCACAAAAAAAATACAGTTTTATATCTTTATGTTTGAAGCCTGAAATGTGGCAAAAGGTCGCAAAGTTCAAGGGGGGCGAATACTTTAGCAAGGCACTAATTTCACCACCTTAGTGCATGATGAAATAAGGTCGAGGAACTTGTCATTGTACTTCTTACAATTTGTATTGTGTTAAATATTAGCCACTATTGGTATCAATCATCAGTTGCCCACATACATCTATAACTGTCGCTGACTTCCTTATTAGATTCTTTACATTTTGCATCATTCCATTATCCTAAATTGTTAGTTTCCTCTGTCCCATGCATGTGGTTGTTACTGAGGATCGCTAGCAATAGTGGATAATATTAGGCTACCGTATTATAAGTTGTGCAATAAATTTGGACATGTAGCCTATTTGAATCATTATGGAACGCAGACCATACATAGCAATTTAAAACCTGGAGCAGTTCTAATGAATGGACCGTTGCCATCATAGTTCCACGATTAGTGAGGATTATTAGGGTAGACTTATAGGACTACTGTTCAACCCCTATTGTACACTTTTCTCACCTTCCAATATTTCATGGATTGAACAATTGAATAAGGTAACTTTCAGGATGAATCAAACCACAATCTTTGTTTCACCAATATATTTTGCACCTTAAGGATCTCCAAACCAGTTATATTTTTTATTAATAAATAACTTACTAACCCTAAAAAATATACAAGATCAGACTATTTTTAAATCTACTAATTGGTGTTGGAAAGGAGACAAAGGTGTGTATTTACATGGCTTTCTTTCACTGATCCTTAATATTCTGGGCCCGGTTTCCCCAACGATGCATCTTTCCTCCAACAGCCGAAAGAGGTCGCATATGCGTTTCCCAAAATACCAGGCAGAGAGAACGGTCGCTAAATGCATCGTTGGAGTAGGTTTCAATACTGATTCGAAAGAAAGGGAGCGCTGCTCTCTGATCAGCTTTCTCCAGTCAAGTCTTACCTTAACATTGTAATTTTTTCACAATACTGAAGATGGGTCAGCTCCTAGTGAAATTACCACCTACGGCAGCAAATATTGAGGCGGCTTATTCGAATGACCAATAAAAATACATTAATCAACGATTTGGCACATCATTGCGCAATTTAGGTCAAATAAAATAACCCAAATTAGCTAGCAATAGCACGCTAGCTAGCTAGATGTTCATGGATGTTACATGCGTTTTGACCTGTCCCCAAATTAATATAGTTGGTTCAGAGTTCGTTTTGATATTTCAACCTGCGTGTCCTGATCGTGTCCGGTGTGGGTGGACAAAAATCAACATGCATGCGCGTGCCAAGTCTAGTCTGCATGCAACGACACACTTAGCTGTTCTACAAGTGGTCTGAGGCACCGTTAGTTTACGAGCGTTTTCAAGTGCAACGTTAATAACGATGGTTTTGCGAAACAGCTAGGATATTTGACTATGTTGCTACAAAGGTTCTAACGATGAACTTAGCCTTAAGAAGTTTTTGGAAGCCAGGCCCTGAACCGTACTCTCCATATATTCTAGTGAGTTTGCTGATACACGTATTTTTTTAAAGTACACCAAATTCAAAGGGATGACTTTAGATACATGTACGGAATCCCATATTTAAAATATCCCACAATAAAATATGTTGGCCTGCAAGTGGGAGGGTTTTCAGCAGTTTAATTCAATTGTTTTCAGAATGTGCAATGGAACCACACCTGCATAAGGTACATCTGAACTACTGAGGAGTGTGTAGGAATGGCATGCATAGGAAAGGCGTACATTTCTTAAGTCTGGCCCATATTCCCCAATATTGATGCCAATTATGATGGAAATTTGTTCAGTGGGTACTGAGTGAACATAGGTCTTAAGAAACATTGGCTTACGGGAGAATAGGGCTGAGTGAACATCCTTCATAAATTCAGTGTGAAAGTTCAATAACACATTCCTTCAAATATAAAACATGCCCTAAAATAATGAAAACAGTGCACTTACAAGTAAATTGGGGTATAATATCCAAAACCACTGCATCCTTTGAAATGGAAGCCAATTTGAAATTGTTAGTACGTTTTTGGGAAATGATTCATCGATAAAGGCAATATAAATCAACTTAATTTAAAGGTTGCACCAAAAGGCAAAAGCTACATGTCCAAATATAATTATTGAATTGTCACTTTAACATTTAAGTTAAGACTAACAGTACTTTACACCTACCTGAGATCGGACACCATCCGTTAATACTTAAGTTTTCGTGCGTTTTCTTTAGTCCACCTCCTTCGACATTTCGAAGTCGTCGTGTGATTTAAAATACTTTCGTCAATGAATCCTCCCGTGCTACATTTTCTCAACAAAAGTAATTAGCAAAAACAAATCGGTCGCTGTTTGCAACCCAAAATTGGTAGATTCGATTTACTCTTCATGAGTTTGAGGGAACCTCCTAGGTGACATCAGATTTTATGAAGTGATGCAGAGCCTGAGAGCGCGAAGGGTGGGTATAAAAGCAGGGAGCAGTTTCAAGCTCTGCTGAGAGAAAAATAACGAACTTACTCACAAGCTGTTGCACAATATGCATAAAACGAGACCAAAATATGCATGTATGGAGACCAGACGAAAAAGCGAAACAAAAAAGTCCAGAAATATTCATTTATTATGCTCACTTTCAAATTGTGACATGATTGTGAGGTATCAAATCTTTACCAAGAGATACAAAAAAAATGACAAGTACTTTGTGCAAGGTTTAAGTGCAAAGTATAGTTGATCAAATGAATGAAACCACTCAGAAAAAAAGTTGTGATATGGGACACCTCTAACAGCATTGAGTGAGCTACATACAATACAGAAAATTGTTGCGCCTTCGCCTACATGTATAAATGCCAAAATGAGAAGATATTGCCCAAATAGTTTACAATCCACTGCAGTACAATTCAATTACGTATACACATTTTATCAAAGTACACAATCTGAAGAAATCCCTGTCTGACAAAATAAAGTATACTGAACAAAAATATAAATGTAAAGTGTTGGTCCCAAGTTTCATGAGCAGAAATAAAAGATCTAAGAAATGTTACGCACATTTGTGCACAAATGTGTTTAAATACCTGTTAGTGAGCATTTCTACTTTGCAAAGACGATCCATCCACCTGACAGGTGTGGCATATTAAAGAAGCTGTTCAAACAGCATAATCGTTAGAGGTACTTTTGCAGGGGACAATAAAAGGCCACTCTAAAATGTGCTGTTTTGTCACACAACGCCACAGATGTCTCAAGTTGAGGAGCATGCAATTGGCATGCTGACTGCAGGAATGTCCACCAGAGCTGTTTGTTGCCTGGGAATGTTCATGTCCCTAACATAAGCCGCCTACGTTGTCATTTTAGAGAATTTTGCCATACGTCCAACCGGCCTCACAAGGGCAGACCGCATGTAACCATGCCAGCCCAGGACCTCCACATCCGGCTTCTTCACCTGCGGGATGATCTGAGACCAGTCACCAGGACAGCTGATGAAACTGTGTGTTTTCACAATTGAAGAATTTCTGCATTAACTGTCAGAAATGGTCTCAGGGAAGCTCACCTCTGTGCTCGTAGTCCTCAACGGGGTCTTGACCTGACTGCAGTTTGCTGATGCCAACGTTGTGAACAGTGCCTCATTGTGGCAGTGGGGTTATGGTATGGGCAGGCATAATATACAGACAATGAACCCAATTACTTTTTATTGATGGCAATTTGAATGCAGAAATACCGTGACGAGATCCTGAAGCCCATTTTCATGCCATTCATCCGCCACATTCACCTCATCTTTCAGCATGATAATGTTTGGCCCCATGTCGCAAGAATTTAAGCACAATTACTGGAAGCTGAAAATGTCCGTGTTCTTCCATGGCCTGCATACTCACCAGACTTGTCACCCATTGAGCATGTTTGGGATGCTCTGGATCGACCTGTACAAGTGTTCTAGTTCCCGCCAATATCGAGCAATGTCGCACAGCCATTGAAGAGTGGGACATGAGGCAAATGGTGGTCACACTAACTGGGTTTATGATCCACGTTCCTACTTTTTTATGGTATGTGATCAACTGATGCATATCTTTATTCCCAGTCATGAGAAATCCATAGTTTATGGCCTAATGAATGTATTTCAATTGACGGCTTTCCTTATATGAACTGTAACTGAAATTGTTGTATGTTGCGTTTACATTATATTTTTGTTCAGTGTATACATCTGGGGTTTTAGTGCAATTGGACAGAAATACCTTTGATGCACATTCATTCTCTCTGTTGAGGCTTTCTATTAATGGCATTGAGCCTGTAACCTTTAACATAAATCATCTGGGTCGTGTTCATTAGAGCACACTGTAGCAAAAAAAATTGCAACGGAAACCGAAAACCTTTGTTCCTCATTGGACAAGTTCAGATTGTACTACCTTCCCATTTCCGGCAGTTTCATGCCTACTGAACAAGTACCTGATCAGCTGATCAACCCCCTGTGCATCAAACCCAATGTGCATCGTCATTAGATGAAGACAATCCTGAAGAGAGAGAACCAATCGTAGGGGCTCCTCTGTTCCTTTCCATGTTGGAAGCAACCAGGGTCCCCTCATTCCCTTGACCCCTTTCCCGTGTGCTCTTCTCTGAGCCAGAAGATCCCCTCTTCTCTTCAAGGCCCTGCGTGTTGAAGGCGGTACTCAGGGACTGCAGGGCAGAATGGAGCTCGTCCCGGGCTGCTATGACAGTCTCCAAGCAGGGCAGCTGTAGACTAGATGATGTAGTAGCCAGTCCTGTGCCGCCCCTGGGGAGGCCGTTAATGACTTTGTCGATGGTCTTGGAGGAGGAGGAGACAGCCTCTCGGCAGGTACTGAGGCTGGAGTCACTACTTTTACCTGGTAAAGAGTTAAATACATGCATTTAACTTCTCGTTTGACTTATTTAGGTCCCTATAGTGGCTAGAACCTAGCTTTCCTGGATGATTAGACTAATGATGGGCAGATAATAGAAACACATGTTTACAGTTCCACAATATCGCTCAAATCTATCAACCAAAGTTGAAGTCACAAAAGGACAGGGAAATGAGAGGAAATCAAAAAGGAAGCCATTTTGGTCAGTTAAATGACAGGCATTATGTTTTTTAGCAATGCTGAGGAAGCTGTGGCCTTGCTTCTCACAGGCCAGACAGTCAGTACCTCGGAGGGCGAGAGAGAGAGCAGCGTGAAGCTGCCCGATTGCCTGGTTGAGCTGGAACAGCTTGGCTGCTGTGTTCCTCACTCTGTGGAGCAGTGAGGGATCAGGGTCCTCAGCTCCCATCTTGGAGCCTTCTTCCCTATCCTGTAGACAGACAGACACACGTTACAGTTGATATCATTGGAAAATGGTGCCTTTCCAAGGGGATGAATCCTTTTCCTCACATACAGTAGCTAACCCTAATAAAGCCCTTCCTCCATACACTAGTTGTGCATAACTAGTGTTGATTCCAATCAAATACTGTCTCACTACAACAGTGCAATTACAAAACATGTGACAATTTCAGGTCAATAATCATTGCCACCCTTGATAAAGCATGTATAAAATAAATACTGCGTAGGCGCCAAAAAAGTTTAAAATTATTATACTAATACAATTACTCAGAGAAATAGTTTTTGTTTAACAAGTAATAAAAATAATAATAATGTAAGATAGGGCTGCCAATAATTTTGAGACCTGTTTTCAGTAGCACCCTACCTTTGCGAGGATAACGACACTGCCTTTTTTGAAAATGTTTTAAGAGATTGGAGAACACATTGGGAGGGATCTTACAATTCCACCACACTGAATCTTTCCAGATCCTTGATATCCTTCATCTGCGCTTATGGACTTGCTCTCTTCAACTCAAACCACAGGTTTTCAATGTGGTTCAAGTCTGGGTGTGTGCTTGGGGTTAACGTCATGCTGGAAGATCCACTTGCAGCCAAGTCTCAGCCTCCTTGCAAAGGCAGCCAGGTTTTTGGCTAAAATGTCCTGGTAAGTTCATGATGCTGTTGTCCTAAACAAAGGCCACAAAACCAGTGGAAGCAACATAACCCCATAAAATCCTACGTATTTTAACGTAGGCATGAGGTACTCTTCTGCACATGTTTCCATTTTTTCTACGCCAAACCCACCACTGGTGTGCGTGGCCAAAGAGCTACATTTTCACATCAACAGACCATAGCACCATGAAGTATGATAAATGACGTTGGCACCGGTGCTATGGCTAGTTTCAAAACTATGAAATAACACAGAATCATGTGGTAACATACCAAAGAAAAAGTGTTAAACAAATCAAAACATATGCCAATTCATCCCAAATTCATCTCTCGGTTTGATGCAATCAAGAAAGGTACTAAGTAATCAGATGAGATGACAAATAACTAGCAATAAATTAGTCTACCAGCGCGAGTCGACTGTTGCCATGTCGCCACCTCCCTGCTCCCATCGTCACTCACATTTGAGCTGCTGCTCTGCTAATAAAGTAGCTCCTCCTAATAACGTTACAGCATTGTCGAGTTAGAACATTAAGAAAAAATACCTATCATTCAGACCCCTACTCTCAAGTCAGCAAGACTTTGAGAGCTGGCGTCAGCTAGACAAGGTTGCCTCTGCCAGGGGGCTGAAACTTGGCAGCAAGATGATCTTCCAGCAAGACAATAACCCCAAACACTAATCAAAATCCACAGAAATGGTTCAACAGACACAAAAAGCTAAACATTTCAGTCTCCGGACATGAACTCCATTGAAAACCTGTGGTTTGAATTGAAGGAAGTCCATAAAAGCAGGCAAAGTATATCAAGAATCTGGAAAGATTATATATGGAGCAATGGTCTAAGATCCCTCCCAACATGTTTTCTTAAATGTTTTATGAGATTTGAGAACATCTCAGTGTCGTTATGCTCGCAAGGAGAGGGTGCTAGAGTTTTTTTCTTTTTAGATTGTTTTTTTTTTTTACTGGTGGTTAAACAAAAAATGTTATTTACGCAATTGCATTAGCGTAAAATAATATAACTTCACATTTTCTTTGAGCATACACAGTATTTGTATAAAAAAAATGTGTAACAAGGGTGCCAATAATTATGGACCTGCCTGCATCTGCATTTCACTATCATGAAAATACACTAGCAACAAATTAAACCATGGCTCTCCCAGAGGCCCACAGAGATTCAACATGTGTCTGGTTTTGCTCATCCAATCCCTTTGTTTGAAGACAATGGGGGTGGAGGTCCGGGGGAAAGATGTCCTCTCCTTTGTCCCAATCGTCTAGCGCAGCCGATGATCGACACTAACAAAGACTCTAGTTTGTGAGTGGCAGATAATGGCAAACAAGCACGTTAACGGTGACTGATGGCACTTCATTCAACACATCCATTACCTGAACGATGTGCTCAACGTGAGACTGTGGCGATAAGGCTGACAGGGGTGGCAAGGTTTTTTACAAGAGCCATAAAAGCTGATTCGCACCTTTTAACGTGCTGGCTGTGGGAGGGGCCATTAATCTGGAGAGTTTAACCCCATGTCAAGAAAGATAGATGGGCTGGTTGGGTTTGTTATTGTTCGCCCAGTGCTCACCCTCATGTGGCAGTGGATGTAGCTCTGGAGAGCACAGGACAGGTCCAGCATCTTCGACTTGAGGTTCTGCAAAACCTGCCAAAAACATATAGACCATATGGTATCTTGTTTGGAGACTGATGCTTGATAATAGAGACAGAATAAATCAAAATAAACAATCCAGAATAACATTACAAAATGTATCCTATGCAAATCATTGATGCCATTCATGGCTTTAAATGTAATTCCTTTACTTAACGTTTTAACATAACATTTCTCTGATGCCAAAACCTCAAGAATCCATCTCAAGGATTTCTACCGTTCAACAGTTTGGGGTCAGTTAGAAATGTCCTTGTTTTTAAAAGAAAAGCACATTTTATGTCCATTAAAATGACATCAAATTGATCAGAAATACAGTGTAGACATTGCTAATATTGTAAATGACTATTGTAGCTGGAAACAGAAGATATTTTATGGAATATCTACATAGTCCCATTATCAGCAACCATCACTCCCTGTGTTCCAATGGCACGTTGTGTTAGCTAATACAAGTTCATCATTTTAAAAGGCTAATTGTTCATTAGAAAACCCTTATGCAATTATGTTAGCGCAGTTGAAAACTGTTATTCTGATTAAAGAGGCAATAAAACTGTCCTTTAGACTAGTTGAGTATCTGGAGTATCAGCTTCTGTGGGTTCGATTACGGGCTCAAAATGGCCAGAAACTAAGTTCTTTCTTCTGAAACTCGTCAGTCTAATCTTGTTCTGACAAACGAAGGCTATTCCATGCGAGAAATTGCCAAGAAACTAAAGATCTCGTACAACATTATGTACTACTCCCTTCAAAGAACAGCACAAACTGGCTCAACCAGAATAGAAAGAGGAGTGGGAGGCACCGGTGCACCTAACTGAGCAAGGGGACAATTTTCCCTATTTTGTTGCCTTAAAACCTGGAATTAAAATAGATTAATTGGGGGGTTTGTATCATTTGATTTACACAACATGCCTACCACTTTGAAGATTTGTTTCACAACAGAAATAACACCCAAAAAATTGAAAACTTGAGTGTACATAACTATGCACCCTCCCAAAGTCAATACATTGTAGAGCCAACTTTTTCAGCAATTACAGCTGCAAGTCTCTTGGGGTATGTCTCTATAAGTTTGGCACATCAAGCCACTGGGATTTTTGCCCATTCTTCAAGGCAAAACTGCTCCAGCTCCTTCAAGTAGGAGTGGTTCCGCTAATAAACAGCAATCTTTAAGTTATACCACAGATTTTCAATTGAATTGAGGTCTTGGCTTTGACTTGGCCATTCCAAGACATTTAAATGTTTCACCTTAAACCACTCGAGTGTTGCTTTAGCAGTATGCTTAGGGTCATTGTCCTGCTGGAAGGTGAACCTCTGTACCAGTCTCAAATCTCTGGAAGATTGAAACAGGTTCCCCTCAAGAAATTCCCTGTATTTAGCGCCATCCATCATTCGTTCAATTCTCACCAGTTTCCCAGTCCCTGCTGTGAAAAAACATGGGGATGGTGTTCGCGGAGTGATGAGAGGTGTTGGGTTTGTGCCAGACATAGCGTTTTCCTTGATGGCCAAAAAGCTACATTTTAGTCTCATCTGACCAGAGTACCTTCTTCAATATGTTTGGGGAGTCTCCCACATGCCTTTTTTTCTATAAGCAATGTTTTTTTTTTCTGGACACTCTTCTGTAAAGCCCAGCTCCGTGGAGTGTATGGCTTAAAGTAGTACAATGGCCATATTCTTTCAATTTTTGTATAACGGATTTAATGGTGCACAGTGGGATGTTCAAAGATCTGATCGATTTTTTTAAACCCAACCCTGATCTGTACTTCTCCACAACTTAGTCCCTGACCCGTTTGGAGAGCTCCTTGGTCCTTGGTCTTCGTGGTGCCACTTGCTTGGTGGTGCCCCTTGCTTAGTGGTGTTGCAGACTCAGGGGCCTTTCAAAACACGTGTACATACAGTGAGGAAAAAAGTATTTGATCCCTCAGTCTATAATTTTATGGTAGGTTTATTTGGACAGTGAGAGACAGAACAACAACAAAAAATCCAGAAAAACGCATGTCAAAAATGTTATAAATTGATTTGCATTTTAATGAGGGAAATAAGTATTTGACCCCTCTGCAAAACATGACTTAGTACTTGGTGGCAAAACCCTTGTTGACAATCAGAGGTCAGACGTTTCTTGTAGTTGGCCACCAGGTTTGCACACATCTCAGGAGGGATTTTATCCCACTCCTCTTTGCAGATCTTCTCCAAGTCATTAAGGTTTTGAGGCTGACATTTTAGCAGGCAAAATTAACCAGGTGAAATTGTGTCACTTCTCTTGCGTTCATTGCACGCAGAGTCAGGGTATATGCAACAGTTTGGGTCGCCTGGCTCATTGCGAACTAATTTACCAGAATTGTACGTAATTATGACATAACATTGAAGATTGTGCAATGTAAAAGCAATATTTAGACTTAGAGATGCTAAATATGCAGGTTTAAAAATATGTACTTCTGTGTATTGATTTCAAGAAAGGCATTGATGTTTATGGTTAGGTACATATTGGCGCAACGACAGTCCTTTTTCGCGAATGCGCACCGCATCGATTATATGCAACGCAGGACACGCTAGATGAACTAGTAATATCATCAACCATGTGTAGTTATAACTAGTGATTATGATTGGTTGATTGTTTTTTATAAGATAAGTTTAATGCTAGCTAGCAACTTACCTTGGCTTCTTATTGCATTTGTGTAACAGGCAGGCTCCTCGTAGGTTGTTAGAGCGTTGGAATAGTTAACCTTAAGGTTGTAAGATCGAATCCCTGAACTGAGAAGGTAAAAAAAAAATCTCCAAAAATACCGATTTTCGATTGTTATGAAAACTTGAAAAATCGGTCCTAATTAAATTGGCCATTCCGATTAATCAGTCGACCTCTAAAACAGATGCCTCACAAGCCCTCAACTGGCAGCTTCATTGAAGAGTACCCGCAAAACACCAGTCTCAACATCAACAGTGAAGAGGCGACTTCAGCATGCTGGCCTTCTAGGCAGAGTTCCTCTGTCCAGTGTCTGTTCTTTTGCCCATCTGAATCTTTTCTTTTTATTGGCCAGTCTGAGATATGGCTTATTCTTTGCAACTCTGCCTAGAAGGCCAGCATCCCAGAGTGCTACCTAGAAAGCCAGCAACTGAGCAAGAGGACACTAATGTACATGTCCTCTTGCGCTGTTGTGCATTGGGGCCTCCCACTCTTTCTACTCTGGTTAGAGACAATTTGCGCTGTTCTGTGAAGTGAGTAGTACACAGAATTGTAAGAGATCTTCAGTTTCTTGGCAATTTCTCAAATGGAATAGCCTTCATTTCTCAGAACAAGAATAGACTGACGAATTTCAGAAGAAAGTTATTTGTTTCTGACCATTTTGAGCCTGTAATCAAACCCACAAAATGCTGATGCTCCAGATACTCAACTAGTCTAAAGATGGCCAGTTTTATTGCTTCCTTAATCAGAGTTTGTTTTACTCACTACTTTAGCACACTCCGCCAACCCTGATGTCCTTGCCTGGTCTGAATCCTGGCTCAGGAAGGCCACCAAAAATTCTGAGATTTCCAACTACAACATTTTCCTTCAAAATAGAACTGCCAAAGGAGGAGTTGCAGTCTACTGCAGAGATAGCCTGCAAAGTTCTGTCATACTTACCAGGTCTATGCCCATACACTTCTAATTTTAAAAATGAATCTCTCCAGAAACAAGTATCACACTGTTGACGCCTATTATAGATCCCCCTCAGCTCCCAGCAGTGCCCTGGACACCATACATGAATTGATTGCCCCCCAACTATCTTCAGAGTTTGTTCTATTAGGTGACCTAAACTGGGATATGCTTAACACCCCGGCCGTCCTACAATCTAAGATAGATGCCCTCAATCTCACACAAATTATCAAGGAACCCACTAAGTGCAACCCTAAATACGGAAACACGAGCACCCTCATAGATATCATCCTGACCAACCTGCCCTCTAAATGCACCTCTGCTGTTTTCAACCAGGATATCAGCGATCACTGCCTCAATGCCTGCATCCGTTATGGGTCCGCGGTCAAACAACCACCCCTCATCACTGTCAAACAATCTCTAAAACACTTCTGTGAGCAGGCCTTTCTAAATCGACCTGGGTATCCTGGAAGGATATTGATCTCATCCCATCAGTAGTGGATGCATGGTTGTTCTTTAAAAGTAATTTCCTCACCATCTTAAATAAGCATGCCACATTCAAAAAAATGAGTAACTAAGAACAGATATATCCCTTGGTTCACTCCAGACATGACTGCCCTCGACCAGCACAAAAACATCCTGTGGCGTAACACACTAGCATCAAATAATCCCCGCGATATGCAACTTTTCAGGGAAGTCAAGAACCAACACAGTCAGTTTGAAAAAGCTAGCCTTCGCTTTCCTAACAGAAATTTGCTTCCTTCAGCAATAATTCCAAAAAGTTTAGGGACACTGTAAAGTCCATGGAGAATAAGAACACCTCCCAGCTGCCCATTGCACTGAGGCTAGGAAACTGTCAACACCGATAAATCCACGATAATCGAGAATTTCAATAAGCATCTCTCTATGGCTGGCCATGCTTTCCTCCTGGCTACCCCAACCCCGGGCAACAGCGCCGCACCCCCCGCAACTACTTGCCCAAGCCTCCCAGCTTCTCCTTCATGCAAATCTAGATAGCAGATGTTCTGAAAGAGCTGCAAAACCTGGGACCATACAAATCAGCTGAGCTAGACAATCTGGACCCTTTCTTTCTAAAATGATCCACCTCCATTACTGCAACCCCTATTACTAGCCTGTTCAACCTCTCTTTCGTATCGTCCGAGATTCATAAAGGTTGAAAAGCTGCAGCGGTCATCTCCTTCACAGGGGGTGACACTCTAGACCCAAACTGTTATTGACATATATCCATCTTGCCCTGCCTTTCTAAAGTCTTCGAAAGCCAAGTTAACAAACAGATCCCTGACCACTTCGAATCCCACCGTACCTTCTCCGCTGTGCAATCCGGTTTCCGAGCTGGTCACTGGTGTACCTTAGCCATGCTCAAGGTCCTAACCGCTCAAGGTCCTATCATAACCGCCATCGATAAAAGACAGTACTGTGCAGCCATCTTCATCGACCTGGCCAAGGCTTTCAACTCTGTCAATCACCATATTCTTATCGGCAGACTCAACAGCCTTGATTTCTCACATGACTGCCTCGCCTGGTTCACCAACTACTTCTCAGATTCAGTGTGTCAAATCGGGAGGGCCTGTTGTCCGGACCTCTGACAGTCTCTATGGGGGTTCAATTCTTGGGTGACTCTTTTCTCTGTATATATATATCAATGATGTCGCTCTTGCTGCGGGTGATTCCTTGATCCACCTCTACGCAGACGACACCAATCTGTATACATCTGGCCCTTCTTTGGACACTGTGTTAACAAACCTCCAAACGAGCTTCAATGCCATACAACACTCCTTCCGTGGCTTCCAACTGCTCTTAAACCCTAGTAAAACTAAATGCATACTCTTCAACCGATCGCTGCCTGTACCCACCCGCCCAACTAACATCACTACTCCGGACGGTTCTGACTTAGAATATGTGGACAACTACAAATGCCTAATTGTCTGGCTCGACTATAAACTCTCCTTCCAGACATTAAGTATCCCCAATCCAAAATTAAATCTGGAATCGGCTTCCTATTTCGCAACAAAGCATCCTTCACTCATGCTGCCAAACATACCCTCGTAAAACTGACTATCCTACCGATCCTCGACTTCGGGGATGTCATTTACAAAAATCGCCTCCAACACTCTACTCAGCAAACTGAATGCAGTCTATCACAGTAATTGTAATTACTTCGCTACTTTGGCCTATTTATTGCCTTACCTCCTTACTCCATTTGCACACATTGTATATAGATTTTTCTATTGTGTTATTGACTGTACTTTCGTTTATCCCACGTGTAACTCTGTTGTTTATTGTCGCACTGCTTTGCATTATCTTGGCCAGGTCGCACTTGTAAATGAGAACTTGTTCTCAACTGGCCTACTTGGTGTTAAATAAAAGTGGAGGGGGAAAAAAACGAACAACAGTTTTCAGCTGTGCTAACATAATTGCAAAAGGGTTTTCTAATGATCAATTAGCCTTTTAAAATGATGAACTTGTATTAGCTAACACAACGTGCCACAGGAGTGATGGTTGCTGATAATGGGCCTCTATACGCCGATGTAGATATTTATTTATTTTTATTTTAGCACCCGTTTCCAGCTACAATAGTCATTCAACGTCTACACTGTATTTCTGATCAATGTGATGTTATTTTAATGTTATTGACGTTACTTTCAAAAACAAGGACATTTCTAACTGACGCCAAACTGTTGAACAGCAGTGTATATCAGAACAATTCCTATAGAGAAGTCATATAGACAGTGAATACTAAAATGGTGGCTACGTACCGGAGTCCTGGGATAGGCCAGCTGCGCATCTCTCAGCATCTTGTTGGAGATTGTCAGACCCTCTTCCAGGAGAGAGTGCACCCCTTTACAAGTCCCCTCCAAAAGAGACAGGGCCACAGACCGCTGGGGAAAGAGAAACGACAAACAACTTTTGAGAGACGCTTTCTTTACCCTCCGCAAACCAGCGTGATTAGCCATGTGTCATTGGGTCCAGTTATATCATTATTCTGAATTGAGGAGGGGAGTGGAGATGAAGCATCCAGGCAGGATGCATCATGGCTTCGTTATTTCCACCAAAGCACCACAAAGCCTCCATGCCTAAGTATCTTAACCATTCTCAATCAATATGAAAGGCAGTATATGGTGAGTGTGAGAGTAGGAGAGAGACAGTGTTGTGACATTTACCTTGCCTGTGGCCTCAGAGCCCAGCTCGGTCAAATGGAGCTGGGTGGCGGTAAGCGCGGCCAGGTGGCTGATGACCAGCAGTGCCGTGTCCAGACACTGACCACTCTTCCTGTGGGCCTCGGTCACCATGGACGAGATCTCAGAGTCACAACCCTGGTCACAGTCCATGGGAATTGGATGTTAAATAACATAAAATAATATTTGAATAAAATAAAAACACTTGCACTTGTCTTTTCCTACCACCACTGACTTTGCTGATAACTACTTTAATAATTGAAATGTGGTTGTCTTAATTAGACAAAGTAAAATGAATGCACAAACTGCATTAAAGATATTTTATTTGTCACTGGGCGACACACAATACCCCACCATGTCAAAATGGAATTACGTTTTTAGAACATGTTACAAATTAATTCAAAATGAAAAGCTGATGTGTCTCGAGTCAATAACTATTCAACCTGTGTTATGGCAAGCCTAAATAAGTTCAGGAGTAAAAATGTGCTTAACAAGTCACATAACATTGTAGTTACTCCACAATACTAACCTAAATGAGAGAGAAAAGAAGGAAGCCTGTACAGAATACAAATATTCCAAAACATGCATCCTGTTTGCACAAGGCACTTAAAGTAATACTACAAACAAATGTGGCAAATTTGGGGCAAATCCAGTAGAACGCATTACAGAGTACCACTCTCCATATTTTCAAGCATAGTGGTGGCTGCATCGTGTTATGGGTATGCTTGTAATCGTTAAGGACTGGGGAGTTTTTCAGGAAAAAAAACAATTATGGAATGGAGCTAAGCACAGGCAAAATCTTAGAGGAAAACATTGTTCAAGCTACTTTCCACCAGACACTGGGAGATGAATTAACCTTTCAGCAGGACAATAACTTAAAACACAAGGCCAAATCTACACTGGAGTTGCTTACCAAGAAGACAGTGGCTGTTCCGGAGTGGCCGAGATACAGTTGACTTAAGTCTACTTGAAAATCTATAGCAAAACCTGAAAATGGTTGTCTAGCAATGATCAACAACCAAATGTATAGTGCTTGAAGCATTTTGAAAATAATAAATGAGCAAATGTTCCACAATCCAGGTGTGGAAAGCTCTCAGAGATTTACCCAGAAAGACTCACAGCTGTTATTGCTGCCAATGGTGCTTCTACAAAATATTGACTCTGGGCTGTGAATACCTATGTAAATGAGATACGCATTTCATTTTTTTTTAAATGTCTAAAAACATATTTTAACTTTGTCATTATGGGGTAGTGTGTGTACAGTAGATGAGGTGAGAGAAAAAATATATTAATCAATTTTGAATTCAGGCTGCAACAACAAAATGTGTAATGAGTCAAGGGGTATGAATACATTTTGAAGGCTACGTATACCGTCACTAGTGACTAGTGTGGGCTGGGTGGTAACCTTGCGGTTAAGAGGTTGCGCCAGTAACCAAAATGTTTCTGGTTTGAATCCCCTTGCTGACTAGGCGAAATTTGTCAATATGCCCTTGAGCAAGGCACTTAACCCTAATTGCTCCAGCAAATCGTTCTGGATAAGATTGTCTGCTAAATTCCTAAAATGTAGTGAAGGTCTTCACACACCTTGCAGTCTTCACATTTTGCTGCCTTAAAATGTAATCTCAAAAGGGAATATATTTGATTATTTTCCCAACCATCTACACAACCTAGTCCAAATTTTCAAAGTTAAAGACAAGGTGAAGATGTTTTGAAGTGGATTTAACATTGTCATACAGGCCAATAATGTGGAGTGAATGCAAATGTTATTGCAGAGACTGGGACTAGAGAGTTTGTCAGGATCTAAATAAATATGAAAGGAACAAAGCTCAGATAAAAAAGTAAGAGGAAACCCTGTCTCAGCCTTCTGAATACCTTACTGTGGGATAGTTATTTTTCAGAAGGACAATTACACGCATTTTTATGTCAAAGACACACCAGAATGGCTTTCCAATATGTTGAGTGTTCCTGAAAGGTCCAGTCTCAAACCTGACTTAAACCTGCTTGAAAATCAGAGACACAGTTTGAATATTGTTGTCCATCAATGACTCCCAACCAAATTTACTGACCGTGAGCAATTTTGACAAATAAAATGGATATTATATGTTGCCCTAAGACTTGTGCAACGCTGGAGAAGGTTGTGTACATCGGTTGCATTCTTTAACACAATTTTAAGGCAGCAAAATGTAAAGACCGTGCCAGGTGTGTGTAGACATTCATTAGGCACTGTATAATATACATTCATTCATGTTGGACTTGAGGCTGAAGGTTGAGAATTCCCCTACGCTCTGATATTTCCATACGAGGAGTCAAAACAGCTCAAAGCTAAAACCCGTCAATCAGCGAGGTGAATTTTGATGAGCCAGTGAGGTGTCAACCCAACTCGATTGAAAAATATTTTCCTTTTGCAGCGTTTGTGTCTTTTCAGTTTAATTGGGATAAAAACTGATATTTCTAGAATATCTTTACTGTAATTCACTATGACATTACTTACAGTAAACTAATCAATGTATGTGTACTGTACATACAGTGCCTTCAGAAAATATTCAGATCCCTTTTCCACATTCTGTTACAGCTTTATTCTACAATTGATTAAATATAGATTTTTTTCCCCTCAATCTACACACAAAACCCCATAATGACAAAGCGAAAACAGGTTTTTAGAAATTGTAGCGGAGTGGATCCTGTTTCCATTGGTCATCCTTGAGATGTTTCCATAACTTCACCTGTGGGAAATTCAATTGATTGGACATGATTTGAAAAGGCTCGCACCTGTCTATACAAAGTCCCACAGTTGATAGTGCATGTCAGAGCAAAAACCAAGCCATGAGGTCGAAGGAATTGTCTGTAGAGCTCCGATGCAGGATTGTGTCGAGGCACAGATCTGGGGAAACGTACCAAAAAATGTCTGCAGCATGGAAGATCCCCATGAAAATAGTGGCCTCCCATCATTCTTAAATGGAAGAAGTTTGGATCCACAAAGACTCTTCCTAGAGCTGGCCGCCCGGCCAAACTGAGAAATCAGGGGAGAAGGACCTTGGTCAGGGACGTGACCAGGAAACCTGATGGTCACTGACAAAGTTCCAAAGTTCCTCTGTGGAGATGGGAGAACCTTCCAGAAGGACAACCATTTCTACAGAACTCCACCAATCAGACCTTTGTGGTAGAGTGGCCAGACGGAAGCCACTCCTCAATAAAAAGGCACATGACATTCCACTTGGAGTTTGCCAAAAGGCACCTAAATCCTCTCAGACCATGAGGAACAAGATTCTCTGGTCTGATGAAACCAAGATTGAACTGTTTGGCCTGAATGCCAACCGTCACATCTGGAGGAAACCTGGCACCATCCCTACGGTGAAGCATGGTGTTGGCAGCATCATGGTATGAGGATGTTTTCAGTAGCAGGGAGACTAGTCAGGATCGAGGGAAAGATGAACAGAGCAAAGTACAAAGAGATCATTGATGAAAACCTGCTCAGGACCTCAGACTGGACAACGACATTAAGCACACAGCCAAGATAACGCAGAAGTGGCTTCGGCACAAGTCTCGGGAATGTCCTTGAGTGGCCCAGCCAGAGCCCGGACTTGAACCCGATCGAACATCTCTGGAGAGACCTGAAAATAGCTGTGCAGCGATGCTCCCAATCCAACCTGAGAGAGCTTGAGAGGATCTGCAGAGAAGAATAGGAGAAACTCCCCAAATAAAGGTGCCAAGCGTTATACCAAAGAAGACTTGAGGCTGTAATCGCTGCCAAAGGTGCTTCAACAAAGTACTGAGTAAACGATCTGAATACTTATGTAAATGTACAATTTCAGTTTTATATTTTTAATACATTTGGAGAAAAAAAATCTACAAAACCTGTTTTTACTTTGTCTTTATGTGGTAAAATGATTTAAGTACTCGAGTACTTTCCGAATGCACTGTAGGTGTGATTGAATGTTTTTGGTGCATAGTTCTATCTGTATGTTGTACATTCACATACAGCGGCTACTGTTTTGAATATACTGTGTTCAATAGTTTCAATGCTCCAATATGTCCCTTGTATACCTTTTGGAATGTAATACTTTAGCCAACCTATATTTATCCAGGTCAATTTCATAAAGATAACATCTCTTTTTCAAGACAGTCCTAGTCCGATACATTGTTAATTCTATTGTCTGATCTTTTTAAGTTAAAAGTGCTGACAAAAATGTCTACCTGGATGAGAAGCTGAAAGTAACCACCCATTCTCTTGACTTGGGTCTTGAGCTCCTCTGCGACGGTGTAGAGGGGTCCGGCTCTGGGTTTGACACTGGCCACCCACTGCATGGTGATAAACACGGCTCTCTCGATGGCCGAGGTGGCCTTCAACAGCTGTGTCGGAGCCTCAGCCTCTAACACAAACACTGGGACAGAGACAGAATAAAGAATACATTACAATAGGTCAATTTTAGTATTTTCAAAATGTCATGTGGTGCCCAACTTAGCAAAACTTTTCGCAACAAAAACAAGAGTTTCTTATTGGACGAATTCAGAGGAGTCGTTCCCTGTTCCTTCCCATTTGGTTCCTAGTGAATACGCTGGGTATATGTTTAAAAGTTCATTATTTTCAAGTAGAAGGCAAAAGGGTACATTTTTCACAATATCCGTATCAAAACACTACCGAGATACTTGTCAATATTCCATGGCAAAAAAGAAAAAAAAAAGTCCTTTACTATGAACCTGCTTCATGCACAACTTGGTGTGCTACAGCATGGAAAATAAACAAATGTGACTGGGTGACAACATAAGGCTGTTTGTTTCCAATATTAGGATTGTTTTCCTCAGGACATTTAGTCGGATTCATGTTGTTTAGTTTAACCTTGCCATGACTATTCAGATAATGTACACTACTGATCAAAAGTTTTAAAACACCTCCTCATTCAAGGGTTTCTTTATTTTTACTATTTTATACATTGTAGAATAATAGTGAAGACAACAAAACTATGAAACACATGGAATCATACAGTAACCAAAAAAAGTGTTAAAACAAATCCAAATATTTTATTTATTTTTCTTGAGGCCAGATTACCTGCTCAATCCCCCGACCTCAACTAAATTGAGATGGTTATTGGATTAGTCAGACCCCAGAGTGAAGGAAATGCAGCCAACAAGTGCTCAGCATATGTGGGAACTCCTTCAAGACTGTTGGAAAAGCATTCCAGGTGAAGCTGGTTGAGAGAATGCCAAGAGTGTGCAAAGCTGTCATCAAGGGAAAGGGTGGCTATTTGAAATCTCAAATATAAAATACTTGTTTAACACTTTTTGGGTTACTACATGATTCCATGTGTTATTTCATAGTTCTATTATTCTACAATGTAGAAAATAGTAAAATAAAGAAAAAACCCTTGAATGAGTAGGTGTTTAAAACTTTTGACCGGTAGTGGAGGTACAAATCACAAAGGCTCATCTAAATGGATAGCTCACATTACTTCATTCTGTAACCACAATATAATTTACATTGTTTTCTCTTTGCCTGATGACTCATACTGAATTTGATTCCGCTGCTCTATCTATCGCTACATACCTTCAGTCAGACTGCCATCGTAGAAGTCATTTTTGCTTTCAAAGTGAGGGACGTTGTACAAAACAAGTCATCAGCGATTGATCACTTCTATCAAAGCCAATTACCATCTCCAAAATGCCACTTGACCAAGTGTTTTCAGGCTCTGGCCCAACCCATCGGTTTGTGGAACCAATCAGAACGGTTTGAAAATGTTCGCATTCGAGAAATCGTTGTGAGGAGATCATAGCCAGACTCATCGTGGGTGTGGTGTTTGGCCATAGCAATGTGGTTGGGTAGCCAGGCAATCCTCTTCTATGGACACAGCAGGAATTTATATCTGATGTTTAGAATGTTCTCATCAACAGCACAGCATCATGTCACTCCTCCTCCTTTACTATCAATTAGCCATGTGCGGAATGTCAGTCACCTATTACCCTATGGCCAATCAGCACAGCTGAATAATGCAACCTTATCACACTTGCTAAATAACCTATAGGCATAGTATCTACGCTGCAATAGTCTATGTGCCGGGGGACTAGGGTCAGTCTGTTATATCTGGTGTCCTAGGTAACTAAGTATGTGTGCTCTCTCCACCCCCCCTCCCCCCAGAGGACCTGAGCCCTAGGACCATACCTCAGGACTAACTGGCCTGATGACTCCTGGCTGTCCCCAGTCCACCTGGCCGTGCTGCTGCTCCAGTTTCAACTGTTCTGCCTGCGGCTATGGAACCCTCACCTGTTCACCGGACGTGCTACCTTGTCCCGGACCTGCCGTTTTTGACTCCCTCTCTCATCCGACCTCTGAATGCTTGGCTATGAAAAGCCAACTGTCATTTACTCCTGAGGTACTGACCTGTAGCAGCCTCTACAACCACCGTGATTATTATTTGACCCTGCTGGTCATCTATGAACATTTGAACATCTTGAAGAACGATCTGGCCTTAAATGACCATGTACTCTTATAATCTCCACCCGGCACAGCCAGAAGAGGCCTGGTTCCTGCCTTTCTTTTTTTTCTAGCCACCGTGCTTCTACAGCTGCATTGCCTGCCATTTGGGGTTTTAGGCTGGGTTTCTGAAAAAGCACTTTGTGATGTCTGCCGATGTAAAAAAGGGCTTTATGAATTAATTTGATTTGAATTTGCATACTGGTGCAATAATCAACGTGCTCTCTTCTCACCAATGGGAATACATATTTTGATGCATTTAAAATGACGGCTTGCTCTTGTTCCCTCACGTCTTACAGCAAAAGTTTCACAGCCGACCCTCCACCTCCAGCAGCTGAAGGTCCGTCATCGGAACCTTTCTCTCCCAGAGGAATGGTTTCAATGCCAGCTGCCCCGCATAGTGCTGCCTGCATACCAGCATCTGGCTCCAATGATCAATGACGAAGTCATTCCCCAAAACTCTTAATAATATGTTCATTCAGTTTAGCCTGCCATCGACTGAACTAAGTATAGTGACTCGGGTTGGGAAATATTACGACAGTATCCTCTGTTGACGATGTTTGGCGGCCATTGTCGATGGTGAGGACATTGTGATGTGACAGACGATGGCTTAGCCCGTTTGAACTGGACTGGCACCACGTAGTAGCCTAAAGAATGGAGTTGGGCAGCAGACGACAGGGCAGCATACAAGTGGCATTCCAAGTAATCTGCCTATTCCTATTTGCTATAGCACATTTCAATAAATAGCCTGTTATATAAGCCTACAGAACGCAAGAGCAGTGTAGGCTGGAAAGACCAGAGAATTCCACCAAAGCAGCACAAAATGTCCCGTCAAAAAATATTGTTTCTCGCCTTCTGTAAGATGCATGGGCCTTAAAATTGCCTAAACCTATAAAAAAATGTTATAACTGACACTCCCTAACTATAGTGTCCAGCGGTAAAAACAACAACAAAAAACAGCTATATTCCCTTGTCTCTCCAATCAATATGAATACGACTTTGGGCTTTCATTGTTTTATGCATGCTTTCTCTCCCGATCAAACAAATTAGAATAATTAACAGTTCCATCTCAAAAGTAGATTGAACAGCCCAAAAACATGAGGAAGCCAGGGGACTAATAATGAGTAAGGACAAACAATATCAATGGCCTATAAAACAATCTAATGACAAGTTTAAGATTATTTAAGAAATAAATAATCTGTGCGGGGAGTAAGAATCCCTCCAATAACCTATCCTTCTACCATAAAAGCTTTAAGTCAAAATAAAGTTACGAACAGAAGTCTATTTCCAAATGTCCTATTTTTAATATTATTACCTTTAACTAGGCAAGTCCGTTAAGAACAAATTCCTATTAACAATTAGGGCCTAGGAACGGTGGGTTAACTGCCTTATTCAGGGGCAGAATGACAGATTTTTAACTTGCCAGCTCGAAAATTCGAGCTAGCAACCTTTCGGTTACTGGCCCAACGCCCTAACCATCAGGGTACCTGCCTTAAAGTCTAAGGTCCAATAGTTTCCACTTCCAAAAAGAACATGAATAAAAGTCAGAGTCAATAAGCCTATGCATACAGTGCATTCGGATCCCTTCCCTTTTCCCACATTTTATTTAACCTTTATTTAACTAGGCAAGTCAGTTTAAGAACAAATTCTTATTTTCAATGACGGCCTAGGAACAGTGGGTTAACTGCCTGTTCAGGGGCAGAACGACAGATTTGTACCTTGTCAGGTCGGGGATTTGAACTTGCAACCTTCCGGTTACTAGCCCAACGCTCTAACCACTAGGCTACCCTGCCGCCCCTAGGCTACCCTGCCGCCCCTAGGCTACCCTGCCGCCCCTAGGCTACCCTGCCGCCCCTAGGCTACCCTGCCGCCCCTAGGCTACCCTGCCGCCCCTAGGCTACCCTGCCGCCCCTAGGCTACCCTACGTTACAGCCTTATTATAAAGTGGATTAAAAAAAATGTAAAAAAACATCTACACACAATACCACATAATTACAAAAGTAAAAACTGTTTTTTTGGAACGTTTGCAAAAACCAAAGCCATGATGTTGAAGGAATTGTCCGAGACAGGATCGTGTTGAGGCACAGATCTTGAGAAGGGTACCAATAAAATGTCTGCAACATTTAAGGTCCCCAAGAACACAGTGGCCTCCATTATTCTTAAATGGAAGAAGTTTGGAACCACCAAAACTCTTTCTAGGGCTGTCCTGCCAGACAAACTGAGATATTTGTGGAGAAGGGCCTTGGTCAGGGAGGGGACCAAGAACTCAATGGTCACTACGACAAAGCTCCAGAGTTCCTCTGTGGAGATTGGGGAACCTTCCAGAAGAACAACCATCTCTGCAGAACTCCACCAATCAGGCCTTTATGGTAGAGTGGCCAGACAGAACCGCTCCTTAGTAAAATGCACATGACATGCTTGAAGTTTGCCAAAAAGCACCTGAAGGACTCAGACCATGAGAAACAAGGTTCTCTTGTCTGATGAAAACAAGATTGAACTCTTTGGCCTGAATGCCAAGCATCACGCCTGGAGGAAACCTTGCACCATCAGTACAGTGAAGCAGAGTGGTGGCAGCATCATGCTGAGGGCATATTTTTCAGCGGCAGGGACTGGGAGACTAGTCAGGATCGAGGGAAAGATGAACAGAGTAAAGTAAAGAAAGATCCTTGATGAAAAGCGCTCTGGGCAGGTTACGGCCTCAGACTGAGGCAAAGGTTCACCTTCCAACAGAACAACAACCCTAAGCACAACAGCCAAGACAACACAGAAGTGGCTTCAGGAAAAGTCTGAATGTCCTTGAGTGGCACAGCCAGAGTCTGGACTTGAACCCAATCGAACATCTCTGGAGAGACCTGAAAATAGCTGTGCAGCGATGAAAGGATCTGCCTAAAACAACGGGAGAATATCCCCAAATACAGGTGTGCCAAGACAATAATCGCTGCCAAAATGCTACAAAGTACTGAGTAAAGGGTCTGAATACTTATGAAAATTTTCATAGCTGATACAACATAGCGGATAAGTCAATCTATAATTTCGATTAAGATATTAAAGAGCGAGCAAGGACAGACAGTCAATTTATCTACTTGTTCAGCACTTTTGAATTCAAAACATGGGCCATTCTTACAGTATTCTCCCTGTACACCAAGTCAGAACCGTAGGATAAATAAAGGGGGTATAAACACAGACAATGAAAGCTCTTACAATATTCGATATTGACATTTCTATAAAATAGGGTAAATGTGCAACACCAAGTCCAGCAGGCTACATTTTTAGGAGAAAAGGGAGCAAATTATTACGGTGAAGCACATGGGATACTAACAGCTTAATACACAACATACACTTGGCAATTGCTTGGCATATTACATCATTACACAACATACATTTTTGTGATGTGCTCACTTGAACAGGAAGGTGGCGTGAAAGTCCTTCTTGTGCACAGATTTTGTCATCAAAATGTATCATCAAATTCTGGCATTCTCTGGATTTATGGTGCTTTCAAGACAACTGGGAACTTGGGAAAAAAACAAGGTTGAATCATGACGTCAGTGATCTTCAGGTCGGAGCTCTAAAAAGAGTTCCCGATTTGGAATTCTGAGTTGGATGACCGTTCAAAACTTATTTTCCCAGTCGGAGCTCGTTCACCCCGAGTTCCCAGTTTACTAGAACTCACTGAAGCCTGAGATTTCCCAGTTGTTTCGAACACGGCAGAAGTCATGCTGTTTTGACAGCTTGGCCAATGTTGAATGTTTATCCTTTTAAGCTTGGAAAAGGACACCCTTAAACCCAGACTTGGACCACACACCTCTCCACTGAATAGCAGGCTGGTGATTGCTTTGCAAAGCTTGCAGTTAGCCACTGATTCCTTCCAAACCACTCATTGTTGAATTTGCGATTTCCAACTTGTGTAATGTTTATGTCCAATGAGCATCAATACATTTTATCTATACTTTCTCTTCATATGACAAGGACTGAAAAGGATTTTCCAGTAGATGTCAACTTGATTCATGATGATGACTGCTAACTTGTTAGCTAAGATTTTGAAAGTATGATGTTGACACGATCAGTCCAATCAAAGCTTCGGTACATATAACGTGATTTGACGTCATCTATGGCCAATGCCCTTGAGTCTTCTAATGTAACTTTATGGCAGAACCCAAGGGGCTTTGCAGTGACGTAGTGTCCCCTTGAGTGACAGAACATTGAGCCAATCACAGCGCAACTAAAGAACACCACGAGCCACCAATTTTCAGCTGGCTGCCCCACCACCACAGAAAGCACTGAGCTAGGCTGAAACACCTGCATTTTGGAGCTGCCTTACTCAATTAATATTTGTTTTACATTGTTAGCAAACTGATATGCCAAAATAAAATGCAAAATGCAAAACAAGCACATAAAAAAAGCTTTAAAAAAAGGTGGATGTGCCGTCTTCCTGTTAGAAGGTAACAGATAATTTTATTACAGTGGTTAATTAAGATGGATTTTCATTGTGTTCCATAGTGTTTATCACCCCCTAGTGAAGCTTTCTGGTACTTCGAAAGACTGTACGGAAACAGGAAGTAGAGTAGTCGTTCAGCACGCAAAGCTGCAAAAAAACAACGCTACGGTGCAGGTCTTTCAGTGCAGTTATTTCTCGTCACGCCTCGGAAAAGATTTGTTTGTAAGTGAAAGCATATTGCTAGTAATGATAATCTTGTTATTGATAGAATTGCTTACTTACCAATGTTAGTTGTTTGCATTTACTCACACAAATTGCCTCGTCTTTCATGTATGCCGTCAGCTGTATTACTTCGCTCCTGCGTCATGTAAACAAATTGTAAAACATACTGTAATGAAACAGGCAGGGAGCAGGCCTCGAACTCTCGATCTTCTAGCCCGCGGTCCGGCGCGCTATCGACTGTGCCGCAAAAGCATGCTCGTGCGGCAGAGTCCATTTCCGCGCTTATAAACCCAGGGTCGTTACAATACTGAACTTGTTACTGTTTCTAATGTAATATGCTTTGTTATTGTACAGAGGTGGTTGCACATTATTAGAGTAATTACCATGACTAGCAACCAGCTATCTGGTTTGGCATCATGCCAGATATATGGTACCTTGGCACGTGTTTTGTATTTATGCAACTTCAATTTAAAATGTATAATGTACAGTTACAGTATGTCGATGTGAATTGAATACTGAAGTATATTATTTTCTGTATTTTGCAGTTTCACAACAAACGTTTACAATATAATCATTCAAGAAAAGTCACGCCTTGGGAGTTTTATTGAAGACTTAGTTGTTAGCTATCTGTCTAGTTTTGATATGGGAACGCAACTCCAGGACAGAAGTGGGGCTCAAAACAGGTGGGGCATTTGGACTGCATGCGCAACTCTGTAAAAAACAAAGTTGTACACTGTATATATACACATTTTTACTTAAATTTGTTACCATTTCAGAAAACATTTCTCTAGATTGCAGGAAATGGCAGTTGAAAAAAGCAAAAATATGCGTCCATGATTCTACGTCATGATTCGTATAGTAGTAGCATGCAATTTCACGCAATAGAGATCTGTATTTTGAAAAAAATAATAATAATCACGCAACAATCCAACAGTTGTTTTAGAGGAGTAAAAAAAACAAATTGTCAATCAAGATTTTATGAGGACAAAGGTTGACATCACCCAGCACTATTGGTGACAACACTTAAAACAGAGCTTCCTTCACCCACAAATTAAATGTGGAAAACATTGTCTATCCGCTGCAGAATTGTTTCAAGAATGAGTTTTTCAAGAAAACACCCACAGCACACTGCTGCCTATTGTCTGAAGTGTCAGGAGGATAAACATATACAGTGCCTTCAGAAAGTATTTTCACCCCTGGACTTTTTCCACATTGTTGTGTTACAGCCTGAATTTAAAATTGATTAAAAATTGAGATTTTGCATCACTGGCCTACACACATAATTCCACTTTGAATTAGGGTAATGTTTTTAGAACGTTTTACAAATGAATTAAACATGAAAAGCTTGAGTCAATATATATTCAACCCCTGTTATGGCAAGCCTAAAGTTCAGGAGTAATATTGCCTATTGTGTAACAAATCACACAATAAGTTGCATGAACTCACTGTGTGCAATAAGTGTTTAACATGATTTTTGTAATCAATACCATCTGTGTACGTCCCTTAGTCGAGCAGCGAATTTCAAACAGATTCAACCACAAGACCAGTGATGTTTACCAATGCCTCGCCAAGAAGGGCTACCATTGGTAGATGGCAAGAATATATCCTTTTGAGCATAGTGAAGTCATTACACTTTGGATGGTGTATCAATACACCCAGTCAATACAAAGATACAGGCGTTCCAAACTCAGTTGTCAGACCGACCGAAAAGAGCTTTTCTAATTTATTCCTTGTGTTATTTTTTTTATTTATTTTTTATGTTGGGAAGGGCCCACAAGTAAGCATTTCACTGTTGGTCTACACCTGTTGTTTAATAAGCATGTGAAATATACAATTTGATTTGTAGAAAATTGTTAGTTTAATGCCTGTGATAGGAGAAAACTGAGGGTGGATCAACAACATTGTAGTTCACAATATTAACCTAAAAAACAGCTAAAAGACGGAAGCCTGTACAGAATAAAAATATTCCAAAACATGTATCCTGTTTATAATAAGGCACTAAAGTACATCTGCAAAAAATGTGTCAAAGAAATTAACTTAATGTCCTGAGCTTCCCAAGATGATGTGGCAGACGTGTTACGGGCACCTAACTATTTGTGGCATGCGTTTTCTTTTTCGCAACTTACTTGACACAATGTTTCTGCCACCATATCTTATGTCAAAAAAGAGCTTCTGGATATCAGGACAGCGATCACTCACCTCGGTTTAGACAAAGATTTTTTTCTTCAACAAGCAGGACGCACAGGATGTACTTCAGACACCCAACAAGGCCGAAATCCCTGTCATTTCAAGAGAAAGACACGCAGATGTAGAGGACACAGGGCGGGGTGCCACGTAAGGATCCCCAACGGCGAGTAGGAAATCTGCCATTACCATCAATATTACTTGCCAACGTACAATCATTGAACAATTAGACGAGGTATGATCACAAATATCCTACCAACGGGACATCAAAAACTGTAATATCTTATGTTTCACCGGATTGTGGCTGAATGACAACATGGAAAACATTCAGCTGGTAGGGTGGGGTATACGCTGCACCGGCTAGATCGAACAGCACACAGGGGAAGGGGTGCACGAAATCTAAGGAAGTCTCTAGATTTTGCTCACCTGGAGGAGAGTATCTCATGATAAGCTGCAGACCACACTATTTTCCAAGAGAGTTTATTTAAAAAATTGTGGCTGTTTATTTACCACCACAGAGGGAAGCTGGCACTAAGACCGCACGGAGTCAGCTGTATAAGGAAAAAAGCAAACAGGAAACCACTCACCCAGAGGCGGCGCTCCTAGTGGCGGGGACTTTAATGCAGGGAAACTTAAAACATTTGTCACCAATTTCTATTAGCATGTTAAATGCGCAACCAAAAAAAATGTATGGTTCACCTTTACTCCACACAGAGACACGTACAAACCCCTCCCGCGCCCTCCATTTGGCAAATCTGACCATAATTCTATGCTCCTGATTCCTGCTTACAAACAAAAATTCATGCAGAAAGCACAAGTGATTCAGTCGATAAAAAAGTGGTCAAATGAAGCAGATGCTAAACTACAGGACTGTTTTGCTAGCACAGACTGGAATATGTTCTGGGATTCTTCCGATGGCATTGAGGAGTACACCACAGTCACCGGCTTTATCAATAAGTGCATTGAGGCTGTACGTACATACCCCAACCATGGATTACAGGCAACAACCGCACTGAGCTAAAGGGTAGAGCTGCCACTTTCAAGGAGCAGGACTCTAACCCGGAAGCTTGCAAGAAATCCCTCTATGCCCTCTGACTAACCATCAAACAGGCAAAGCGCCAATACAGGACTAAGATTGAATCGTACTACACCGGCTCCGAAGCTCGTCGGTTGTGGCAGGGCTGGCAAACTATTAAAGACTACAAAGGGATGCACGCTTCTATGCTCGCTTCGAGGCAAGCAACACTGACACATGCATGAGAACATCAGCTGTTCAGGACGACTGTGTGATCACGCTCTCCGTAGCCAACGTAATCCGCTGGCCCAGACGGATTACCAAGACGTGTGCTCCGGACATGTGCTGACCAACTGGCAGGTGTCTTCACTGACATATTCAACATGATTGATTGAGTCTGTAATACCAACATGTTTCAAGCAGACCACCATAGTCCCTGTGCCCAAGAGCACAACCTCCCTAAATGACTGCACTCACGTCCGTAGCCATGAAGTGCTTTGAAAGGCTGGTAATGTCTCACATTAACACCATTATACCAGAAACCCTAGACCATCTCCAATTTGCATACCGCACCAACAGATCCACAGATGATGCCATCTCTATTGCACTCCACACTGCCCTTTCCCACCTGGACAAAAGGAACACCTACGTGAGAATACTATTAATTGACTATAGCTCAGCATTCAATACCATAGTTCCCTCAAAGCTCATCATTAAGCTAAGGAACCTGGGACTAAAACACCTCAAAATGCAACTGGATCCTGGCATTCCTGACGGGCCGCCCCCAGGTGGTGAGAGTAAGTAGCCACACATCTGCCACGCTGATCCTCAACACTGGAGCCTCATGGGTGCATGCTCAGTCCCCTCCTGTACTCCCTGTTCACCCACAATTGCATGGCCAGGCACGACTCCAACACCATCATTAAGTTTGCAGACGACAACAGTGGTAGTAGGCCTGATCACGGACAACAACGAGAGCCTATAGGGAGGAGTTCAGAGAGCTGGCCGGGTGGTGGAGAATAACAGCCTATCCCTCAACGTAATCAAGACAAAGGAGATGATTGTGGACTACAGGAAAAGGAGGACCGAGCATGCTCCCATTTTCATCGATGGGGCTGTAGTGGAGCAGGTTGAGAGCTTCAAGTTCCTTGGTGTCCACATCACCAACAAACTAGAACGGTCCAAACACATCAAGACCGTCGTGAAGAGGGCACCACAAAACCTATTCCCCCTCAGGAGACTGAAAAGATTTGGCATGGGTGCTCAGATCCTCAGAAGGTTCTACAGCTGCAACATCGAGAGCACTGGTTGCATCACTGCCTGGTACGGCAACTGCTCAGCCTCCGACCAATGTCAGAAGAAGGCCCTAAAAATTGTCAAAGACCTCAGCCATCCCAGTCATAGACTGTCCTCTCTGCTACCGCATGGCAGGCGGTACCGGAGCGCCAAGTCTAGGACCAAAAGGCTTCAACAGATTTTACCCCCAAGCAATACGACTCCTGAACATCAAATGGCTACCAGGACGGTAGCCTTATTTTACCAGGAAAGATGTCTGAGAAGGGGGGAGGAATGAATGAGCTAATTGTAAGCTGGGGATGATTAGGTGGCCATGATGGTATGGTGGCCATGATGGTATGATGGTCAGGACACCGGGGTTAACATCCCACCTAAAAGACGTCACAGGGCAATGTCCACAATCACTGCCCTGAGGCATTGGGATATTTTTTTTAGACCAGAGGAAAGGGTGCCTCCTACTGGCCCTCCAACACCACCTCCAGCAGCATCTGGTCTCCCATCCAGGGACTGACCAGGACCAACCCTGCTTAGCTTCAGAAGCAAGCCAGCAGTTGGATGCAGGGTGGTATGCTGCTTGAATAATTGTTTATTAAAATATATTTAAATATTGTACAATCCAGGAGTGCAAAGCTCTTCGAGACTTACCCAGAAAGACTCACAGCTGTAATTGCTGCCAAAGATGATTCTAAAATGTATTGACTCAGGGGTGTGAATACTTATCTAATGAAGAGTTTTATTTTTCACAAATGTTATAATTTCTCTTCCACTTTGACTGAGTATTTTGTGTAGATCGTTGACAAAAAATGTATTCATTTTAATCCCACTTTGTAACAACAAAATGTTTTAAAAAGTCAAAGAGGTGTGAATACTTTCTGAAGGCACTGTGGGCTTAAACCTGTTATTTCAGGAGTGCCAAGCACTGGCAAATACTTTACTATAGGTGTAGAAGACCAGGGTCACATTCATGATTAATGGGAGAGAAACTTACAGTACTCTCAACTAGAGGGCGACCGATTATGATTTTTCAATGCCGGTACCGATTTTTGGAGGACCAAAAAAGCTTTTCTTAACCACAACTGGATTAATCAATCAATAATTACTGTGGAAATGAATGACGAAAATATTGCAATAAAGTACACAAATGCAATTAAAGCAATTTATCATATTGTTGCTTAATGAAACTCTTAATGAAAGTCATCCAAACGTTTTAAGTACTTTCAAATCTAACTTTGTCACGAGCTGAATACAACAAGTGTACACAACCTTACCGTGAAATGCTTACTTACAAGCCCATAACCAACAGTGCTGTTCAAGAAAGAGTTAAGAAAATATTTACCAAATAAACTAAAGTAAAAAAGAATAAAAAGTAACAATAAAATATCAAGGCTATATCCAGGGAGTGCCAGTAGAGTCAATGTGTGGTGGTACAGGCTAGTCGAGCTAGGGGTGAAGTAACTATGCATAGATAATAAACAGCGAGTAGCAGCAGTGTACAATACAAATGGGGGAGGTCAACGTAAATAGTCCTGTGGCCATTTGATTAATTGTTCAGCAGTCTTATGGCTTGGGGGTAGAAGCTATAGACTTGGCGCTCCAGTACCGCTTGCCGTGCGGTAGCAGAGAAAACAGTCTAGGACTTGGGTGACTGGAGTCGCTGACCATTTTTTGGGCTTTCCTCTGTCACTGCCTAGTATATAGGTCCTGGATGGCAGGAAGCTTGGCCCCAGTGATGTACTGGGCCATACGCACTAACCTCTGTAGCGCCTTATGGTCAGATGCCGAGCAGTGGCCATATCAGGCAGTGATGCAACCAGTGCAACCATGCTCTCGATGGTGCAGCTGTAGAACTTGAGGATCTGGAGACCCATGATTCATTTTCATTCTCCTGAAGGGGGGGGAGGGGGGGGTTGTCTTGCCCTCTTAACAACGGTCTTGATGTGTTTGGACCATAATAGTCTGGTGATGTGGACTTCAAGAAACTTGAAACCCTCGACCCACTCCACTACAGCCCCGTCGATGTTAATGGGGGCCTGTTCGTCCCGCCTTTTTCTGTAGTCCACGATCAGCTGCTTTGTCTTGCTCGCACTGGGGGGAGAGGTTATTGTCCGAGGCACCATACTGCCAGATCTCTGACCTCCTCCCTATAGGCTGTCTCATCGTTGTCGGTGATCAGTACACACCTCTGAGGGGGCCCCAGTGTTGAGGATCAGCGTGGCAGACGTCTTGTTGCCTACGCTTACCACCACCGGGCAGCCCGTCAGGAAGTCCAGGATCCAGTTGCAGAGGGAGGTGTTTAGACCCAGGGTCCTTAGCTTTGTGATGAGCTTCGTGGGCACTATGGTTTTGAACGCTGAGCTGTAGTCAATGAGCAGCATTGTCACATAGGTGTTCCCTTTGTCCAGGTGGGAAAGGGCAGTGTGGAGTGCGATTAAGATTGCATCATCTGTGGATCTGTTGGGGCGATATACAAATTGGAGTGGGTCTAAGGCAGGGTTTGAAAATGTCAGTGAAGACACTTGCTAGTTGGTCCATGTATGCTTTGAGTACATATCATGGTAATCCGTCTGGCCCAGCGGCTTTGTAAATGTTGACCTGTTTAAAGATCTTGCTCACATCAGCTACCGAGAGCATTTTTATTTTTACCTTTATTTTACTAGGCAAGTCAGTTAAGAACAAATTCTTATTGTCAATGACGGCCTAGGAACAGTGGGTTAACTGCCTGTTCAGGGGCAGAACGACAGACTTGTACCTTGTCAGCTCGGGGATTCGAACTTGCAACCTTTCGATTACTAGTCCAACGCTCTAACCACTAGGCTACCCTGCCGCATTACCACACAGTCATCCAGAACAGCTGGTGCTCTCATGCATGCTTCAGTGATGCTTGCCTCGAAGCGACCATTTAGCTTGCCTGATAGGCTCGAATCACTAGGCAGCTCGTGTCTGGGTTTCCCTTTGTGGTCCATAAGAGAGTTTTCAAGCCCTAACTCATCCGTGGAGTGTCAGAGCCAGTGTAGTAGGATTCAATCCTAATCCTGTATTGACGCTTTGCTTGTTTGATGGTTCGTCTTGAGGGCATAGCGGGATTTCTTAAGTGTCCGGATTAGTGTCCCGCTCCTTGAAAGCGGCAGCTCTAGCCTTTAGCTCAATGCAGATGTTACCTGTACTCCATGGCTTCTGGTACGGTCTCTGAGGGGACAATGTCGTCGATGCACTTATTGATGAAGCCGGTATATCCTTCGCATCGGACTCGTTAAAGGAAAAAGCTTCTTCCAGTTTGAGGTGAGTAATCACTGTTCTGATGTCCAGAAGTTATTTTCAGTCATAAGAGACGGTAGCAGCAATATTATGTACAAAATAAGTTGCAAAAAACGAACAAAATAGCACAGTCGGTTAGGAGCACATAAAACAGCCATCCTCTCCGGCGCCATTCTACTAAAGCAATAGCCGTGTGTGGTCAACTATAATTTCAGCATCGCTATGATTGGGACAGCGTTATAGCGCTGCTCTGAAACAAGCCTGTGGACTCGTCTAGTTTGTTCGTCTAACAGTGTTATCAGGACATTTTGCAAGAATGTTATAGCCTAAACTAGTGTATAATAAGGTGTGATTATTTCTCTCTTCACTCACATAGTAGCCCAGGCTATATCCCAGACTAAAAGCCCTTGTCTTTTAATCAATGTAATTTTGATTCACCAAATCTATGTCTGGTTATTTGATCTCTGGCTGGGCAAATAAGTGGAGGCAGCTCCACTATTAGTTTGCTAATATCTGATCAGACACATTCGGCATGCTATAATGTAGCATAAATCAAGTGTATTATTTTGCTAATGACTCGTGCTTAGGAAACTCAAAAAGCCCACGGAGTTTGTGAAATATGAACATGAGACTCTCCTTTCGAAAATATAGATTGCTATGATGAAGATTCCAATGTAACACCACACACCTGCTCCCTAAAAGGTGTAGAATCAACGCCTAGGCATACATAGCTCGTATTAGTATTTACGCCCAGGTGGTGCAACAGATATAATTTAGGTCCAGCATAGAGCACATTTTACATTGGACATAGATTTACAACCCACTTACAAATCAACTGGTGCAACCAGCTCCTGGTGTTGCAAGCACATAACCTACTGAGCAATGGAACATTGAAGAATGGAACATTGTAAATTTTGAGATGCAGACTTACCACTCTCCTGACAGTCATCAGCCAGGCCATCGTACAAGCCGGAGATGGTCGTCACGGCTGTGTACACACAATAGAGGTCAGAGCTCAGCCTGTCTGCCATGCTCTCCTCGTAGCTGTGACACCCGCGCAGCTGGCCCACCATCTGGCCAATCAAATCTTTGCAGATCCCCGTCAGGGTGGAATCTAATGAGCTGGGGTGCAGCGAGGGCGTTTTGGCCACACCCATCAGACCTGGAACAGAGACAGACACGTAGGCCAAAATAATTACATGGAATATGAAGGAAACTCCACGTGGACTACGAGAGCTATAACTGTAGGCCTACAGTCGCTTGCGTAATTATTCACCCCCTTGGAATTTTTCCTATTTTGCTGCCTTACAACCTGGAAATAAAATCTATATTTGGGGGTTTGTATCATTTTATTTACACAACACGCATACCACTTTGAAGATGCAAAATATGTTTTGTGAAACAAAAAAGAAATAAGACAAAAAAACAGAAAACTTGAGCGTGCATAACTGTTCATCCCCCTACGTCAATACCTTTTGCAGCAATTACAGCTGCAAGTCTCTTGGGGTATGCCTCTATAAGCTTGGCACATCTAGCCACTGGGATTTTTGTCCATTTCTCAAGGCAAAACTGCTCCAGCTCCTTCAAGTTCGATGGGTTCCGCTGGTGTACAGCAATCTTTGTCATTCCACAGATTCTCAATTGGATTGAGGTCTGGGCTTTGACTAGGCCATTCCAAGTAATTTAAATGTTTCCCCTTAAACCACTCAAGTGTGGCTTTAGCAGTATGCTTCGGGTCATTGTCCTGCTGGAAGGTGAACCTCTGTACCAGTCTCAAATATAGAAGAATAACAGGTTTCCCTCAAGAATTTCCCCGTATTTAGCGCCATCCATCATTCCATCAATTCTGACCAGTTTCCCAGTCCCTGCCGATGAAAAACATCCCCACAGCATGATGCTGCCACCACCATACTTCACGGTGAGGATGGCGGGGTGATGAGAGGTGTTGGGTTTGCCCCAGACAGTGTTTTCCTTGTGGCCAAAAAGCTCAATTTTAGTCTCATCTGACCCACATGCCTTTTGGCGAACACCCCTTATTGTTCAAAGTTTCAGATATTTTTTTATAACCCAAACCTAATCTGTACTTCTCCACAACTTTGTCCCTGACCTGTTTGGAGAGCTCCTTGAGCTTCATGGTGCCCCTTGCTTGGTGGTAGCCCTTGATTAGTGGTGTTGCAGAGACTGGGGCCTTTCAGAACAGGTGTATATATACACAGATCATGTGACAGATCATGTGACACTTAAATAAAGTCCACCTGTGCGCAATCTAACTAAATATGTGACTTCTGAAGGTAATTGGTTGCACCAGCTTGGGGCTTCATAGCAAAGGGGGTGAATACATATGCACGCACAACTTTTCTGTTTTTGATATTTTATAATTTTTTTAAACAAGTTATTTTTTGCATTTCACTTCACCCATTTGGACTATTTTGTGTATGTCCATTACATAAAATCCATTTAAATTGCAGGTTGTAATGCAACAAAATTCACCTAATGTTATACCATTCTTTCATTTTTATATACGGTAGACTGGAAAAGAAACTAGAAGTACTTCAGTGTCTTACACACACAGGACCGCACAACACACATACCAGAGGACTGTGAGGTGTTACTATTATGAAGGCTTTGAATAGGGTGCACTCGGATTTCGTAGAGACGCCCTGAAATCCTCCTGCTCTTCAACAGGCTTCTGCTCCTATAATGGTGGGGGACAAACAACAAAAAAACACACATTACTAATGTGTCTTGGAATGGATCTCAACGGTCTAACACAGCATTGCCCCAACTTTCACTGATGTGAAAGCAAATTCATGTCTGATAGGCACCACGCACCAGCTACATTTCATTCACCTATCCTGTTATCATATCAGTGCAGATGAAGGAGAGGAGACAGGAGCAGAGGAGGAGAGGCCATTTAAAATAATTGAGAGCCAAACATTGGTTGGCAGAATGTGAGTGTTCTCTCGGGCAGCGTCCCGATTACCCACACTTTGTACACTCCCGTCAATGGTGAATTCCCTCCAGCTAAGGCTTTCAGTAAGTCCTGCTTTTCCCAAAGTGTTTACTCCCCGTCATGGATTTTCTGGAGACAGAGACACACACAGCCAGACCGACATAGATAAACAGGGCACTAGCTGTGGCTGCGAGTGGGTTCAGGGTAGACTCCAGAGGATTCAGGTGAGAGTGAGCAGCGAGTAGCGAGAGAGACCGAGATGGTTTCCATGTTTCCTTTGGCCTCCTCTCCTTCACTGCAGGCACCACCAGGCCCATAAACATAGCCAACAAAAAAAAATAGCGTGGGGGGAAAATTAGGGAAATGTTTCTGTGTGGTTATTTCACACTGAGGTGAAGAACAATTATACATTGAACTTCCAGGATGTGCCAAGTAGTAAATCAACAGAGTGGAAATATCAAGCGCTGTAGAAGAAAATAAATACCCAACCAGTTCCATATGTTCAACGAATTATAGTTTTCTATGTTCACTCAAGTGAGCTCAAAAACACAGTTTGCCACATTCATCATATAGAACTTAGTTCTGACACATTTTTGCATGTGAGTTTAATTGAGGAGAATAGAGAGAAAGAGTAGAGACTAGGTTTGTGTCCCAAAATGGCACCCTATTCTGTACATAGTGCACTATTGTTGACCACAGCCCCATAGGGCCTGGTCAATAGTAGTGTACTATATAGAGAATAGGGTGCCTTTTGGGATGCACATTAGAAATTACCTTCTGCGTGAGAAGGAGGAGGCGGTTGAGGAAGCCGATATATCTTGCTCCCACTCATCATTGGGGTCGTAAAACACGTCGTCATCTTTACAGGCGCTGCTGTCCCCCTGGGGAAGGAGAATAAATGACTGCTCAGTTTAACCCCAGACTCATTTATTCAGCTTAAATGAGAAATTACAGGAACGGAGGATGCCCTTCATGCATAAACAAGCGTTTTGTAAATTAGGTGTGCACCGGCAAAATCTACAAAGGGCGGACTGACTGTTCCACTGGTTGAGTGCGAGACAAACAGGGTGGGAGAATGCAGTCTAAATCGACTTGATAGTGGTATGATAACTACCAACTAGATTAACCAGAGAGTATCCACATTTCAATAAAAATGCACCCAACACAACTCTTTAAATTCAGGTGGACAACATATGCATTAGTAGCAAGGAATAACTCAAATGACTGTTACTGACCTGGTCGAGTTCCCTCATGGCGGCCAGGTTGCTCTGGAATTTCTCCAGACTCCAGAAGGTGGAGATGCCCAGTTTGGTGTTCTGCACCTGGACCTGCAGCTCTCCCTTTCCCCCTCCGCCCTCCTTCCCAGACCCCTCGTGTCTAAAAACAGTGAAGATTAGGATTAACCTAAAAAGAAAGCGAAAGAGACCTTGGACTCAATGAGACCCCACCCTGCCCAAATAAAGGTTAAATTAAATAAAACAAGAGAGATAATTTCCTGATAGATGGATATATAGTAATATCTCAATATGCAGCAAAACAAAGGACTATTTCATATAAATATTTATTTCATATAAATATTTAATATAGATTCTCTCCGCTCGTACCTGCTGAAAACTGTGTTCTTCATGAGTTTGCCACTGATCTTGTTGGCTTCCTCGATCATCAGAGACAACTTCATGGCGTCCCACTGTGGAGGGACTTAAGACAACAGACCACAGAGTATTAGTGTATTTCCTAGGGACAAAACAGAAAGCAAACAGAACCAAACTGGGAGGGCTGTACCCGAGTTTGTCCAATAAAAACTTGTTTCCTTTGTAAAAAAAAAGTTTTTCTACAGTTTGCTATGGTGTGGACTAATGAATACACACCAGGTCATCAGATCTGTAACTAGCTACAACACTAGAACCATGCTGTGACGTAATGGAAACGACACTTATCTTTACAACACAGCGCTAGCTATTAGTTTCGGTCCGTTTCCTCGTGAATACAACCCGAAGATGAAAATTCCCAACAATGGTTTACCGTTTTTCAGAGTCTGGCTTCCTTTCTGCGCCACTTTCCTTTGCATCTCCTCAAGGTCTTTGCTGATCTTCCTCTTCTCTGCCTCGAGGGCCTCCACCACCTTGGCCTGTCGGACACCGTGATCGGCCATGGCCTGCCTTGTGGCCTGGGCCTCCATGTGGAGGCGGAGACGTGTCTTGTGCGTGTCCACTTCCTGCTCCAGCTCCACCTTGGCAAACTGCAGCTCCTCCATCTTGGAGACCGCCCGCTGCTGGTCCATCTCTTGACACCGCTTCCTTTCGCTCTCCTCCTCCTGGGGGAAGGAAAGCACCATTGTCAATGAGTAAAGGTCTTAAAGGCCTAATGCAGTTTTATGTATCAAATCATTTCTGTGTAACAATTAAGTACATTACTGTAATAGATTTCCATGAAAAGAGGGCAAAAATAGCTTTTTAGCAAAAAACTATTTCTCAAGCAAGAATTTTGCTAGGGCTGTCTGGGAGTGGTCTGAGTGGGGGAAACTGAAAACTAGCTGTTATTTGTTGAAAGTTAATAGTCTATTAACCAATTTACTGCATGGTGATGTCACCACAGAAATATGAAACCTGTGCAGATTGTATTTTCAAAAAAGCATAAAAGGATTATAGAAGGATCCAGACACTTTTTTTGCAATTTCACTTGTTTTTGAGAAACGGAAAAGCGCATAGAGATTTGGTTGTTAAAAACCAAACTTCTCAGGTTACACCGTTGTAGGACTACAAAATGTTATACCATTGTAGGACCACCTAACCTTTAAAATCAAGTAAAGTACATGGTCAGGTAAAAAAAAAAGTCACAAGGCCAGATGGAAACACCAAATTTGTCTGTGAACTTTCCAAATGTCGACAAAACAGTAGACAAGGTGGGATCTTTTTGGGTCTGTAAAATGTATTATGCTAGAAATGGCGTAATGTATGCGCAAATATTGATATAATAACCATATTGAAATAAACTTGAGTCACGTGATTATATGTTCTGTGGTCCGCCCACTACGACTCAGGAAAGCATGCAGGTTATTAAAGCTACAGATGAACTTTACAGGGTGGTGAAAGTGCACGAGGAGCTTGATGCTCCTTTCAATTAAATGTCAAGGGTCTTATTCTGGTGACATGATCGATGCTTGGCTGCTGTTTGACAAATACAAAATTATCCCACTCTTAATAATCTCATCATGTAGGCAGCCTACTCGAATTGTATCTGCAAGCTGTTCGCTATGTAACGCATAATTTGTGGGAAAACCATCATTACAGTTGAAAATGCAATAGAAACCCATTTTACTTGTATTTTTTGTTCAGTACATGGGAATTTATGCACAAAAGTAATTGTGTGCATTAACGTCATCACGTACAGCCTTTTGTCTAGAGATTGAAACATATCCGGCACGAAAATGGGTATCTAGA